>NC_081553.1:226285159-226598492 GCF_963082655.1 Stomoxys calcitrans | reverse complement strand
GAGAAGCTATTTACAATGCTTTTAATTTTCTATCGAGTTGCGAGTTGCGTTGTATAGTTTTATAGTATGATGTATAGTTTTTTGTTATTATTTTTTTTTTTATTATTAGCTGTTTTTATCTGAAGCTAAAACTCTGCACTTAAATTATTCTGTTAATATTTTATATTTTTATAAAATATAAATTAATTTATTAATTATTAATTGTAAACATAAAACATGTATATGGTTACAACATATAGCAAGAATGGCTTAACATGATCAAATTAAAACAAAAACTAGTACAAATGTTAGCTTAAAAAATAAAAATTAAATTATTAACTAAAATTATGTATTTTGGATGGACTTGGTTTGATACTAAAAGGGATAAATAAATCAGAGCAACATATTAAAAAAAATATTTATCAAAAATAGTTTGATATTCTACAATAAAATTTTCGAGTTAATATATATTTTATGAATTTATTTAAATAGTGTTTATAGTGTTCGCAGCGATAACGAATTTCGTTATTTGTTCTCATTTATTTGACACATTACAAATAATTTTAATTGCTTATTATCAAAATTCCCTTAATATGCCTCTAATTTGCGCAATCTTAATACAAATTTTTCGAGTTTCAAATTTAATAAATATATTCGGGATGCAAAAACGATCATAAATGACCTGTAAGTCTAATAGTTTCCCTACTTTATTGTCGTTATATAGCTAAGGCAAAAAATCTAGAAAACTATTGTAAAAATTAATACTTTCTTCTTTAATATTTAAGCTGCCTTGGCTATTTAATTTGTTCTATGCATGGTATATATGTATATATTGAACAATATATGATACTATATAATATATATATATATATTGATTGAATAATATACATATAAAAATGTGTTGAGTTCTTTTTGTATATTCGTGTTACTACTTATATGTATGTGATTAATTAGTTTCTAAATACTTTCTATATATTCTTGGCGATTTTTATATTAATTCGGTGACAACATCATCACCATCCCTAATTGGTGCCTGGAAAGTTGATCCAGTAAATTCAAACATCTAAAATATACATGAAAATTTTTGTTATTATTTTTGTTTTTTTTTGGTTAAAATAACGCCAAGATTCTAAATATTTACCGATGGTACACGATTATTGCGCAATGTAGCATAGTCAGCAAAATCTGTCATATGAGGATCGATTCGACCATGATTATTTGAACCCATATTGGGGTTTGGACTATTTCCACCCATGCCTGCCCCATTACCAGCTCCATGATTACGTGGTTGTATGGTGGCATATGTATTGTCTACAACGTGTTGCTGCTCCATTGAACCACAGTGATCCATGGGTCCCTAGAAACAAAAGGAATAAAATATATTATTGGAATTCATATATTTAAGTATTTTGGTACAAATGTATATAGAGTAGGGTAGGTCAACATTTATTTGTCGACAAAGCGGTTATAAAAACCGAAATTGACGATGAATCCTATGAAAATTTGTTCAAAAACCATGGGTCTAAAACAGTAATGACCACATTACCACTATTTAAAATACCAAAATAAATGAAATAGCTTTGAAATAGAAGATGTTTACTATGTCCCTCTATTGTCTAAAATTCAAAACGACCTTCTGATTTCTACCACAAAGTTCCTCTGTAACTAATTTGTCTAGGATCCTTGGAAAGTTTTATTTCCATTAACATTAGAATTTTTATAGAAACTGTCAAAATTGAAGAACTCTAGTTCTCATGTCCCAAAGTGTGGCCGGAAATGAGCATAGCGACTTACGGACCACACAGCCCTACACACCTTGTCTTTAGGGGGAACACCAGACAATTTGGGTTTCATCTGGTTCCAGCTTTAATGATGAGGTCAGACCAGAATACTTTAACATTAAATTCTAATTTTTGCTTTGTTATTATCTAGGAATTAAATAACATACTTGAAGTATATTGCGATGATTTTCCATTTCCCGACCTTAGCCACCGATCCTCGTCATTACCCGACTTAATGACCCTACCTCATATTTGTTTACAACATTTGTACAAAATGATCAAACCAACATCCCTTGGTACAATTAAGCTGAGTATTCTGTTCTGCTTTTCAAGCGGAATGCTGTCAAACTCCATATAAAAAAAAACGTCGGTGAAACCATGACATAATTACCAAGTAGTATACCATAAACAGCTGAGTACAATTTTTTCTCGCAAAGTGCACTATCTGTCAACGGGTTTTGGTTGTGTGTGTGTAGTTAAGAACTATAACACACACAAACAACTAAAAATTGCGCGATCTAGTAACATACACAAAATCAGATTTGCACTAATCATTGATTTTGACAGATAGTGCACCCAACATTTTGTTGTTGGGCAACTGCCATTACCTGTAAATGAATATATCTTGGGTGAAACGTTGGCTAAAAACAGGCGGAAAAGTAGTACTCTACTTATAGTGAGGAAAATGATAAAAAAAAATCAAAGTGGCAACACTTGAAAGCATTGCGGGCATGGCTTTTGTATGTTTCATTGGTTTCAATGATTCGCTTTTCTTCATTATTTGTGATAAAATAAATTAAACTGAGGAAACAATAAAATCCCTACTGGATGCTCTTATAAGCAGCTGTGGTTCTCTTCTTATATTTTAGAAAGATGTTCTATTTGATTTTAGTTGTTGAGCTAATGACGCTATCTCTTAATTGTACCATAGTACAATTAGAAGGTAAAGTCATAAGCCCAGCTGATAAAATTTTCCAATTTCAGAGTTGTATCCAAATCCTACTAAAACGTCAAATGCTTTGCTTGAATATTAAAGGTTTTTTACATTCTGTTCCTTTTTCCACATTCCATCCGGCTTTAATGGCTAGATCATCTAGTTTCACTTTATAAAATCAGGATCGGGATGTAATGAGCAGTGTAAAAGGGGTTCAAGTCCTTTCTTATATACATTCCCCTCTTATTTTTCATGCACTGATTTTTCTCATTTTCTATATGTGGCACTTAATTTTTTCTTTTATCTCCCTTTTACTATACAAGATAAGAAAAATAGGTCTATGGTTCTAAAATAGCTAGCAAATACCTACACCAAGCTGTGTGGCGTCCACAGGTTGCGGATAGTGGAATGCTCCATACGGAGTGCTGCAACGGCAGTCGCGGACAATCAGCGGACAGTATTAGTGAGAGGTCGGTGGCTTGCACAAGTATTGATATGACAAGGCGAATTATTGGCGCTTTAAATAACCAATGGCCACCTAGTTCCTGCGGCTATCGGTCCATTGGACCGGAACGAACTTGGTCACATACAGGAGCTTGACCACATGAAAATGTGGCTAAAACAACTTCAAGTTCACAGTTAAACTTTTTCGAAATATGAATCGATTGGAACCTTTGGTTAAAAATATCATGGTTCAATTACATCAGGTAATAATTCAAAGTTGATCGGCTTTCTATAACGGGTAAAGCAACTTCCTCGACATCTCTATGGGGAGTAGTTTTTACATGAAGTATTACCTCACATATAACGCACGCATTAGGAGGAGATAACCACCACTGAAATTTTTTCTGATATTCTCCCAAGGCGTTTAGCAACAAAGGCAGACATGCTTGCTTGCCTTTGCGCTACGGTGGCCTCCCTTCATAAAACCTTTACAGTCTGTGCACCATTGGTGATGTCGGATATAAAAACAAAGTTGACTTACCTGAATATCCGAATTGGATATATGGTCGGGTTCTGAAAAAACTTGCATTGTAAGTTCTTGTTCTTCATACAATTTGAGTTTTCTGTAATAGAAAATTGAAAAGCATAGAGATAAAATTAAATAAAATGTTGTTTAATTTTTTAAAAGAAAAACGTTATTAATTTATCCTTTCATCTACATAGTAATATGTTTATGATACTTACTGCTCAATCCACAGAGGGTTTTCCGTTGTATTTAAATCTTCGATAATTTGTTTTTTGATTAAAGCTTCTTTTCTTCGATTTTCTGTGGGAACAGACAAATTCCAATGTTTCAAACAGCAACACAATACAATAAAGCTAACAACGCCTACGAATAAAACAATAACCAAAGCAACAAGTCCAGCCACAGCCAAATCAAATTCCTCTTGGACAATTGTTATGTAAGCTGGAACCACATTCTCAATAGCAAAACCAGCATAATAATCCTAAAAGGGTATTCGAAAAAAAAAATCAATCAATCAAGGCGTTAAGTTCGTCTGGGCCGAACTTTGGATACCCACCACTTCGGGTATACATGTAAACCACCTTTCATCATAATCCGGTGAAAATGCCTAATTAATTCCCCCAAAGCAGCTTTATCGAAATATGGTCCGATTGGAACCAAATTTGATACGGATATTGAGTGGTCTAATAAGTACAAGTCATTGTTCAATTTTGTAAAACAAAATATTGGACTTTTTGGTAGCCATATCCAAATATAGACCGATCTGAAATCGTGTCAAATTTTGGCGAAATCGGACAAAAAATGTGCCTTTTATGGGTCCAAAACCTTAAATCAAAAGAAAGATCGGTCTATATGGCAGCTATATTCAAATCTGGACCGAATTGGGCCAAGTTGAAGAAGGATGTCGAAGGTCCTAACACAATTCACTGTCCCAAATTTCGGCGACATCGGACAATAAATGCGCCTTTTTATGGGCTCAAAACCTTAAATAGAGAGATCGGTCTATATTCCAGCTATGTCCAAATCTGGACCGATCTGTGCCATATTGCAGAAAGATGTCGAAGGGCTTAACTTAACTCACCGTTCCAGATTTCGGCGACATCGGACAATAAATGCGCCTTTTATGGGCCCAAAACCTTAAATTGAGAGATCGGTCTATATGACAGCTATATCCAAATCTGGACCGATCTGAGTCAAATTGAAAAAGTATGTCGAAGGGCCTAACACAACTCACTGTCCCAAATGATAATAAATGTGGCGGATCGGTCTATATGGGGGCTATACCAAGATATAATCTGATGTAGCCCATCTTCCTGCTTATGGGCAAAAAAAAGAATCTGTGCAAAGTTTCAGCTCAATATCTCTATTTTTAAAGACTGTAGCGTGATTTCATTAGACAGACGGACGGGCATGCCTAGATATGGATATTAAGATGTGCTGCAAACGGAATGACAAAATGAATATAACCCTATCCTTCGGTGGTGGGTATAAAAACACTCCTAGCTAATAATGGCTTTACTTACCCTTAAATAATCATAATTGGCATCTATGACTTTCAGTATTTCATCTACCGGAGAAATTTGTTGGGTATTTGAGTCTACCGCATGGAAATACAAATCTGTCCAATCGACACGAACTCTTGTCATTGAGTCCACATGATAACGAATTTCATCAACTATTATGCGATGTTGTGTGGCATTTCGTAGTTCTGCTACAATTTCTTCTTGCTGTTGGTAAACTTCATCGGGTGGGCGGGAAAGTATGACACGCACAAGTTGACTGTAATCATAAATCCATACCTGCAAAAAAGTCTCCAAATTAGTGCAAAAATAATCGACAATGACCTACACTGGCGACACGACACTTACAATCACTTTAGTTCTTGCTGAACGCTTTGGCTCCTCCATTTCTTTGGCCACAATTTCCAATTCGAAACGATCTTGATTGTATTCGGCCACAAAGCCTCCCGTTGAGACTTTACCATCTTGTGAGATGGTAAAAGGACTGGGAACTATGGATCCCATGCTCTTGGTGGCGCCAAACTTATACAAATTGGAAGTTGTTATCATATACTCCACATGGGCATTCTTTCCAGCATCTGCATCTGTTGCATTCACTGTGGTAATGACAGTGCCGCTTTGTGCTTTGGCATTGACACCGGCATAGTAAACTTCGGTTTCGAACAGAGGTGCATTGTCGTTCTCATCTAGAACGGTAATAATAACTTTGGCCACCGTGTTATCGCGATCCAATGTTTTGATGGAGAAGGCAGCCCTCTCTTCA
The DNA here is from genome assembly GCF_963082655.1 of Stomoxys calcitrans. Classification (NCBI taxonomy): domain Eukaryota; kingdom Metazoa; phylum Arthropoda; class Insecta; order Diptera; family Muscidae; genus Stomoxys; species Stomoxys calcitrans. Next base: position 226,592,545 of record NC_081553.1, on the reverse strand, counting down.
TCCGATATGTGTAGATCTCGCTTAATACTAGCCAAGATATATAGGGTATAGAAATCGGTTATTTCTCTGTCCAAGGTCTTGTTTGTATATATATCTCCCGTAGTTTTGTCCACCACAAAAGCGCCATCTTCATTGCCCAACAGCATGTAATAGAAAACATCTCTATTGTGTTTGTTTCGTGCTGTGGCTTGAATTTTGCCAATTTTAACATTGCGTTCATTATTTTCCATAATGGAAATTTTGTAAGGATTACTGGCATCGGGAAATTCGGGCCTGTTTTCATTTGCATCGATAATACTGATTGTTAGGAAACGTAAGGTTTCAAATGGTTTGGGATTACCATTGTCTCGGGCCACCAAAATTAAATCATAGCTAATGCAAAAGTAGACGCAAAGTTTTAGCTCCTTTCCAAATAAAAACCTTTTTATACTTACTTTGCCTTTTCTTTGCGTTGCAGATCGCCATTGGTTCTTAATTCTCCGCTTTCAGCGTCGATTTTAAATTCGTCTGTCTCTTGAAGATTTTGATCCTTGACTTGCAGGTGATAAAATATTTTGCCATTCTCATCGGTATCATTGTCTGCAGCTTTAACGGTTAATATCAAGTAATCCTTGGCAACAACATCCTACAACAACAAGTCAACGTAAATATTTTTTTTAGCTACTTTTCCCAACTTTTAACTTACCCCGGGTATTTCAATGGTGGCATTCGAAGAAGCTGGTATTAGGAAAACGGGACGATGTTGATTCACTCCCATAACATTGATAATAACTTTGGTTATTGCCTCTATGGGTCCATGACCCTGCTCATCGCGGGCAGATATCATTAACTCATATATGCCCTTTTGGCCATTCAGACTTCTTGCGGGATACAAAATGCCGCTTTGAGAATCTAGGCGAAATAGCTGTTCGTCATTGCCGGTTTTTATGTAATAACGCACATCTCCAAAAGTGCCCTCATCCAAATCAAAGGCTTTGACTTGTAAAATGGCAGCAGGTGGATTTAGAGCGGCATTCTCCGCCACCGTAGATGTATACTCGTTTTGGGTAAATTCCGGAGCATTATCATTGACATCCAAAATATTTAAATGGATCTAAAAACGAAAATGCTGTAAAAGAACGTTTTTTTTTTCATTTTACCATAACTTACCGCAGCTGATGTGGATTTGGAGACTGGATTTGGTGCTTTATCTTTAGCCACTACTGTTAATGTTATTTGCTTGACTTTCTCACGATCCAATATCGATGAATCGGCCACCATTATATTGCCTGTATAGGAATCAATTGTGAAATATTTGTTATTCTCTCCTATAAGGGAATATGTGATTTCCCCAAAGGCCCCCAGATCTTTATCGAAAGCCTCTACTCTGCCAGCCACTGTTCCAACTTGAGTATTTTCGGTAATATTAAAATAATATTCGTTTTCTGTGAACTGCGGCTCATTATCATTTAGATTGATCACATCTACAATAACATCGGCTGTAGAAGTTAGCGGCGGTATGCCAGTATCACTAACCGTGGCCACAAACTTAACCTCCTTTATTGTCTCATAATCCAGGCGTTTGGTCAGTGTTATTATGCCCGTTGTTTTGTTTATTTCAAAATAATCATTTTTCGAAATATCATACTCTCCAATAGTGGAGTCTTCATCGTAAGCCTGGAGTGTGGTGAGAACAGAGCCCAATGGCTGTTCTTCAACCATTTGTAGTTTTATCACAGGATTTTCACTAGTCCAAGGTAGACTAAATTTCTGCAAATGATACAAAGAAGATAATTTTACTAATGGCATAATTTTACATAAAAAACATTCAAGAAAAAATATATATATGCGCTACTTAAGTCACTCTCGGGAAGTATATACCCTAGGTTAATGACTTGGTTTTCTTAAAATGTATTTCTTGTTGCACGAATGAATGAACTCTTGCCTTTAAATGATCAAAAAATAACGTTTACTCCATTTAAATAAAAAACAAGTAAAAGCGTGCAAGTTCGGCCGGGCCGAATCTTATCACTATGGAGGGTATCACCATGGATCGCATTTGTCGAGTTCTTTCCCGGTATCTCTTTTTAGATAAACAAAGTATAAAAGAATTGAATGTTGGAGACCACTGTAGATGTATATGTGTAAAATTTCAGCCAAATCGAGCTTTTTAGGGACTCAAGAAGTAAAATGGGGAGATCGGTTTATAGGGGAGCTGTATCAAGCTAAAGACCGATTCAGACAATATTTGACACGTATGTTGGAGGTCATGAAAGAAGCCGTTGTACAAAATTTCAGCCAAATCGGATAATAATTAGGCCTTCTCGAAGCTCAAGAAGTCAAGATCCCAGATGGGTTTATATGTCAGCTATATCAGGTTATAGACCGATTTGAACCATATTTGTCATAGTTGTTGGAAGTCATAACGAAACACCTCATGCAAAATTTCAGCCAACTCAGATAGGAATTACGCCCTCTAGAGGCTCAAGAGAAAGACAAATCAACCCCTACCATCTCTTTGTTGACTACCAAGCCGCTTTCGATACGCCGTTACGTTCAAAGGTATTTCAAGTCATGTATGAGTTTGGTATCCCTGCAAAATTAAAAAGACTCTGCAGGATGACATTTGCTGACACACATTACTCAGTAAGAATAGGTAAGAATCTCTCCGAACAATTCAATACCAAACGAGATTTCAGACAAGGAGACATCCTATCGTGTGATCTCTTTAATATCCTGCTGCAGATGATTATACGAGATGCAGATGTGAATAGATATGGTACACTAATCACAAGAGAACACATGCTACTCGCCTATGCTGACGACATCGACATCATAGATCGGTCAGCGGAAGTATTGGGTTGCCCAAAAAGTAATTGGGGATTTTTTAAAAGAAAGTAAATGCATTTTTAATAAAGCTTAGAATGAATTTTAATCAAATATACTTTTTTTACACTTTTTTCTAAAGCAAGCTAAAAGTAACAGCTGATAATTGACAGAAGAAAGAATGCAATTACAGAGTCACAAGCTGTGAAAAATTTGTCAACGCCGACTATATGAAAAATCCGCAATTACTTTTTGGGCAACCCAATAGTAACTGCAGCCTTTGAAAGAATCGAAAGAGAGTCAGTGAAAATGGGTCTGGCAGTAAATGGAGATAAGACGAAATGGATAGTTTAACTCCCTAAACGCCTTGTACATCCGAGCAGATAAGCAAAATGGAGAAAGTTGGGAACCACAACTTTGAGATTCGTTTCCGCCCTAGCCGAAACGAATGACACCAGTTTTGAGATAAAGCGAAGAATAATACTGGCAAACAGATGTTACTTTGGACTACGTAAGCAGTTTAGAAACAAGGCCACCTCTCGACAGACGAAGATTACACTATAAGAGACACTGATACTACCCGTGTCGTTATATGGTTCTGAGGCATGGGTACTTGTGAAAGCAGATGAGGCAGTGCTTGGAGTATTTGAGAGAAAGATTCTTCGTAATATATATGGACCAGTTTGCGTTAATGGAGAATGTAGGCGACGTATGAACCACGTGCTGTATGATGACGATAGGATAGTTACACGCATCAAAATATTGGGTTGCCTAAAAAGTAATTGCGAATTTTTTAAAAGAAAGTAAATGCATTTTTAATAAAACTTAGAATGAACTCTAATCAAATATATAATTGCCATTTTGTTCGATAACCTTTTGCCATCTTCCTGGCAAATTTAGTATTCCACGCTCATAGAACTTCTGGCCTTTATCTGCAAACAACTGAACCAAGTGCGATTTTATAGCCTCATCATTGCCGAAAGTTTTACCATTTAAGGAGTTCTGCAAAGATCGAAATAAATGGTAGTCTGATGGTGCAAGGTCAGGGCTATATGGTAATCAATTTGTCCAATTGTTGACAGTAAACATCCGCATTAATCGTTTGGTTCCTTGGAAGCAGCTCAATATATACCACACCCTTCCAATCCCACCAAACAGACAGCATAACCTTCTTTTGGTGGATATCAGCCCTTCCAATCCCACCAAACAGACAGCATAACCTTCTTTTGGTGGATATCAGCCTTTGAAGTGGTTTGAGCTGGTTCACCATGCTTGGACCATGATCGTTTTCGACTAACGTTGTTGTAAACAATCCATTTTTCATCTCCAGTTATGATTCGTTTTAAAAACGGATCGAATTCATTGCGTTTAAGGTGCATATCACAAGCGTTGATTCGGTTTGTTAAATGAATTTCTTTCAATACATGTGGTACCCATATTAAAATTGACGCCAAACAAACAAATGTAAACAACATTTCGCGCACTTTTTTTCTAAAGCAAGCTAAAAGTAACAGCTGATAACTGACAAAAGAAAGAATGCAATTACAGAGTCACAAGCCGTTGAAAAAATTTGTCAACGCCGACTATATTACTATTGGGTTGCCCAAAAAGTAATTGCGGATTTTTCATATAGTCGGCGTTGACAAATTTTTTCAACGGCTTGTGACTCTGTAATTGCATTCTTTCTTCTGTCAGTTATCAGCTGTTACTTTTAGCTTGCTTTAGAAAAAAAGTGTAAAAAAAGTATATTTGTTCATTCTAAGTTTTATTAAAAATGCATTTACTTTCTTTTAAAAAATCCGCAATTACTTTTTGGGCAACCCAATACTATATTACCGACAATTACTTTTTGGGCAACCCAATACAACGTCTGCGTTGTTTAGGTCATGTTGTCAGAATGGATGAAAAAGCTCCAGCAAAGAAGTCTTTTGAAGGCAAACATGTTGGTACACGCAAACCGGGAAGATCAAAGGCCCGATGGAAAGATCAAGTGGTGGGAGACACCTCGAAACTTGGTGTTAGAGATTTTAGAATTAACGCAGAAGATCGAGGCGCTTGGAACGCTATTTTACGTTTGGCTTGTGGAACAAATGTTCTGTCATAGCCAATTAAAGTAAAAGTAAAGTAAGTATGTAACTACTGCGCACAATGACCACCTGCTACTAAAATTCATCCTCTCCAAAGACAAAGTGGAAATTTAACTCGTTTGAGTGTTTGATGATGTTACCTATACATAAATGGCTCTAAAGCTCGTGTTCATGTATATGACTGCTTGCAGACTTCTGCAAAAAATTGTGTTCTGGGATCGACTAGTTATCATTTTCATTTCCATTACCTTACCTCTCCAGTCTGGTATATTTTTTTATACCTTGTCATATTTGGCCCATAATTGTTGTTCATTTTTGAATGGGTAAGAAATCCTGGGTTTTTTCACTCAATTCGGTTCAATTAATTTTTTCAGACAATGCCATTTCCAGAATTAGAATATGGAAAATTACAAATTTTATCGTTGAATATTTTCATAATCCTTTTCAAAGCATCTACATTGAATCCCTATCATTTAAAGGCAAATCTGGAAGAGGTAATTCCAAAAGTTTTTCAACAAATATTTCTCTAACATATGTATGTTTAACTACTAGGTGGAAGTGAGTTTACGAAAAACTTGCGATCAGTCATCCTTGCTTGCCAACCATATTTTAATACTGTTGATATCAATTTTACTCATGGTAAAATTTCTTGCTGGTTACTTAACTTTAGCTGCAAATGTAATAGCCATGTAAGTATTAAATATTTGTAGGACAAGGGCAAACATAACTAAAATTGGTTTTCATAGGTTTTCCATACTGACTGAAGCCTTGCCACATCTTTTAATACCGCCCATACTTGCTCAGGCTATAGACCATGTTCTTTTAAGCTTGCTTGAGACTATTTTGGGATTTTTTACTTTATATTATCATCATGCAGCTACTGCAAATGGCAAAGTTGGGGTGTTGGTAATTTTTCTAACAAGTATGACCATCAAAATCGGGGCAGCAATAGCAACGTTGTGAGTACTATAATGGTATTCCAAAACAAAACATAGCAAAAACCAGTAAGGGCCAAAGTCGGGCGGAGCCGACTATATAATACCCTACACCACCGAGTATACGTAATACTTTTAATAGATAGCACTTGTGTCCAAATTTAGTCGGACTTTAATTTTGCATACCTATTGAAATATCGAATAGAACCTTGTACGATTTTCTAACGATGGAACGAAAATTGTGGCTTCTACAGCCTTAAAAGTCGAAACGCATAAAAGATATATAGGGAAGTTTTATCTAAATCGATTTTGATGAAATTTTGCACACGTATTGGGATGTCAATTAAACCATCTCAGGAAAATTTTGTATTGATCGGACCAAAATTGCGGCTTCTACAGCCTTTAAAGGCCATATCGGATGAAAAATATATATGGGAGCTATATCTAAATCTGGACCGATTGTTATGGAACTTTGCACACATATGAGGACGTTGAATAAAACGCACCATGCCAAATTTTGTAAAGATCGGACCAAAATTGAGCCATCTACAGCCTTAAAAGACCTTATCGGATGAAAGATATATATGGGAGCTATATATAAATCTGATCCGATTATGATGAAATTTTGCACACATATTGGGACGTCACAAAAAGCACTGAGTGCCCAATTTTGTAAGGAGTGCCAAATTTTGTAAGGATGCCTTCTACAGCTTTAAAGGGGTACATCGGATGAAAGTTATATATGGGAGCTATATCTAAGTCTGGACCGATTTCAATAAAATTTTGCAAGCATTTTGGGTTGTATAAAAAAACACTTTGTGCTAAATTTTGTAAGGATGGGACCAAAATTGTGGCTTCTACAGCTTTAAAAGGGTGCATCGGCTGAAAGATATATATGGGAGCTATAGCTAAATCTGGACCGAATTTTTTTCAAAATCAATAGCATTCGTCCTTGGACCAAAAAAAGATACTTATGCAAAATTTTGTGAAAATCGGACAACAAATGCGAACTGTACCTTGATTACAAGAATACTTGGACAGACAGACAGACGGACAAAGCTAAATCGAATCAGGAAGTGATTCTAAGCCGATCCGTATACTTATCGATGGGTCTAGCTCTTCTCGTTCTTAGCGTTGGAAACAAATGCACATATCTTTAATACTCTGTACGACAGTGGTGGTGTAGGGTATAAAAAGTTTCATTAAGAAACCTAGCCCTGTTCGGTCGAATGGAACTTTGGATACACATCACAATTAACATATTTCAATTTCCCTGTAAAGCTTTACAACCAAATACATATATATACATACACGTTAGGTTTCTATGGGGTCAATAAATAGTTGGAGGTGTTGGCTAGATTAGCCAACAGACTGTTACATCCAAATTTCAGCTCAGCACGGGATGACCATGAGCGCCACACGGATTAAAACTCTGAGCTACAAATTGTGTGATGTTCAGCGTCATCACGAGTAGCTCAGCTGAGTGCTACCGAGCGCATTCACGTGTTGTGTATAGTGAGACGCTACCTACACGGAGCAGGGATGGAAAATTCAAATTTTAAAATGGTACTAAAATTTACTTTTTGGGCCGAGAGGGTACTTTTAAGCTTTGCATAAAGGTTTCAAGAATATTGGAGTTTAGGTATACAAAATATACCTACAGATTACAGATTACACAATGTGTGATGGAAATTTAAGTAAAGAAAGAGTTTTGGTTCTCAGACCAAACTTTATTTAGTGTCATTTATATCTAACCCTAACTGAAGACGAAGGCGGCCACCATTGCGCAGAGGTTAGCATATTTATAAAGTATCTAGCCAAATATCTCTACGAAGTGGTGTCGCTATGCGACTCGCCATTCCAACTCGGCACATCGTTAAGCTAAAACTTTAATCGGACTGCACTCTGTAATAAGGGAGAAGTATCCCTTGTACCTTAATGGAAGCCGAAGACGAAGGATTTGCGATATATCCGAGATATACATATATCGCAGATGGTTGGACGAATATGTGATTGTATCTGAGAGTTACCCAAAAATACAAATCAGATATTGAAATTTCGAGTCAAGTAACTGGGGGAAACGCCCCAACCTAAAACCCCCAAACGGGAATATACAATAGATCGGTACACAATGGGACTTCAATGAAAGAGATCTGGGACTCGAGCACGAATCTCATATCGAATTAGGAGGCCAAGTATCAGGAGTCCATGTCGCTCCCAAAGCTTTCTATAGGTTATATAAGTCAAATAAGGCGACATATACATGAGGCATCTGTTTCTAAATACGAACAGATATTGCCCTCTTACAATCTCCAAGCGATTTGCATAACGCCAATTCGACAAGTGAATGGACTTGATTCGATCGGCGAGTGTTTATCCCCATTTCCTAGTAAGAAATACTTGCCTCTTTAGACAGAAAAGGTTCGAAAACATCCGAGTTGTTTAAAAGTTTCTTAGTGCTTGAAAAGGTACTAAATCTGGGACTGAAGCAAGAATCTCATATAGAATTCGAAGGCCAAGTATCAGGGGTCCATGTCGCTCCCAAAGCTTTCTATAGGCTAAATAAGTCAAATAAGGTGACATGTACATGGAGCATCTGTTTCTAAATACAATCTCAAAGCGATTTGCATAACGCCAATTCGACAAGTGAATGGACTTGATTCGATCGGCTAATAAATTTTCTAGTGAGAAATACTCGCCTCTTTAGACAAAAAAGGTTCGAAAACATCCGAGTTGTTTGAAACTTTCTTACTGCTTGAAAAGGTACTAAATCCGTCGCGGGGATACTACGGTACTCTTTGCTTAGAAAAAGTTCTAAAGTACTTTCTTTTCCATCCCTGACATGGAGTAGTTTGAACTGCAATAGCGAAAAATCAGCGGTATCGAGTGCAGAGTCTCAGCGAGAGGGCCGGCCGGCACCGGCTCTTACTTACACACTGAGTACATGAGATACTCGATGTGACTAGGCGCATTTTGGCAAAATGTATAACAAATGGCCATAATGTATGGCCGCTTGATTTACTCGTGAGTTACATGGCTGTTCTGTATAGTGTAAAAAAGGGAATTCCATTAGTGCGTGAGGATTGGCTCACTGCTTCTGAGCTTGCAGATGGGGATGTTAGGCGGCTAAAGGCACTCCTTTTGGAGCGTCTTGATGATAGGTGGAAAACTAGATGGACGAACAGTGGCAATGTTCGGGCGACTTACGAATTTATTCGTGACGCCCAGACTTTGGTTTCGGCCTAAGTCTGGGCTTCATTCTGATGGGACATGGTTCCTTTAAGGCATTCTTGCATCAGAGGAACTTGTCCGCGACTGATCTGTTCGACTGTGGGAGACCTGAGGACTCGAGGCATGTACTGACGGAATGGCCGTACTATGCAGACATTAGAGATTTACGCGCGATGGGAATTAGCCAGGCGGTGTGGGCTTTCAGTAGGGCCCTGTTGCAAGGCTGGCCACCTTTTCGCGGGAAGTATTTCTTAGGAGACGGACAAGACATAGTGTAGGCATGAATACATGTTAGTTATCCATAACGAGGTGTTGCTGTACTGATTTGCTGTACGAGTGATTTGGTGCTGCGCATGACATGGCCTTGCACCTGCCTTGCCCATGTTGATACTGCGGCGATTGGTCATTGTTGTTTCTCGTAGCTGTTGTGGTTGATTGTAAGTCCCATTTTGGAGCGGATATGTGTGGCGTAGCCCGTGAGGGCTGCCGTTTCCTGTTTGTGTTTGTGTATACCGTTCTGATGTTCTGTGCATACTTTCGTATGCTGGCTTTAGGTCGGCTTAGGGCGATTCCTTTCTTCCATGTGACCAGTCCAGTCTTTTCAAGGCTACGAAGTCTGACCGGATACTTTCATCTGGTACCACGGGTGTCAGGCGCCTCTGGAACTTCGATTCCAGCCTGGCAATGGTGATGCCCCAGGGGGGAGCAATGTGTTGGCTGTGGTTTGTACCCAAATCGGGGGCTTCTCCCATGGCCTTCAACATACGTGTGCAATATGGTCTGAATCTATCTATAGCTTGATACAGCTCCCATAAACCGATATCCCGATTTTGCTTTTTGAGCCCCGAATCGGACAATAACTTGTTTAAATACTAAGCTTGCTCAAATTATGTAAGATTTAAGATTCGATTTACGTCACCATTTTGCGAAACCAATGTCGACGTAAATCGAGGGATTACTGTATAAGCGAAATGAAATTTGATTGTTGATACTAATTTTGAATTCCAGATAGTTTCCCATAGAAAATCCATATAAAAACGAAATTTGATGTGTAAAAACGTTTAAACCATTAAGGCCGTATTTTCAGTTAACAGACATTTCACTTAAATAAATTCTGCTACATTATATTGATAACACCAAAAATGGATTGGGTTTCATTTCATGAAATTTCACTAAAGCGTATTACGTTTATCTGGGTTTGGCTGTATCTCTTTCTCAGATAGAGTATTAAGAACATGTAAAGAAGTTAACTGAGATGTAAGGGAAATTTCAGCATGATTCTTCTGCCTTCCACCCCAATGTTCATTGATTTTTGGTTTATTTTATTTGTTAAGCTCTTCACAACCTTTAGGATTATTTTTTAGTGAATTTTTTCTTTTGAAATTTTTTAGGAATGTCTACTCCGATTTTTACCAACATTTAAAATATCCCATATACATTTCATACGACTCCAAGGATTTATTGTTTGAGTGAATTGAAAAAATCATAGATACGCAGGTGTTCGAATACATACCGGAGCCACCTCATTGACATCAATGATTTGTATGATTAAAAGGCCCATACCCTGCTGTACTGTGGGTGCTGTGCTATCGGTTACCAATACATTTATCCTTATAACCTAAAAGTAAAAAATAAAAAAAATATGAGTATTTGGAAGCTATTTCAATGTTTTACAGCTTACAGCAAATAAATTCCTATTGAGTTTCTTATTAACAATAACGTTGCCGCTACGTGTTATCGTAAAATATTCCTTAAATTGTTCACTATTCTCCACTTCGTTGCCATCTTTATCTACGGCGGTGATATTAACGCCAGCAAATTCTAAGGCATCTCTAGAAGATACATCGGGATCAATTGCAACCAGGGTATAGAAAATGGTGCCAACAATGGTGTCCTCGCGCACCTAATGCAAAAACAGAAGATATATGTGATCACGAAATCTTTGGACGAGAAGAAGACAAACCTCTGCATGTTGTGTAGCTGGTGTGAAATAGGGATCCTTATCGTTGCTATTCAATATATCCACAGTCAATGTAGCAGTGCCCGATAAACTGGGTGTACCCATATCCATGGCAATCACTTCAATCTCATAGGAATTGCGTTTATCGTAATCCAATTTGCGTGAAACAAACACCTCACCAGTATTCTCATCAATGCGAAAATCATCGAAACTTCCCTGTTGTATGCGATACCTGCCAACAAAAGGTAAAGAGATTATTTTTTATTCAATTTTTTATAGTTTTCTGTAGTTACTTCAGCTGGGCATTAATTCCAGAATCCAAATCCTCAGCTTGTAGCTTATCCACACTGCGTCCAATCTCGGAATTTTCTTCCACCTCAGCCTTGTATTCATTGAATAAAAATCTAGGCTTGTGATTGTTTACATCCCTAACAGTAATGTTGACCATGCAATTTGCAGTGAAAAGACCATCATTGGCTTCAACAGAAAATACCAGATTATCATTGTTTAAATGGGTAACATCTAAAGTGGCATTTGGACGTATGGTGATATGTCCCGTTTCCTTGTCAATTACAAACGTATCTTGAATGTGTTTATCGCCAACAATACTGAAGAAATAAAACAAAATTTAATTAAAAATTTATAATTTTTTTATAAAGTTGTGTACACAGAACTAAATAAAACAAGTAAGAAGGCATTAAGTTCGGCCGAGCCGAACTTTGGATACCCACCTCCTCGGATGTACATGTAAACCCCCCTTTCGTCACAATCCAATGAAAATTGGATAACTTATGCACCCATATTCAGCACATTGAGTAGTCTTATAAATATAAGTCACTGTTGAATTTTGTATTTAAAATTTCAACAAAATCGGGTAATAAATAAAGCTTTTATGAGCTTCAGACCCTTAAGCGGCATATCGGTCTATATGACAGCTATATCTAAATACAGTACTATTTTTAACATATTTGGGTCGGTGAAATCGGGCAATAAATAGGGCTTCAGACTCTTTATCGGGAGATCGGTCTATATTACAGCTATATCTAAATATAGTTCGATCTGAACCATATTTGGATCAGGTCTTGGTAGGCCTAAAACTACTCATTGTTTAAAATTTCAGCGAAATCGGTTAAAAAATAAAGCTTTTATGGGCTTCAGACCCTTTATCGGGAGATCGGTCTATATGGCAGCTATATCTAAATATAGTCCGATCTGAACTATATTTAAGTTCGAAGTTGAGAGGCCTGAAACTACTCACTGTTTCAAATTTCGGCGAAATCGATTAAAAAATAAAGCTTTTATGTGCTTCAGACCCTTTATCGGGAGATCGGTCTATGTGGCAGCTATATCTAAATATAGTCCGATCTGAACCATATTTGGGTCAGATGTCGAGAGGCCTTAAACTACTCACTATTTAAAATTTCAGCAAATTCAGATGAAAAATTAAGTTTTAATGGGCATTAGATCCTTTATCGGAAAATCGGTCTATATAGCAGCTATATCCAAATATGGTCCGATTTCGCCCGTTTAATAACTTAACCAGCATGCATCAAAATGACGTATATGCCAAAATATATACTTTCGGTGTGTTGCAAACGGAAAGATCAAATTTATATACCCCCTATCTTACGGTGGTGGGTATAAAAAGGGTTCTGTCATGAAATTAATCGACCAAATTATTTTTTTAAATCATAACATTCTTGAAAAAGTAATCAATTAAATTTAAATTAAAAAATGATAAAAAGTTTTCAGTTCAATAATTGTAAAAAAAATAATTTATAAAAAATATTCAAACATTTTTTTATAATTTTTTTTTTTTAAATGTGAATATTTCGTCATTGCCATGAGAAAGGTCGTAATTTTTTTTGGGTAAGTAATGGCCGTTCTTTTAGAAACATTTCTTTTCATTATCTATGTTGTTTGTATAGTTACCTATAAGTTATATCAGATACTGTATCAGCATCGCGAGCCTTTACTATTAATGGAGCGTCAAAAGCATGAGATCCTTCATCCACGGAGGCACGATAGTGCGGACTTTCACATATAGGTGGAGAATCGTTAGCATCGGTAACCGAAATGCGCAATGAAACAACAGAATTCTGGCCACGTCCTTCATCGTCTCGAGCCTAAGATAAGACCGGAGAGAGAGTGGGAGAGTATGACAAAAATTGCAAATAAGAACTTATTGAGATTCCTTTACATACATTATAGGCCAAAAAATATGTGGTTTCTGTTTCATAGTCTAAACAATTTTTGGTGCCTTCACTGTGTTCAGCCATCAACTCATTGTTAACCTCAACAGCATCGGGTGTTCTTATTAGCTTATACTCGAAATTGGCATCGTTGTGTACTTCATCATCATTTTGGTAACTCATTAAATAATTGCCCAATTGTCGTCTTCTGCGAGTGCTTAAAGATGGCATCTTTTTATTACAATCGGCCAGGGTTATCACACCTGTCTTTTCGTTAACATCGAACAAACTGGCACCATTTCCCGTTAAACTGTAGCGTATTCCGGCATCACCAAAATTACCCGAATCCAAATCCTTGGCTGTAATAGTAGTTATATACTGTCCAGGTAGTGCAGATTCCGATATGGAACCAGAATATGATTGCTCTTCAAAAATAGGCTTGTTATCGTTTACGTCCAATACCGAAACTGTTATAGTAGCTGTGGAGCTAAGTTTAGGATTGGTATCGGTTTCTTCAGCTATAACCAAAACGATGAATTTTCTTTGATTAGGATTTTCATAATCCAGACTGCCATTTGCCACACGTATGTGCACTTGAGAGAAGCCCGTTACCAACTTCGGCTCCACCTCAAATACATCGGAAACATCTTCTAAACGTAAAGAAAATTTGGAATTGATTCCCACATCACGATCGGTAACATTCATGTCCAAAGCCAAAGGGGTGCCTGTAGCAGTGTTTTCTGGCAAAGACACCTCATATTCTTTGCTGTTAAATGTGGGAGGTGAATCATTCACATCACGTATGGTAATAGTCACTATCGTAGTACTACTCTCCATGGGATCATTGCTTGGTACGCCATTCACAACTTCTCGGGCGCGAACTGTCAATTTGATGATGCCCGAACCATCAGGCAAAGCTTCACGATCTAAAGGTTTTGCTGTGCGCAATTCTCCCGTATGTTCATTCAAGAGAAAATAGTCCATGGCATCTGGGGTATGAGAAAGGATTAATTTAGCTTTTCTATGAGCATCACAAATACTTACTTGTGAGTAGGTCGTAGACAATTTTTCTTGGTTCTCCCGTGTCACCATCCCTAGCTTGTATCCTTAAGACCAACGTATTAATTGGGCTGTCTTCATCAATAACATTTGATTTGTATTCCAAAAACACAGGAGGTTTATCTTGAATATCCTTAACCCTCACTTCGAAATGTGTTTGGGTTTGATGAACGCCATCCTGCACACACACACACACAAAGTTATAAAATAACAATTGAATAAAATCAGACGGGAGAACAAAGAACACTTACCGTGGCTTCTATGAGGAAATGATATATGGTACGTTGATTGTAATTTAAAGCTTCATTTAAGGAAACGTTGGCGGTGAGTATCGAAGGTTCACGCGAAACAATATCCAAACGGAATCTAAGTAAAAAAAATTAAATATAAAAAAATTTAAAGTGGAATGGAGTACAAATAGGGACTTTGTTAGTAGCGCGGAACTTTTGAAATCGCTTTTTTCTTGAGGTTACTTTTTAATATTTAGAGCCCATAACAAGCCGATTATTGGCTTCGGTTGTTGTTGTAGCAGTTTGTTGTGTCCTATCTTTCGTCTGCTTGATTCTGTTGAGTATTAAGACCCAGGAACTCTGCGACTAACAGTAGACCACAGCTTGCCTAAGCCGGTGCCTAAGATACATTGCTCCAAGTGTTCCAGCCACAAATTCCGTTTATGTTCGTTGACTACCCTGTTTATTCCCAGATTCAGCTCGCTGATTCTGTCTGGCGAGCTGCTGCACCTCTTCGTAATCCTAGTGGGGGCATCCTCATTCACCGTGCAAAACGTGGAGCTTTCAATCTGTTTTGCCTAAGTTATGCCACGCTGGTCGTTACCTAGGAGAGAATGCCATGAAGTTTGATGCGCATTAAAGTCCCCTCATGTCGGGGTTGTAAGCTTGGCTATTAATCGGGACACAGCTACCAACCAGCGATATGTGTACACGATGTATAGCTCTATATCGGCAGTACCTGACTTGACTGCTATCACCATGCGCTCCATATAGGGGTCACTAGGACCAGGCGCAGGTGGGATGGGTCTATATTGCACGGAATGGTGTATCACGAAGGCCAATCCATTCCTTGAGCGGTCCTTACGTAGCCCATTGTATCCCTGACAACTGTGCAAGCTGCAGGTATGCTTTTCCGAATCATAAAATCCGCAATTTCATCGATCATGCCACCGAGACCATTGCAGTTTAGTTGCAAAAATGATACACTTCCCGGCACTGGCCTGGCAATATTGAGGCTGGGATGCTGCCGTTGCGTATATTGCCGCACGGGAGAGTTCGGGGGGGTAACATAGTCCGACAACGAGGACGCAGAAGGCGACGACGCCGACGCTTGTGACCTACTGCTGGCTATGTTCGCACAGCACCTTGCGACATATCCAGTATTACTATACTCCCGTAGTGAAGTGAGGCCAGAGCAAGATCGAAAATGTACCCACTCCATGCACCGGTTACACCTCGCCGACCGATGATGGAGGCGGTTCTGGCAAACCGAACAGAACCAGGGTCCGGGGTTTTTTTCAATCGTGGTACGGGCCAGAAGCGTGCGGAGAAAGCACTCCGGGATGTGCTTCTCCCATGACGAAAAAAGACGAACACGTACACTGAGGCGACAGCCCTTGCCGATGAGGAGTTCCATCGGGTCAATGCGGTGCGTACAACCGGCTGCCATGGGATTGATTGGCTTAGGTTGTTGTTGTTGCTGTTTTAGCAGTGTGTTGTACACTAAGGTGGCAGCCCTTGCCGGTGAAGGACTTCTTCGGGACAATCCGGTACGTACAACCGGCAGCATTGGGATTACTGGCTTAGGGGTTTGTCCACAGTGGCGTGTGGCTGATTAATATCCGCACCCTTTTTTCAACATATCTTAACCCATTGAGGAAAAATACAGTTAAAAAATGTCCGTTATCTTTGAGCTTAAGTATAAATCCGACAGCACTCATTGTTAATTGAAAAGCTTGTCCCCGTTCCTGGATTGTTCGTGGGTAAAATTGCATTTTTTAGTTTCATATGTCATCAGATGTGAAAGGCGTTTGTAGCGCTTGGCATAGTCCACATTTTATTTTTTTTATGCCGATAATATGACAAGGGATCATCATAATCTACGTCCAGAAGTCCAAAATCACAAAAAACATCTTTGAAATCTTAAATAGGCCTGGGATTTTACAACCCTTGATTTGGTACTTACTTGTCGCAGGCATCTGGTGATTGTGACTGAGCAACACATTTTATATCTAAACTTTCTCCAACAGAGTCACGATCCTTGACTAAAATAGAACTGAATATAACAGTTCCAATTGGTGTGTCTTCGGGCACGTCCGCGCCATACGGTGTCTGTGTAAGAGATGTGAAAACGAATTCAATACTTTTCAACTAAGGCTACGTTCAGATTAGTGAAATATTTGGCCCCAACTCGTTTTATCATTTTTTGACCAAAATATGACAAAATGTGTCTAATGTAAATACAAAATCAAGAATGTACGAATTTGACCTATTTTGTGGAAAATTTATAAAATAAGTTGGGTCAAATATATGACTAATCTGATCGTAGCTTAACATACAAAAATGACAAAGAGAAACTTACATTGAAAAACTCTGGCGCATTATCATTCTCATCGGCTATTATAAATGTTAGCGGCTGTTGTACAATATTATCCGACTCTGATTCTCCATCTGGACTTACTTGATCTCTGATGGTTACTAAAAACGTAAGAGATTCCTTCTCCTCACGATCGAGAGGTTTTATTAAAGTTACTGTTCCCGATACAGGATCAACTTCAAAATGTTCCGAAACTATGGAGCCAAATGTAACTTTGCTATTTTCAGGATCGGATCCTTCTAATTGATTTACTACTGTACCAACTGGAGTGTTCTCGGAGAGAACTACATTATTTTTAAAATTAACAAATGATGGTGGATAATTTGTATCGCCTGCTAAATGAAATATTGAAGATATATACAATGGTAACCATTATTGATGCTCCTAAGTTAGTTTTACTTACATATGATTAGCACACTATTGGCTAACAGCAATAGAAGATATATCAAAGTTCTATTTTTAGGCATCTTGGTATTATAGTCGACATTGACGGAAAATTATTTCTATAATATATGGAGGGGCGAAAAAGACAGGAAAAAATTATTAATTATTAAGTGTACATCGTCCTGAGGCGCTTGGAACGCTATTCTATGTTCGGCTAGTGAAACAAATGTTCTGTCATAGCCAATTAAAATAAAGTAAGTACATCGTCCCGGCTGGTCACTGTCAGATTGGAATACATGCAATAGGCTACAGGTTGAAAGTAACGCTTTCTCCAGAAGCTGTGCTGACGTCGAGAAAGAAATTATGTTGTGTCAGACTTTAGGTTTTCGTTAGGGATGGTGAAAATTCACCTTCTTAAACAAGAAGCGACTTATAATTTTTGTTTTGTTTTGAAAATGAGTTAAATTTAAACTTAAACAAGTAAAAAGGCCGGGCCGAACTTTGGATACCCACCACCTCGGGTATATATATAAACCCCCTTTCGTCACAATCCGGTGAAAATTAGATAACTTATACACCCAAATTAACTTATACACACACGGATATTGAGTGGTCTAATAAATATGTCACTGTTGAATTTTGTATATCAAATTTCAACAAATTCGGGTAATATATAAAGCTATTATGGGCTTCAGCCCCCTTATCGGCAGATCGGTCTATATGACAGCTATATCTAAATATAGTTCAATCTGAAACATATTTGGGCTCTATGTTGGAAGTCTCAAAACAACTCAATGTTTCAAATTTTAGCAAAAATCGAGTATTAAATAAAACTTTTATGGGCTTCAGACCTTTTGCCTAGAGATCGGTCTATATGACAGCTATATCTAAATATAGTCCGATCTGAACCACATTTGGATCGTATATTGGGAGGCTTAAAACTACTCACCGTTTCACATTTCAGCGAAATCGATTAAAAATTAAAGCATTATGGGCTTCAGACCCTTTATCGGCAAATCGGACAGCTATATCTGAATATAGTTCGATCTAAAACATATTTGGGTCCTTTGTCGGGAGGCCTAAAAATACTCACTGTTTTAAATTTCTGCGAAATCGGTTGAAAAATAAAGCATTTATGGGCTTTAGACCCTTTATCGGCAGATCGGTCTATATAGCAGCTATATCGAATTCTAGTCCGATTTGGCGCGTTCAAGAACTTAACTAGCGTGCATCAAAAAGACGTATCTGTGCCAAATTTCAGCTCAATATCTCAATTTTTGAAGGCTGTAGACTGATTACAACAGACGGACGGACAGACAGACAG
The DNA here is from genome assembly GCF_963082655.1 of Stomoxys calcitrans. Taxonomy (NCBI): domain Eukaryota; kingdom Metazoa; phylum Arthropoda; class Insecta; order Diptera; family Muscidae; genus Stomoxys; species Stomoxys calcitrans. Next base: position 226,573,961 of record NC_081553.1, on the reverse strand, counting down.
GCGGACAGACACACGGACATCGTTAAGTCATCTTAGAATTTTACGACGATCCGAAATATATATACCTTGCAGGGTCGGAAATTGATATTTCGATGTGTTGCAAACGGAATGACTAAATGAATATACCCCCTATCCTACAGTGGTGGGTATAAAAATCAGTTCTTAGAGAAGTTTTTTTCAACTTATCTCACCAAACATTCTTCTATGGACGTTTCGATCTTCCCTCTCTACGTGTTGTTTATTTTAGGATGAACGAAACTCGACTAGCAATCACGGGTGCAAGCCATTTGCCAGGATTCAAACCCAGGCATTCAGCGTCATAGATGGACATCCAAACCGCTATGATATAGACTCCCGAAAACAAAAAATTGCGGGAGGTTTGTAGGTTTTTCCAATATATAAATACAAAGCTATTTAGTGAAAAAATCTATGGGGAATACTCAAAATGCGTACATCGAAAAACATTGGAATGCTGCTTCAGGCAATTTTGATCTAGTGAAAATATTTTCACGAAAAATTTGCACTGTCACAGGGCAAAAACTGCCTAAAGGAGCGGTTCCAATGTTCTTGCGATGTACTAGAGAGTTCTTAAATATTGCCTTGGCAACAATTGTTGTCTAAGTATTAGATCGAAAATCCCAATATCCAAAAAAAAAACGTAACAAAAGTCTGATAAAATGCTGCAAGTCAAAATCTGGAGGTTCGATTGTCACCGTAGACGTATGAACTTTTTTGCTCAGTACAATTCCAACAATCAGAAACGCGAAGATTCCCTTAGGATGTTCAAATCGCCACACCCTACTGTAGATTGATTTCAACAAACAAACGGAAGAACATGTCAAAATTGTCTACGAATACAGGATGCGCCAAAGAATCGTACTCATTTAAAAAAAAACCACGAGTGGTAAGTTGAACCGGAAGGGCGTCGAGTGAGGGTGCATCTGAAGAGAGAAGCCCCAAGTTTGTCTCTCTCTCACTCTCTCTCCAGTAAGTTACCGTCATGGTCGAGTCAAGAGAGCAGCGGGCCTCCGCCGTTGAGAGCTTCTTTTCTAACGGTCGCGCACTTGTTGCTAAGCAGCGTGCCTTCCGCGCTCGCTTTGAAGACGTAATGACTTTTTTGCTCAGTACAAATCCAAAAATCAGAAACGAGAAGATTCAAATCGCCCCACCCTACTGTAGAGTAATTTCAACAAACAAACGGAAGAACATGTCAAAATTGTCTAAGAATACAGGGTGCGCCAAAAAAACGTATTCATTTAAAACAAAAAACACACGAGTGGTAAGTTGGACCGGGAGGGCGACGAGTTGGGATGCATCTGAAGAGAGAAGACACCAAGTTTGTCTCTCTCTCCAGTAAGTTGCTCGAGTCAAGGGAGCAGTGGGCCTCCGCCGTTGAGAGCTTCTTTTCTAACGGTCGCTCACTTGTTGCTACGCAGCGTGCCTTCCGCGCTCGCTTTGAAGTTCCTCCTCACTGACCCGTTCCTCCCCGTAATTTGATTCTGTTGTGGGTTAACTCATTTCGGGAGTGTGAAAGTGTCACTAAACCCCGAAATGGACATCAACGGACCATCAGAACTCCGGCAAATATCGAAATAGTGAAGCAGTCAGTTGTGCATTCTCCTCGAAGTTTGGCTCGCAAACACGCAACTGCTTAGAAAATTTCTGACACCACTGTTGGAGGAATTCTCCATCATTTCTCTCCTAATTTTTCCCAGTGATGAGGCCCTTTTTTACATTTCTGGCTGGGTCAACAAACAAAACACTCCAAACGTTATTGGAGTGGGGTAAATCTTCAAGAACAACATTCGGGACACCATTGCCAACATACCGATAGATTGGACACGAATTCAGTGGACACAAATTTCAAAAATCGGCTTAATCAGTGTATGGGCAATGGGGTCGCCATTTACTCGAATTTTCAAATAATATAATGATAAGTTGTCATTGGAATCGCAAAATGGTCTACACTTCGGTGGGATTTTTCTTAAATAATTTTCTTAAGTGGCAACGTTGGTTGTAACTTGCGTCCAGAACTAGAAACTTTAACACTTGTATGAGATGCAATCAAAATGGTCAGTTTGGAACTAAACGTATGGTCGGCTAAGAACAGTAGGCACCTTATAAATGAATTAACAGTTGAATTTGCCGCCCTTACTTAATGGAGTGTTCATGGGCAATTTTGCATGTGCAACAGTTAAATTGGGCAGCATTCTTTACCATAAGAGAAAAGTTCACTTTGTTGCATAATGGAAGTTCGTGGAAAATGTCTCTAAACATTGTTAATTGTTAATCTTATGAATTTCCAAATATGTTGAGTCACACTCCAAGACATTGATTTTTAAAGGCCACACTTGTTTGGGAATTCCCATTAATACGTTTATAAGCAATATATGCTGCAAGAAATTTAGTTTACAACTTTTGTTAAAAAATGTGCACTCATTTTTGTTCAAAAAAATAAGACAATCACTCATAATAGAGTATGATCATTAGGGTGTGATAATACGTTAATCAACTGGCTTTTAATAGGATTTTGGTAGTGATTACACTGCCATAATATTTGAATTAACTAAAAAAAGCAAGAACGTTATAAGTTCGCCCAGACCGAACTTTGGAGATCCATTACCTTGGATATGCAGCTACTCCTATATATTGTAATTAAATATACATGGGAGTAGATGTACTCTTAGGAGGCCACCATACAGCCGAGTTGCATACCGCTGAAAGCCTGTGTTCAAAATCTGGCGAGAACACAGAAAGAAATTTTAGCGTTGGTTATCCCCTCCTAATACTGGCAACATTTGTGAGGTACTATGCCAAAGAGTACCTCAAACTGCGGCACGCCGTTCGGACTCGGCTATAAAAATGAGGCCCCTTATCATTGAACTTAAACTTGAATCGGACAGCACTCATTGATATGTGAGAAGTTTGCCCTTGTTCCTTAGTGGAATGTTCAGTGAAATTTGCATTTGCATCCACATTTGCGTTTGGCGGTGACGATCCTCATCAAACTCCTGTAGGAGAGAAAGCTTTGATAACCTGATACCTGATAAAGCTTTCAAATCGGGAGAACGGTTTATATGGGATCTATATCAGGATGTAGACCGATTTGGATCACCCTTGCCACGGTTGTTGGAAGTTGCAACAGAACACAACGTGCAAAATTTTAGCCAAATCGGATAACAATTGCGGCTAAGCATATAAAATCGGGAGTTCAGTTTGCATGGGGCTATAACAGGTTTTAGAACGATTTACCACGACGTCCTAAAAAAGCACTACACTAAATTTTAGCCAAATCGATAATAATTGGGGCTTCTAGTGGCTCATGAAGTCTAGCCGAAGGACCATTCAATATGGGAGCTATATCCAAATTTAAACTAATATGACCTATTTGCAATCCCCAACAACATGCATCAATAAGAAGTATATGTTCCGCTATCGCGATTTCGACAGACGGACGGACATGGATATATCGACTCAGAATATCACCAATTTCGCTGGTCCACAAATTCGGTATTTTTACAAACGTAAAAACTATTGAAGATGAACTCCTTCATGGGCAAGTGCTGCCGCCTCAGTATACAACACACTGATACAACAACTAGATTAGTATACCCTCCATCCTATGGTTGTGGGTGTAATAAGCTCTTTAAGAAATGACAGAGTTTACTGAAAACGTGTAACATTCACACGTTTGTACACAATTCTCAACCAGAGCTGCCACCCCTAAAAACTTAAAAGAATCATCCTTTATATCCAAACATGTTTTGATCCGATTTGTACATTTAGCACAAATTTGTTGGGAGTCATGAAGGGTCTAAAAAAGTTACTGTTCTGATTTTGGATAAAATCGTATGAAACTTAGCGCTTTTTATACCCTCCACCATAGTATGGGGATATACTACAATAATTTTGTCATTCTGTTTGTAACTCCTCGAAATATTCCTCTAAGATTCCATAAAGTATATATATTCTTGATCGTCTTGACTTTTTAAGTCGATTTAGCCATGTCCGTCCGTGTCGTCGAAAGCCCGCTAACTTTCGAAGGAATAAAGCTAGCTTCTTGAAATTTTTACACAACTGCTTCTTATTAATATAAGTCAGTTGGGATTGTAAATGGGCCAAATCGGTTCATGTTTCGATATAGCTGCCATATAACCCGATCTTGGGACTTGACTTCTTGAGCCACTAGAGGGCGCAATTTTTATGCGATTAAGCTGAAATTTTGCACATTTCGTTTAAGTATGACATCCAACGACTGTGCTAATTTTGGTTAAAATCGGTCCATAAACTGGTATAGCTGTCATATAAACCGATTTGGGGTCTTGACTTCTAGAGCAAGTAGAGGGCGAAATTCTTATCCGATTTGGATGAAATTTTGCATGACGTGTTCCGTTATGACTTCAAACAACTGTGCAAAGTATGGTTCAAATCGGTTCATAACCTAAAAAGCTGCCATATAATCCGATCTTGAATCTTGACTTCTAGAGCCACTACAGGGCGCAATTCTTATCCGATTTTGCTGAAATTTTGCATAACGTGTTTTGTTACGAATTCCAAAAACTGTGCTCAGTATGATTAAAATTCGTCCATAACCTGGCATAGCCTCTGAAGGTCGCAATTCCCATCCGATTTAGCTGAAATTTTGTATGAGGTGGTTTTTGGACATTCCACAACAGTGCTTAGTATGCCATATAAACCGATCTTGAATCTTGACTTCTTGAGCCTTTAGAGTGCGCAATTCTTATCCGATTTGGCTGAAATTTAGCATGACGTGTTTCGCAATGACTCCAAACAACTGTGACAAATATGGTTCAAATCGGTCAATAACCTGATAAAGCTGCCATATAAACAGATCTGGGATCTTGACTTCTTCAGCCTCTAGAGGGCGCAATTATTTTCCGATTTGGCTGAAATTTTGTACAACAGCTTCTCCCGTGACCTTCAACATACGTGTCGAATATGGTCTGAATCGGTTATAGCCTGATACACCTCCCCTATAAACCAATCTCCCTATTTTACTTCTTTAGCCACTAAAGGCCGCAAATTCCTATTCGATTTGGCTGCAATTTTACACAATGACTTCTTCAATGGTCTCTAACATTTAATTCAATTATGGTCCTAATCGGACCATAACTTGACATAGCTCCAAAAGCATAGCAATTATTTTCTTTTATTATTTGTTTCCCTAAAAAGAGATACCGGGAAAAGAACCCGACAAATGCTATCCATGGTGGAGGGTATATAAAATTCGGGCCGAATGAACTTGGCACGCTTTTACTTGTTTAAACTCAAGATATTAAATCGGAATATAGGTGAATATGGCAACTTTATTAAATCGGCAAATAAGCCCAGTTTGGGGTGGAGTGGCCACATCCTGTTCCTTAATGGAATGTTCATGGACAAATTTACAATTTTGCCACCCAGACGCTTGTGTCTGAAAGCAGATATCACATTCGTGCTCTACTCCCATATTCGGTTTCTATTCTCAAATACTTTTCATTTGATTCACATATTTTGATGAGTGGCCTATATAACCCTTTGGCGAGTTTTGAGGGTTGAATAAATATTTCTACATAAATATATTCTGCATTCCTACAACAGGTTCAAAGAACATGTCGTCTTGTCATAGGCGGAGCAACGAGAACCACGCCGACTGGGGCACTGGAGACTTTCTAGATACCCGACCATTGGACATATTAAGTGTGAGGCAGACACTACGGCTATGTGACTTAAGACGATAACAGAATGGATTAATGGAGAATCAAGGCGTCGACAGAAAACATGGAAGGAATGGAAGAACTTTCCGATTGCATACCTGAGACGACACTTGAGGTCCAGTACGAGCCTTACGATTTGGCAGTGACGACCAGAGGACTGCCGTCAATAAACTTGGTCAAACGAAGCGTTTCGAATTAGGGGCGTGGGCGACGAAAACGCATGTAACACTGTTGACCCGCGAAACGATCGATGGGACATTGAGAAAACGAAGCTATTACTGAAAGGAGGTCAGTATAACTTTCGGTATAATAACGGGACACATAGGACTACGAGCTCACTTATGCAAAATAGGTGCGGCAAGTAATAGCATGTGTAGGGTACGTGAAGGAGATGATGAGACCTTGCACAGTGGGAGAAAAACAAAAAAATATATGCCGCGTGAAAACGGATAGAAATATCTCTCTGAAATTTGAAATGGTTAGAGCTGAGATGTTAGGTGCCGGTGTCTGTTAACAGCGAAAGCAGGGCAATGACATAGGAAATGCTCGTCTGCGAAAGCCAATGGCCTGTGTCTCAACCCTGTAAAGTCCAAGTGTGTTGTTGTCAGGCTGTCTCGTTTTTCATGTTATGTCGCTATATTCATTAATGATGCTAGATTGAAAATCGTTCCTCCAGCAAAGAACTTGGGCGTGGTTATTCATAGCACTCTGACCTAGAGTAATCATATCGACTCTGTCATTGGTCAAGGATATTCAAAATTGCGTACCCTCTGGGCCACTCAGTCGGTTACTCCACTGCGGGTTAGGTCTCTCTTTGCAAAGACTTATATTGTTCCTGGCATTCTCTACGGCTGTGAGTTGTTTGCTAATTGCGACTCGGTAAGAAGAAGTAAGCTAAACACATTTTTTAACAACGTTACTCGTTATGTATTTGGCTTGAGACGGCGCGACTCCATCTCTGAATACTCTTTATCCCTGTATACTTGTACTTGAGGTCGCTTACTTTCCTGCACAAACTGATCTACTCGCAGACACCACAAATTGAAGGTAAAAAAATCATTCCCAAAATTCATCGGAGGCTTGACGATAAACATCGGAGGCTTGCCGATAAACAATGGTTTTAGTTTTTCATCATAAGGATCATCATTTTGCCTTAAGGATCATAGCATTTCTTATATGTAGCAAATAAAAATTTCCATCAATTAGACAAGGGCTTGCTCGATAAGTCAGTCGTAAACCCCGTTTTAAAACAGTTCTTGGGACTTTTATAAATATTTTCCATAATTTTCTTTATACTTCAGCCCAACCCAATTCAAGTTTGATAATTATATGACTTTTTTTGTTTAACATAAACAACAAAAAGAATAATTTCAATAAAGTAATTCTTAAAAACAGGAAATAATAAACGTGATTTTTTTTAAGTTGTGGTATGTTTGGTATATAAAAAACCAGCAGAAGCGATTAACGTGTGGTAAAAATTAAAAAATAACGTTTCTGCAATCAAAGATGAACTATGGCTAAGAATGGTATATAGGAAAGTTAACAAAAAACGAAAGACACCATGATGAACAATTGAATGCTACGATCTGCTGCTGCCTAAAAATCTTCATAAAATACAGCAAAAAGACTTGAGTAAGAGCTTATCCCACTTTTGCTATCATTGGCAGAAAGGTCGTGGCAATTGCAGACATAGATTTTTCGCCAGGGAAATCTATAGATAACTGGATTTTCCATAAGGAAAAAGAGCCTTAAAAACAATCTGTATAAAAATATTATAAGTCACCATCTATGTGATGTGTGTATGTAGGTATGGGCATGTAGCTGAAGTTGCTGAACTGGTATGCGAAGTGACGACTGCATCTGAATAAGTTTTTTTTTTCTTCATTATTTTTTTAGTTTCAACTTAAAAGAGTTATGTAAAATGGAATTTGTGTTGACCATTGTTGTTTGTTTAGAGCTTAAACTAGATGGTCTTGTTGTTCACACAATTGGACAATAATGCAGTGACACAGCCCCCCACCGACTGTTAAGTACGACAATTAGAAATTTCGCTAAATAAATAAACGAGAATTATACAATTGCTTGCTTCGATTGTTCGGTCAATGATTTAAAAAAAAAATGAACGTCATTGTCCAAAATTCTTTTATGATTGTTGTTACGAGGAATCTTTCTTTCTCTAGTTTTTCGGTTTCATCTATGCGAGAATTGTTGAGTTGTTTCTTTTAGATATTTATGGCTTTTTAAGATCATACAACACTGGCTGGAGGCTGGTGGCTGGTTGGGGCTTAATAATAACAAAAAACTTTATTCACAAGCTCACGGATGTGGTAGATACAACAAACACACACACACACACGCACACGACGAGAAATTCGGTCTATACGCTTAGATTTTTTCTTTATTTGTTGTATTTATTTTTTTGCTTCTACCACCAACCAAACAGCCTTCTTCGGTTTTTTTTTTTTGTTTTTGTGAGATACTCAAGAGATATTGTTTAGCTTTGTTGCTGTTGTTGTCGGTTGCTGCTGGATTTTGGTCTTACGGTGTATGAAATTAAAAAATTAAAACCCGTTTCAAGCGTAGCTTAACGTTAAAGCGCGTTCACACAGACCCGGGTGGGTTGCTTGTTGACGGATGGCGAGCGGAAAGACAACTAAAGTTGAGCAACCAAAAGTCAAACAAACAGAGCGCCGTCTTGGTCTGTCTCTTGCCCACGACTTTGAAGATGGTGACGACAGAAGAAATCTTTCAAGCCACTTTTAAGCTTGAGTGAGAAAAAAAGTTGGAAAAGCATACAAAAAATTATAATTTAGAATCATTTTCTCTCAGTAGAATAGCGGCACTTGTCGTCTTCATACGTATGTTTGCTTTTTTAGTATTTTAGAAATTTAATTTCTTCTCACTGAACTATTTCGAGATATGAAGATAAAAAGACAAACGAAGGCAAAACTCATCTACATATGCATGGTTATTTCACATGTAATTATAACAAAAAAAAAAACAAAATCCAAGCGTATTGAAAATAACCCAAAGCTGGCATAATGGTTTTTTTAAACCACATATTTCTGTGTTTTTTTTTAAACACGTCTCAACGTGTTTTAATTCATGGCCAAACAAAAGACACAATGCAAAATAAATACCCATAAAACAATTGACAGTAGCAATGGTGCAGCAACCAGACAATTAAATCATCACAATAGTAGTTTATGAAAATAAAAAAAAAACATTGATGTTTTTTATATAGATATTCACATTTTTTTCTGATAATCAAAATGGGGATGCAGAAAACAAGGTTCATAAAATTTCAAATTACAAGTCAATTTGTCAATGTAGGATCTTTATAAAAGACTAGCTGGACAGGGCCCGCTCCGCTGCGCCTTTTTCAACTCTCTAATATCTTTTTAGGGTGGGGGAACTTCGCCCCCTTCGTGGATATGGTGCTACAGTAGCCTAGTTCCGCCTATGACGCTGAACGGTGGCACTTCGCCCTGAATGTGGATATCATGCTACTGTAGCCTGAACGTCTGCTTTCGAATCCTGGCGAAAATTCGGACCAAATTTAAAACGGTGCTTATCCCCTCTTAATGCTGGCGACATTTGCGAGGTATCATGGCATGCATGGTCATGTAAAAAATTCTCCCCAAAGATGTGTCACAGTGCGGCACGCCGTTCGGACTCGGCTATAAAAAAGGTCTTTTATCGTTGATAAACTCTACTTGAATCGGAAAGTACTCATTGTTTTGTGAAAAGTTTGCCCCTGCTCGGTTCCTGGGCAAATTTTTACTTTACTTACTTTACTTTAATTGGCTATGACAGAATATTTGTTCCGCTAGCCAAACGTAGAATAGCGTTCCAAGCGCCTCGATCTTCTGCGCTCATTCTAAAATCTTGATCTTTTCATTGGGCTTTTGGTGTTTGCCTTCAAAAGACTTCTTTGCTGGAGCTTCTTCATCCATTCTAACAACATGACCTAGCCAACACAGCCGGTGTATTTTGAAGCGTGTAACCATGCTGTCGTCGTCATACAGCTCATACAGCTAATTTTTACTCTACTCGCAAATGCCTTTCTTTTGAGCCCCATATTACCGTAATGGTAAATACTTCGGATTTAGGGGATATTTCGAGGGGTGGTCACTTGGCCATTAAAGTAAATATAAGATTCGTGCTCTACTTTCATAAACATTTCATTTAATCCTCCCTATGCCACTATGGACATTCACCTAAGCCAGTGATAGGCTTGTTGTGCGCTCTAAAAACTATAAAATAACCTCCAAAAAGACAATTTTAAGTTAGGAATGCCGTGCTATTTACAAAATCCTTATTTGTCACTCCCCTAAGTAGGTTCATGTTTAGTATTGTGTCTCCACCTAAGTGCCGGCATCTGATAGACGCAAAAGCCGGGCAATGACAAAGGGAATGCTCCAACGTCTCATCATCTTCCCCGCATGCCCTACACATGCTATCACTTGCCACACCGATTTTACATAAGTGAGCTCGTAGTCCTATATGTCCCGTCTCTCCAGTAATAGCCTCGTCTTCTCACGATCTGGATCCACCCATAGGATTTTCGCGGTCCTACCGGCCGTTTCGCTGTTCCAGAATGTTGCATGCGCATTCATCGCCCACTCCCTTAACTCGGACTGCGTCGACCCAAAAGGCTTAACCAATTTATTGACGGCAGTCCTCTGGCCGTCACCGCCAAATCGTCTGCCCTTACAGTTTTCCTTATGAAATGGAAACATAGGCGGGATTTTAAATCTAATGAACAATTATACCGACAATCAATTTTCATTTGGGTTTGGTCGGAATTATCCCAACTTTCTGTAGCTATTTCGACTGCCGACTATTCGACAGTATATAAGGGGAAATCCCAACTTTTGGAACGAACACAAATATTGAACAAATCGAAAGTATAAATATGATGTATGATGATAATTGTGACCCAATTATTGGCCAAGCTTAAAATGGGCTACCGTCTGGCCGTGATCATCTGCTTCTAGGAGACTTTAATGCGCATCACGTTTCATGGCAGTCTCTCCTAGGCAATGATCAGCGACGCATAGCTTTGGCAAAGCAGATTGAAAGCTCCACACTAGGATTACGAGGAGATTCAACGGTGGTCTACTTTTAAGTCACTCTCGAACCCCGGTAGACGGGATGACAGGACCTCAGTTACTTTTGGCGACATAACTGGGACTGGTCCGAAAAGATGCGCCAGGTTGTTCAATCGTCAATTTATTGTCAATCCCGAAAATGATAGGGCTAGGAGGAGAGCCATTCGTCGTATCCGTGGTCTCCGAGACGATTGACAGCCATCACAATTTACCGTCGGCGATGTTACGAATATCATCGGTCGCGCCAAATCATCCAAGTCATTCGGCCCCGACGGAATCTACACTTATGCTGAAGAATCTGGATCTAGGTGGAGTTGAGTACCTTACAACTGTCCCCAACCTCCCTTAGAACACTCTTATAATTGCCAATGTCTGGAAGAGGAGCAGAGTGATACTGCTGCTGAAGCCTGGAAAGGATTGACACCGACGTGCAGGATGTATGCCCAGATTGTGACCAGGGACCACACGACACACGTCACCTGTTTAACTGTCCAGCCAAACCCTCTCGACTTAAATCCAGATTCCCCTGGACGCACCCCATTTTAGTCGCAGTATTCCTGGATACTCAACAGAACCAAACAGACGAACGATAAAACACAACAAATTGTTCCAACGACATCCACCTAGAAAGGTCCATAAATTGCTATTGCCCTCTTATAACCCGATCCCCAGATTTTACTTCCTGGGCCCCTAGAAGTTCTATTTTTTTTCGATTTGGCAGAAATTTGGTTACATAAAACAAGCCTCATAAACCGATCCTTCGATATGGCTTCTTGAGGTGCCAGTGGCCTCAAGCAATAGCCTCCTTTATTTCTTCACAATAAATCAAACATAAACTAATTTAAGTACCATACATTTTTAGACGAATCTCACCCTGGATTCGTGTGCCCAATATTCGGCTTGACCGAAATTATACCGTTTTTGTTTTTTTTTTTTTCATAAAAATTGGATTTTGACTTAGATCTTGCGTTTTTGGAGAATTCCGAGCAATCCCGTCTTAGAGCATAGCATTTTCCGACTTCACGCAAGTCTAGTTCGAGTCCTGGCAATAACATATACATGTATACTTTGTCACATTGACTAAACGAGGTCTCTTACGGCGCACAAGTCACAATTTGAGAAATACTGACTACGGTAATTGTTCTGAATGATTGTTGTTGGCAGTGGATTGCGATGATAAATATGATTTCATCAATTTGTTCGCTCCCTCGCCAACAACGTTAATTAAATAAAGAGGTAATAGGGGTCACCCAGGCAAACGAAAAAAAAAATTCAACGCCATTCCATTACAGCCGAAAAGCAAAGAGCACAATGCAATACACAATGTCCAAAAGACATCTGAATGGAAAGATTTCAGAAGTCACATTCAAGATTCTCACTTTCATTTTATTATTTACGCGCAGCCGCTACTGAATTTACATCTCATCAACCACAGCTGATGCACTCTAAGTTTCACTTGTTGTTGTTTCCCAAGATTTCTCCATCTGTTTATATTAAACTTATTGTGTATATTTTCATATTTTCAAGCATTTTAGCATTTTTAATTAAATTAGGCGAACAGACAGAGAAGGTATATTAACATATTTTTACGTGCTCCCAATATACAATACAATACAAAAAAGAAAAACATACACTGACACACACACACACTTTCATGTTAATGAAATGAAGCAACAGCATCTATGAAGTCGAAGTCTCGTTTGAGTTATTTTTAATAAATGCAAAACATTTTACTATTTCATTAACTTTTCACATATTTTTTTTTTTGGTAATACTTAAATACTTTTTATTAAACGAAATATTTATTTTTATATTTCCCAACGAAAACAAGTAACGAAAGTATCTACTTCAACAACAAACACAACAACACTAATTGTAAACAGATTTAGGCGCAGGAATGCCATCATACAAATATTACCACAAATAAACGGCAAATCCGAAAAATAAGTGTGGCAACATCCACCTTTGATGTGTGGCAACATTCATTAAGGAGCATAAAAATAATAGGGAAATTTTACACAAATGCAGGGCTGCCAGATTATTTTGGTGTAAAATCAGCACTTTTAAAGAAAGAAAAAATCGTAATTTCAGCACCCCAAGTTGAAAAAATCGGAAAATGTTTTAAACGATAAAACACATAGTTCAATAACTGAAAATAAAAGCGCCCTAATTATTGCCGAATTTTACATACCGACCATCATGAAAAATCTTCGAGCCAGGGTAAAAATACACCTCAAATGAACAGCAACTTAGCCTGGGATCTTAATCAAGACATAATCTTATATAGCCCTTCGTCGATCTTAAAATGTTTTTGTAAAAACATAATCTGCGCCAAATTTCAGCTAAATACATTAAGTTTAGGATCACAACAGGCAGAATATATACGGAATATACATGCTTACAGACTAGACTTACGTATTTACACACGCAGCATTTTTAATAAAAATTTTTTTAAATTATGTTATTTGTTAAAAGAAAAAGGAAAAACAAAAGAATATTTGAAAATTTAGAAAAATCGGCATTCTGCTATTTTTGAAGCAAAAAATCGGCATTCTGCTATTTTTGAAGCAAAAAATCGGCAAAATGCCGAAAGTTGGCAGCCCTGAGCAAATGTCAAGCATAGGTGTCGGTAATAACTTTATTTTTCTTCAAAACAAGCAGCTCTGTCGTAAAAATTTAGAAAATCAAATTTAATGCAAAAATAAATAGTAGGAAGAACGATGCGCATATTGGAAGCTATGACTGCCAAAACTCTATATACAAGCATTACGCCATATTTTTCATCGCGGGAAAGAAAATAATGCACAATTAGAAAATGCAAAGGCCGCAAACTGCATGCCACTGAGAACAAATTCTGCTTGCGGCATTTTCTTAAATAATTCTCATTTATCTATATTCACAAGCGCCATCAACCAGTCTATGTGCGAAGTTCAAATTTGTCTTAAAATCTTATTTATATTCCATATTTAATATAATTGATAGCATTTCAAATTCACAAAAGTTAATTTAAGAATTAACAAGCAGCAGCGTGCTAAGTTCGGCCGGGCCGAATCTTTTGTACCCTCCACCAGGGATCGCATTTGTCGAGTTCTATGTGCAGTATCCCTTTTTAGGCAAACAAAGAATGTTGAATAAGAATAAGACAAGAATATATATACTTTATGGAGTCTCAGACGCATATTTCGAGGTGTTACAAACAGAATGACGAAATTAGTATACCCCCATACAATGGTGGAGGGTATAAAAACAAAACGAATTATCTTTTTTCCAAAATATAGTAGTACGAGTTTTATTTTTAATATGATTTATTGAAATACTAAACTTAAAGAAAGGAAATTTAAATATTTGTTGTACACAAAAAAATACTTATTATTTGTCAATAAGTTTGTAAATTTCTGTGGGTTATAGTATGTATAAGACTTACAATTTGTTACCGTTCCACAATACGTTTCATGATCATTATTTTAGTTTTTTTTTTCAATTCTATCGTAGTTGGTTGGTTGTTGGCAGACTTTAGATTTATATTCTGGTTCAAGATTTTCACGTCGACCTATTGACCTCCATTGCATCCAAAAGCATCCTCTTTATATATGCATATCTGCCGCTTTCACTTTAGCCATTAAAACTTTTACATTTGTTAAAATTTTCATAATGGGCCACCAGTGGAATTTACATTACACCTATGCTGTAGGTTCGTGATGATTTGCTTTTAAACGAAAATATTTATATTTTTGTTATTTATGGCATAAAAAATGTATTGCTTCAATTAATTGTTATCTAAAATCCATTTGAGTGCTTTAAAATTCAAGACATTAGGCCTCTTACGTCTATTCACTCTTGTACCAGGAAGTCCTCAGTTTTTGTTCTTACTGGCTTAGGTATAGCTCCTGTCGACCAGCGAGGAACAGCGCATTAAGGGATGAAAAGTCAGTTCATATAGAGTAAAGATTGCTAACGCAGGCTTTAAGAAATTCAATTTCTTGTTGACACACATACTACAATCTTTATCTCCTCCTGCAATTTGTCCCATCGATTCCTGTAAGGGCATTGTGCTTGTGGTCCTCCGGCATTCGATAAAGCCGGATGATCATTTCTTCTATCGCCAACCATTTCTAGGCATAATTCTTGCTTTGCCAGCAGGTGTTCGATAAAGAACATATGATCATGTCTTCTATCAAAAATC
The DNA here is from genome assembly GCF_963082655.1 of Stomoxys calcitrans. Lineage (NCBI taxonomy): Eukaryota > Metazoa > Arthropoda > Insecta > Diptera > Muscidae > Stomoxys > Stomoxys calcitrans. Next base: position 226,558,947 of record NC_081553.1, on the reverse strand, counting down.
CTCTGCCTTAGAATTGCTACCTCAGTACATAGGAGTCTCCGATAAAAAACGTAGGTTTTTTTATTGTTGTTGTTGTAGCAGTGTGTTGTACACCGAGGCGGCAGCCCTAGCCGATGAAGGACTTCATCGGGTCAATCCGGTACGTACAACCGGCTGCCTTGGGATTGCAATATGTAGTAACAGTGTGTTGTCTTTGTCCATAAGTGTGTTTTGTCTTCATCCATATATATCCAAATCTGGTACTATCCAATTCCGCTAGAGTGCCTCCAGAGTGTTCCGCTTCTAAGTCGAGTAGTCGATTGCCTGGGCAGATGATTAGCTGACAAGTGTTGTGTGACATCTGCTTACAAGCAGAATACACCTCTAGCACGTTTGCATCAATCCTAGCCCAATAATGATTGAAGCGGCTGCAACTGCCGGAACATAGTTGAGCCAGAATTTTTCTGCTTCGCTATATCATGAGAAAACCACCCCCTATCCATATAATGCTGATTTTGATGGCCGAGTTAAGCATTTATGAGTTTTTGCTTAGATAGCATTAGATTGTCTTCGTACAGTAAGGATCTTTGCCTACTGATGGAGGTTATCCACATGAGTGTTAAGGATATAGCTCTTCGAAGATCTTCGAACAGCATGTCTGGAACTTATTCTTCTCCGAGTCACTCAAATGGCAAATCCAGACCGACCAATTGTCTTATGTGTAGTCAACGAGGTTTTTTTTGTCAACACCCCAAGCACTGCCGAAGTCTTCTGCTGTTCATGTAGAGAACAATGTGGCTGAAAATTTGAAGCAAAATAAGCGGCAAGTTCAACAAGTTAGAAGTTTAACCTATCACAGATGTCATCAACGTGGGGTTCTGAAGTCAAGATGGTACAATCGCCCTTATATGATTCGATTTTGAAGCAGTCTTAGGGGTAGAGAATAGATAGAGGTGGGAGTAGCTGTTCTTGGCAAGCTTTCTTTAAGCGTAGTAATATAGTTCCGGTGCATAGATCCGAACACTGACAGAACGAGATAGAGATGCAACAGTACCCCATACTGGGAAAATCCGTTTCACTTACGGGGCTTCAATTAAATTCCATGTTCTAGATCTGGCCAGTGGGTTTGTTGGTGGCACATTAATTTTAAGCCCATGGACTTATGTCCTTGTGCAGTTGTACTATAATGCGCTATAGTGTGTGTGTATTTGCCCATCAAGACCTTTAATAGATATGCATAGCTGAACGTATTGAAAGCCTTCGTTATGTCAAGAGCTTCTAGAACATCCTATGGCACAGTTTGACCTAGTTTAGACCACGGCCAATATATGTAGCGACGGCTTGCAAAGTAGTAGTTGTTGTAGCCACATGTCTATATGTGGAGGTAGCGATGCTCGTCAAGCTCAATGGGCGAGTAAGCGTGTGCCGGTTCCGGTCCATTGCCACGGGTACATTACGGCCATTGATTATTTAATGGCGCCAATATTTCGCCTTGTCATATTGAGCATCACAGGCACTCAGTATTTAAGCAAGAGCTGGAGCCACTTAAGGAATTCGTAATGCTACAATTTACAGGAATATGGAAATTGTCCAACAAGGCTCGGTAGAAGTAGTGCCTCGAGCGTCTAGCTAAAGACAAGTAAAACGGCCTGTACTATTTTTCTTTGCAGACATCAGTAGCGGGATTATTTTGCCGCTTTTTCAAACATCGGGAACTATCAGAGTTTCTAAAGACAATTTTTGAACCTTAGACAATTACTCAACCCTGGGCTACATGCGGAGTCTTTAGACTCAATATATAGACTCCCTCGGTCCCATCGCCTTGAACAAATTGGCGCTGCGGATGACATTTGTAACTGCGTTCACTGTGAATTGTACTGGTTATTCATCAGCCTGGAGACTACGGTTGTGAAGAATGGTTAATTGTTTAATCAATACATTCAAATTTTTCTTTTTTTGCATTTCATCTATTAATCGTTGGCTTCCATTTTGTTAATATCCTCCGTTCAGATTTGAGAACTTGCAATTTGGGTTGTTCTTGTTGTAGCAGTGTGTTATATACTGAGGGGACAGTCCTTGCCGATGAAGAACTCCATCGGGTCAATCCGGTACGTACAACAGGTTGCCAATGGGTGAGTCCATTATGCATCCTGGGTGTTATGGTTGTAAGTTGAGTAGGCTTGGCTGGAAATGCGTGTTGTATGATTCCACTTCTTACGGCTTGATACTGCTTTAGTACCGCAGCACCTTTCGCTCAATGCTCTGAAGATTCAAACTGACGTCTTTCAATGGTGGCGATGGTGCTGGTGGTGTTTGGTGGCACAATAACAGTCCACCAAATACTTTTTGTTGGTGTTAAGCAAGTTAAGCTAACTTCGTTCGATTAAATAATTTACTCGTATTGTCTCAAAAAGTGGTTGCATAATGTTGCATTGGGCATTTTTAATATTTACTTAAATTTTTACAAATTGAAAGTTGATAATAGCCTGCAGCTCATATATTCAAAGAAAAAGGAGTGAATGTCGCTTGAAATGTTTTTTATTTGGTCTAATTTCTCAAATGCCTGATTGAAACTAAAGTCGGCTGAGAAGAATACTATCGCCTACTATCAATAGAGACATAGGAAGAGATCAGAGATGTTTTGACATTTGAACAATCATATCAATAGAAAAGATCAAAACAAATAATTAATCAATGATGAGGCTATATATAAAGTGAACCACATTGCGCAAGGACATTCAACATGAAACTCACAGTTTCGAGTTACAATGAAAACACGGAAAGAAAACAATATACCAAAGTAGTTCATACTCGGTATGTTTAAGAGGGGAAATTTTAATTGACTAGCCGCCTTTAATCAGCTTATGAGCTGAATAAGTCAAATCTACAAATAATGAAATTTGGAAATGGGAGCAATTTTATTGAATTTTTATATAAAATATAATAGTCAAAGAGCATATGGATAAAAGCTGGTTCTTAGTGTGATGCAAGTGTGGGTTCTCAATTTGGATCAGTTTGCCTCGACTATCGCTTGGAAAAGTTACTTGACTTCCATATCTTATTTACATGAAATTGCAGGATCTAAAGGTGATTTCTATGAACTTTTTTCTTCGGCTTTTCGAACGGCATCTACAGCATTTGACATATGTTTTATAATTGTGAGAGACTAGTCTCTTGGTCTTAATGCTCTTTGACAATAGCTTAAAATGTATATGTATTTAAAAATTATAGTTTGTAAATAATAGTAAATGAAGAGTAATGCATTTTCCAAAATCCAATTTTAATTCAAATTTTATATTGAAGAGCGTCATGACTATGCATGTACATATTTTTAAAAGACTTTGTTTTTTATAATGCTTATATCATGAAGCATTTAGGTGTCCGTTGTTCATTTACCTACACAGAGGGGTTGAAGCTGTCCAAATGGGATTTGGCCCATTGAAGACTTTTCAACCTCGACGGGGCTAGTTCTTCAACGGGTTTGCTACCCCATGTGGATAAGACCCTTTGGGCGGCTTTGTCTCTATTCAAGGCAGATCTTGATTTTGTTTTGCTCATCTGGTCGAATTGGCCAAACATCGTCGATGTGTCAGGAAGAGTTGAACGGTTATTTCTCAACTGCTCCTCTTTGTACATACCCCAAGAGGATTTGGTAGGATAACTTATCATGACTGGTGGAGCCTTTGAGGTAGTTGGCTTCTCAGAGTCATAGCGTACCCAACTCTGGTTACGATCGCCATGCGGCTTAATCGTGGGGTTTTGTGATTTATTAGATAGGTTTTGTTTCCTTTGCGAAAACAATTCGTCATCCATTCTCATCTGTTTTCTTACAATATTCGTTGGTGGAGACATTCTCTCGCGCTTTCGTTCCAATCGGCGATTATGTTCATAGTCTTCCACGATTTGGCTATGGAATTGCAGATCCGTCATTATATCGGGATTAGCATGCCCCATGCCAATTTTCGTTTCTATTATCTGTTTAATTTTTAGCGACTTCATATAGGTAGAGTGACTGATGGGATTGCGTGGTATCTCGTCTGGCTCCTGTAAGAAAAATGGTAAGTTGTAAAGTTGTAAAATGACAATACAAAGATAACATTACACAATGTAACGTAACACAACTTCATAACATAACATAGCATAACTTCATAACATAAAATGACATAATGTAACATAACATTTATTGGCAACAGTGACTTGTAGCGCAGAGGTTAGCGTGTCCGCCTATGACGCTGAACGCTCGAATCCTGGCGATTATCAAAAAAAAATTTCAACAAAAGTTGCCAAGAAAGGAAAACCACCCTCCTAATGCTGGCAACTTTTGCTGCCAACTACCTCAAAGGTACTATACCATGAAATACTTCTCTCCAAAGAGGTGTCGCACCGAGGTACGCCGTTTGGACTCGGCTATAAAAAGGAGGCCCCTGATCATTGAGCTTAAAACTTGAATCGGACTGCACTCATTGATATGTGGGAAGTTTGCCCCTGTTCCTTAGTAGAATGTTCATGGGCAACATTTGCATTTTGACTTGTATAACACCCCTTACTACATTCGACGAAATCGTTAGATATGACTAAATATGAATCTTCTTTAAGTCTACGTATAAGGGGTTGTGATATTTTAAGCGCCGATGCAGAATGACATAACATAGATAACATTACATAACGTATTATAACATAACATATCTTAACATAACATAAATGTTATGCATTTAATGGCTACAGTCTTACACAAAAACATAACATAACTTTTAATGGCAACAGTTCGTTCTGAAATGGCCCCTATTTAGATAGGGTTGTCAATTGTAATAACATTTGCTCTTTCTGCTATGTTTAAAGCAGAGCTAAGCGTTTCATTGTATTATACAATTTTTGAGAACCAAAATACATAACATAATGACTTTAAAAAAAGCTACTGTAGAACTTAAAATGTTACACCGGTAATCACAAAACTTAAGTGTTATAGGTTTATTTGACAGTTTTAGAGGAAATCTGTCAAATAAGCCTACTTAAAGTTTTGTGAATATGGGCAATAATATATGTATATATTTTAAAGATGTTATGCTTTTAATTGAATAGAATAACATGTGTACAATTACCTCTCTTTCATTATATTGCGCTTTGTTAGCACCATTATTGTTCCAATAGCCCTCACCATATTCATCAATAATGGGTCGGTCACGAGAGGATTGCGCATGCTGATTTCCTGAATGTGAGTTATAGCCATCCCAATCTTGTGTATTGTTTCTGCTTCCTTGGTTAAAATCATTGAAGTCAAAATTTCTTGAACTGGAAGTTCCAGCTTGTTCCATGCCAATATTAAAGGGTTCCGCATCGTTAAAACCCTTATTAAATCCTGCAATAATTTTCTTAAGAAATGGTTGAACTTTTTGTCTTGCTTCATGGGGATCGTATCCTTCCCGAAGAAAACGGTTGTATACAAAGCTGCATGCTTCTGTATAATTAAGCTGTTTATCAATTGAACTGTCATCACCATGTGCATAGTCGTTGTTATTGTTGGCCGGGCGTCTCATGCTCTCCATGTTATTTGCCCGCCATCGCGAGTCTGAGAAACCAGGCGAAGAATTTCTGTGCCTTGACCCATTGTCATCCACTGAGTAGTCCGTATTCGTGGATGCAATTTCAAGTTGAAGCTCATGGCCATTAACCACATATCCTTGCCTATCGCCAACAAGATCTTGTGCGTCTCTGCATTGAAATATATGTACATATATTTAGAACTTTTCAATTAGAGGATGTATTTGTAGTTCATACCTGAAATTTTCGTATTCAACGCAAGCGACTCGGTCTGGAATGTTTAAATCGGTCTTTAAAAGATGCCCATAGGGACAGCAAAAATCATATATATTTCTTATGGTTGTTTCAGGCGGCAAATTTTTTATTAACACACGACTCATTTTATAACTAGCAAAAAAAAAGCGAAGCGAGTTTTATGTTTCGTATAGCCAAATGAAAATCACCCTCATTTATAAGTAGGTTTAAACCTAAATTACAACCTATGACATCCATCCCTGTCAAACTAGCAAACAAATGCGCAACTTTTAGAGTTGCCGTAAGCTGTGTTTTAAGAGAAACTCCATAATTAAGTAATTCACTGAGTAGAAAATTGTAATTCACTAAAACCGTGTGCGAAACTTTTTCTACATGAAAAAAAGACATTTGTAATAACACTATGCAAACAACAGAATTTACCAAAATAATGCTAGTGGTAAGAATATAGATTAATTATATAAAGATAAAGAATTTGAACTTTGCATATAGACAGCCAGCCGGGTTTGACGGCATTAAAATGTCAGATTTTCGTTTGCATTCTCTTTGTTGTTATCTTTTTTCTCTCATATTCGCTGCTCACACGTATACACACACGCACTCAAATTTGTTTATAGTTTTTTTTTCTCTTAAAATCTATTATCTCAAAAAAGTAATCGGCGAAAAATATCGCCAAAATCGAATATAGTACCAGCCCATGGTGAAACAATTGAAGGTGGTCTCATTTGTACAATAACCACGAATCATATGCCATGTTGTCATCAAGCTGATCGACGTTTTGCCAACACACACAGAAATTTGTGTGCGTGTGTGTACGCACGAGCAGAGAAAATGCGAGAAAGAAGACAACAAAAATGAGAATGCAAACAAAAATCTATCCTCGTAATACCGTCAAACCTAGCCGGCTGTTAACAGCTGTTTGCGTGAGACCACCTTTTTAAATCCGACTTGGTATCTGCCTTAAATCAAATATAGTACCACCCTTAATGTTGCCATATCTTCTAAGTTATCTTAAAATTGTAACCAAATTTGTTAGCATTAAAATAATGTCCCGGTTAGTTAGGATTCACTAACCGAAGGTTAGGTGACTTGCAAAAACATAAAGTGGATTGGCCCCTCTAATATAATCAAGGATGTCAAATTTGCCTAAGTCATCTGCCGAAAACAGAAAATTAACACTAAGGATGTATAAATGTACCGATTAAAAATGACACAAATACCGATATATGTCATGCGATTACTTTTTTGAAACATTATGAAATTAACAATTGTAAAATAACAATTTTATTTCAATTGGCGAAACTGTATTTACCTGGGGTTAAAATTAGAGGGTACGCAAAAAATTAGATTTTTTTTGCGAGCTACGCCGTAAAATGCGAACCATAAAAATAAAAACCAAAGAATTCAAAAAAGGGTATGCCTTCTGGTCGCTTTTCGCAACCTTATTTAGTGAATCCTAAGAGAGGCAGCTGTTAATCACCGGGACAGCTTGCCCTTTCTTCTTCAAATATACCTTTATGACAGCTGTCATTTTCTGTTTACTTTAATGTTTTTATTTTTTTGTGTGGTTAGCTGAGTTCGTGAAGTTGGATTTATTAGAAAATGAAATTAAAAAACGCAACCAGAGTAAAAGGCAAAAGAGATGTGGGAACCGATGGAGCGAAGCAAAAAGTGTCGCAAATGACAGTTTCACAACTCTCGAACGATGTAATATGGGATGTAAGTTTCGTGACCACAATTAGCTTAGAGTTGCTAAACGTTTAGTTTATACCTAGGTTGCTTCAAAATACTGGTCACCAGAAAGTCAGGAGCATATGCCCTATAACCCAGATATAATAAGTGATATATATCGCGCTGAGATTGTCGAACATCCGAATTCGACACGACGCATTGTGATGCTCGAATTCAGTCAATATTTGGAAAGATACTTGTGGCCAAATTATAAACGTGAAGGAGCATCACACAGCCATGTTATGTCTATTGTTTACATGGTCAATGAGAAATTTCGTGAAAGAGTTGAGGTGTGGGGCACCTTTGAACAGCAACCCACTGAATTCCCAGGCTTCTTTCGACAAATTTTGGAAAAATGTTTGGATAATTCGGGAAAAACACAGGTGCGAGAGAAAACCGCTTTGTTGGTTTTTCTTAACCACTGCTTCAATAGCATGGAAATAGAACTATGTAGAAATCAGGTTAAGCGTTTGGTTTCGCTTTCAATGTGGATTTGTTTACAACCTAGTAAGTCCATATGGGTATATCCATATATTGTAATTTATATGACTTTGTATTTCTGCATCTCTTCATAGAACGTTTAGAGCAAGAACTACGCGAAACACCGGAATGGAAACGCTATTGGAAAAAGCTGCAGAAAAAAGAGAAAAACGAAAAGAAGCCAGAAGTTGAATGGGAGCGACATTTTCTACAGAATTTAATAAGACAATTTCTAGTTGTTCTTGAAAATTTACCTGCAGATGGTCCCATCGAGCCCAGTATTATACAATATTGCGAACGATTTTTGGAGCTAATGATAGATTTGGAGGCATTGCTGCCAACAAGAAGATTTTTCAATACAGTGCTCGATGACACACATCTTTTGGTGCGATCACAAATTTGTAATTTAGTTCAGCGTCCGGAAGGAAAATTGTTTGGCCAGGTAAGTGAAATTGCAGTTAACAATTTATGAGGTCTTAAAAGGCAGTAGTAAACTTTTTACAAAAGTGGCCTTTGCAAGCAAATTGCTAATTTTGCCCGAAAACATTCCACTAAGGAACATTGGCTAACTTCTCACATATCAATGAGTGCAGTCCGATTCAAGTTTAAGCTCACAAATGTTGCCAGCATTAGGAGGGAAAAACCACTGCTGAAAAATGTTTTTTCTAATGATCTCGTCATGATTCGAACCCCGGTTTTTAGCTTCATAGGCGGACATGGTAACCTCTGTGCTACGGCGGCCTCCCTTTGCAAGCAAAATTATAATTTTGGGCCAAATTAAGTAAAATTTTCAATCGAGTTGAAGGACTTCTTATCAGGAATGGGTATTATTTATTCCCAAATCCTAACCAGCCGTTTTTTCTTATGCCAAAATCAGCAAATAATCCATACTGTGAGTTCGTTGGAGTCATACGTTCATAACTCCAATATGATCTATATTTTAAACAACGATTTTTTTCCTTTATTATTTCCTTCATTACTTCGTCCGCTTTCGAAAATACCTATTCTTATGTTGTTGTAGCCACATATTTGTATTTGGAGGTAGAGATTCGTTTTAAAATCCATAAGCAAACAAATTCGTTCCGATCAATAGGATCGAACGTCGCAGAAAAGTTTAAGGCCCTTGACTACTTAAAGTCAATAACTTGCCAAGTCACACCGAGTATCATTGGCACTGAGTATTTAAGCAAGAGCTGGTGGCGCCCGGCTTCTCACTGGGACACTCCACACGATATCGTTGACTGCCTGCGACTACAGTTGGACCTATTCGGTATATGGAGCATTCCACTATCCGCAACCTGCCAAGCTTGTTGTTGTTGTAGCCACATATGTATGTGGATGTAGCGATCCTCGTCAAGCTTTATAGGTGAGACAGCTCGTTCCGGTCCATAGAACAGTTCGCAGCGGAAATGTTATGGCCATTGACTATTTGAAGGCGCCAATAACTCGCCTTGCCTTGTTCCAACCCGTATGGTTCTCACAGTCATCCCGTGCTAGGCTTCTTGTAAGGACTATGAACACCACATAAATTGGAGCTAAATGCGTTCTTTTAACCGAAGTGCAAAAACAAATTTGAGCATTAAACCACGTTTCCATCCCACATTTTTTCAAAATCGAAAATTGTCCAAATTCTTTTTACTGTGAAATTGGTAAAGACACCTCAATTTTTTTAGAAAATTGTGTTAGCTATTGTGCGTAGGAACTAACACATCGTCGGTGTTATTTGATTAAAAACTCAAAGCTGAATTTTACACCGATTGCCTATGCAGTGCAAATATCTTTTGGAAGTTGTATTAATGGCTTCGAACGGTATACAACGGCAACGGCTCTTGGTGTTGCTCCGTGTGCCCAGGGTCGCCTTAACGACTAAAAATACCCAAGAATAGCTGCCTTAGAAAAATTGTAGCTCGAGTTAGGAAAGAGGTATCGTAAGGAAATTTGGATTGGCGTAAAGTAGACGACTTAAACCAGTTACAACAATTTTTCCCTTTATGTTTGGCTGAAAATTGGCTTATCAAAAGTCAGCAATTTTTTTATGTCCCAAAAATCAAACGAAAAAATTTTCCAAATCTTTCAAGTGAGATTTCTGGAATCCGTTTTAATGTCTTGTTGCATTTGATGGTTTCTATAAAAAATTTATGGTAATAATCCTAATTTTTTTTACAACAGGTACTATTTTATGTCGAAATCATTAAATCTAACTCTCTTCGCTAAATGGTCATAAAAAATTAAGAAAATTATTTTGTTGTTTTAGGGGCTTAGGAAATAAAAAGATTTTTTTTCAAAAATTTTTAAAATTCAAATTATTTGAACAAATTGCTACGTCACTACAAATCCTCTTAATTATGAATATACTAGCATATGCCCTGTGGCTTCCATTTGTAACTGTATCGAATTTTTATTAGCTTTAGCCTTATCCGAAAGAAAGGACATTTGAAAGTTTTAGTGCCTAAATGTACGCAAATTTGATATCTTTAGCCTAATCCGTAAAAAAAGTACAATTTTGTACGTGTTAGTAACTAAATGTACAAATTTCCAAAAAATCTTCTAGTCATCCCTTGCAAACTGCCAAGATGTAGCTACCAAAATGAACGAATATCTGAAAAATCTTCTGGTCGTTCGGTACATAATGCCTAGATCTAACTGTATTCCAAATTTCAATGCTATAACTCAATCTATAAAGAAAGTACTAAATAGTACCAATTACAGCACTTAGGTACTTTTTATTCTACTCCTTGCACGATTTCAACAATTCATCTTTGGTACAAGTTATCGTATATTTGTCAAGACATCGGTAATTTTAATTTTACCCTTTTCCCTTTCACTGTAAAAGTAAATAAGCTATTTCGTACTTTTTGGTACTAAAACGTAAAAGTGTGAATGGTACCAAATATGGTACGGGACTTCTCCCGTTTTCATTACTATTTTTCATATTTTTTCTATCTACCCCCTTTATTTTGCAACAACAATCATTTAAGTCAAATTTCGAAGTTCTACCCGTTCGCCCTATGCAAAGTTTACCATTTTTGGTACTTTTGGTTTCTAAATGCCCAAAAACTTTTTTTGCATAGCAAATTAGGTTACCAAAATTCAAAGCTCTAGCTCACTTAACAAAGAAGGTACTAAAAATTACCAATTGTGGCACTAAATGTAAAAATTTTTCAGACTTCCGGTACTGTTTAGGAAATTTTTGTCACCTAATCCTTATTTTTTTGAAACGCTCTTTAATTTGAGCCCAAAATCATAATTCTACCCCCATCCGTTCGCGATGGGTAAAAAGCCACCACTTCGTACTTTTTAGTACCTAAACGTACGAATATCACAAAACCCCTTCATATCGCGCACCTACGACCCAAGACCCACATTCGTGCCAAATTTCATGAGTTAAGCTTTAGCTGTTTGGGCTGGGCGTTGATCAGTCAATTACGCGTCTCTTTTACATATAGAGACAAAATTTCATCAAAATCGGACAATAGAATCGATGTTAAAATTCTGTCTTTAAACATGTTTATTGAAATTTGTCTATAGATAAAATTTTATGAAAATATTGTCTTGGACAGATAAGCACAATAAAAAGACTTTAAAAATGTTTATGCAAAATTTAATTTTTGGTTTTAAAAAATAATCTTGAGGTAATGTTGTCTAGAGAGTTTTTCGCTGAAAGTTAGTCCTTAAAAAATCAAATGTAGTCTTTAGAAAAAATGTAATCAAATTTTTTTTTTTAAATTTTGTCTTTAGAAAAAATTATAGAAATTCTGGCTACGTCCCTGATGGGAGCTATATCTAAATCTGAACCGATATGGCCCATTTGCAATCCCTTATGACCTAAATCAATATAAAGTATCTGTGGAAATTTTCAAGCGGTTAGCTTTATGCGTTCGACCGCTACGTGATTTCGACGGACGGACTGATAAATCGACTCAGAACGTCGAGACGATCAAGATAATATATACTTTATGGGGTCTTAGACTAATATTTCGAGGTGTTACAAATGGAATGACTAGATTAGTATGCTCCCATCTAGTTGTGTTGGGTATAATTATGATATTTTCAATGTTTCAATTAATTTTTTTATCCAATGAAAAAATTAATTGCAAATTTCTGAAATTTCAATCATTTCTTTAATTGAATAAATTGAAAAATTAATTAATTAATTAAATTTTTAATTGAATTTGCAATTTTTTAAATTTTTTCAATCATCGAAAACTCGAACGATAACTTCGAAAACTGTGATTGATATCACCGTTTTTGTGACAAAAGCAGTTTCAATAAAAAAAACTAATTGGATCAATAAATTTCGTGATTGAAACCGATTTTTTTCTCGGTGTAGAGAACATCATTATAATTTTCTCCTTCACAACCACTAATCAATGTAATTTTTTAAAAATGATTTTTAACTTTAAGTCATAAATTAAGTACACTTTATTCATTTTGTTTTGTTTTTTGTAAATATTTAATTAATATACATTTAATGTATACATATAATGGATTATTATAAAAAAAATTCCTAACACTTAGGTGAGTCATGATTAGATTTAGATACAAAACCTATACATATTAATAGTTATTGAGTTGTTTGTAATACAAACGATGTGTCCGATTGTAGACTACGTGCCGAGTTTTCAGCAGAATTCATCACATAACATCTCTACATATATTTAATGGAATTTCGCAATAGTTGTACTTGATCATCATTTTTAAATGCTAAATTTTCTATAAACACTAAAGTTTGTCATGTCTCATACGATAACATTACTATATATAAAAATCAGTTCGCTGCCAAAAATTGTTTGTGAGGGAAGAGGAAGGGACTGGTTAGCACTGGTTTACTTAATAATCATTACAGTTCATATAATGCATCTCATCGCCCCAATCATTGGTTGAAGGTGGTTCATTGTAACAACACGATTTCTTTAGAAGAAATGTTACATGCTTTTGCCTTAGAACACAGATGTACAGCAGCAAGGGTGACTGCAGTGCATTGACCACAATTTGGGCATAGAATAGCCCTTCAAAGTTTAGCCAAGAGAGACATAGGAATAACCAGCCAGCGGTCAAAACTAAAAGCATTAATGCAAACATTATAAAGCTGCAAGAGGAAAAACAAAAAAAAATAAATAACACATCTTAAGTGAAATAACATAATCATCTACTTACTTAGCTTTTAACTTATGTTGTATGCGTCCATAAACATTTCGTCGATTTATTAGCTTCAATGTTGTCACATAGAAGAATATATCCACCAGTATGGTACAGGCTATGGGTGCAAAAAATATGGCTATACCCAACCAGCCCATTGTCTCCTGATCGGCTACCACATTTTGTTTTTTATATGTCTCAGCATCCAAAAAGAAATGTGCAAAGACAGCCATTGCTGCCATAAATGCCGTTGTGCCCCATGCATAGGCCGAGTAATAGCAATATTTGCGGGCATCAGTTACCCTTAAGAATACATTGCGTGAGCGAAATGTCTTCCAAATATAGTAACCGAAACTATTTAACCAAAAGAAGGCAGCCAATATGCTAAAGTACAATATTATGTCGGCCACAATGAAACTAACGTGTGAAGTGAATTCGGTGAATATGCGAACAAGATCGGCCACTTGACCCACCATTAGACAAACGGCAATAGTCGTTACTATATTGCCCACCAGATCCCTAAAGAAAATAAAAAAGAAAAACAGTTTTCAATCAATTCGTCAAACATAATTTTAACTTTAACTTACCTTAAGGTGGGTAAAATGAAATACACTATGGCTATTATGAGCAGCATTATCAAGGATATCACATGAAATATAGGATTCAATATTTTACGCATCAAAAAACTTGTATCGGTCCATTTTAATTCTTTCTTGGCCAAACAAATGTTAGCAAATAAGACCTGTCGGTGATTGCCAGATGTTGAAATAGCCTGCAACAAGATATAAAGAAGAGAAAAGAGATTAAACCAATTTTTAATAAAAAAATTTTGCATTAGAATAGAAAAAATGAATTTTGGCATAAATAAACTTTTAACGAAAACCCAGATTTTTGCCTTCCAAATATTAGGATCTGAATGGGGCCAGTATCTACTCAGAATGATGCATTTTTTTCCCAGGAGGTGCATTAATGATGCGATGCATTCGAATGCAATTGCAAATACAAATTTTCGATTAGGAAAAAGTGGGGAAACTTTTCGCATGTGAATGATTGCTGTTCGATGTTCAATGTGGTAGCTTTATTTGAGAACAAGGCTCTGCAAACCCATTCCATTGCCTTACAGATATACAGACCACGGCCGGTAATTATGTATCGAAACAATTGTTTGGGGTGCCACACTTGGGGAAAAGTTCTTAGGGGGCCATCCACAGCCCAAAAATCCACCCAAGCCGACATGAAGGCCGATTGGGACAAAATGGTGTTCAATTGGAGGGTCATTTGAAGTAGAGTATAATTTAGATATTTGTATTCGGGACCAAGTATACAGGGCCGGCCCACACCTATTAAACCCTCGAAACCATATAGGCCGATCGGAAACCATTTTTGGTGGCAACGAAGCACTCTGCACATTTTTGATTTTTTTTTTTTTTTAATAAAAAAAGTTTTACCTAATTTTTGTAAAAAAACTGAAATTCAGATATAGATCAGCAACAAAAAGTGGGTAGTAAGGAAAAGGTCACGAAAAGTGGCAAGGTCTCTTCATAGGCTACTGAACGGTTAAAGTGTTTTCTGGCTTACTTAATAAATGCCCTAAATTGGAAGATCGGTCTATATGGGAGCTATATCTATATAGTCTGATCTGACTCATATTTGGGTTGGATGTTGGGAGGCTTGAAACAACTTACTTTTTAAGATTTCTATGAAATCAGTTAATAAATAAAGCTTTTATGAGCTTCAGACCCTTTATCTGGCATATCGGTCTATATGACAGCTATATCTAAATATAGTCCGATCTTAACCATATTTCGGTCGTATGTTGGGAGACATACAAGTACTCACTGTTTCAAATTTCAGCGAAATCGGTTGAAAATAAAGTTTTTTATGGGCCTCAGACCCTTTATCGGGAGATCGGTCTATATGGCAGCTATATCTAAATATAGTCCGATCTGAACCATATTTGGGTCAGATGTCGGGAGGCTTAAAACTACTCAAAAAAATCGTTGTAAAGAATTTTACGACGATCCGGAATATATATATACTTTGTAGGGTCGGAAATTGATATTTCGATGTGTTGCAAACAGAATGACTAAATGAATATACCCCCTACCCTGCGGTGGTGGGTATACAAAATATAACGATTTTCTATAAAATAATTGATGATATCAATAGTACAAGGGGTGCTATATAAATTTCTGATCTAATAATGAAAATGCAAATTTTGATCACCAAAAATGTTTTGCATACGCCCAAACCAATTTGTGAAGCACTTTTTCCACCTCGAAACATGGTTTTTGAACGCTTCAACAGCATTTTCTGGCGACGAACATCATTGACCACGCATATGCATTGAAATGTTCGGGAATAGAAAGAAGTACGGCGGATGACTCATAAATTCGACGTTTTGACCGGCGTTGGTTTGAGGCGATGTGTGAGAGCTCGCATTGTCATGGCGAACAGTGATTCATCTTCTCTTGTTAGGTTAGTATAGGTAAGAGTGGCAATCCTTTACTGACTCACTTAAACAATTTTAAGTCCAATGTGATACCATAGTAGCGACAGACCAAGGCTTCTGACGGGCATTGAACGACCCCTGCACCGGCAATCCAAGCACGCTACCAACTCGGCTCTTGTTAATTGTTCGAATTTCTCCGAAGACTTCAGGCAATAATATCGTAGTGTACCTCTTAGGATGAACAATCCTGCGTTGCTCA
The DNA here is from genome assembly GCF_963082655.1 of Stomoxys calcitrans. Taxonomy (NCBI): domain Eukaryota; kingdom Metazoa; phylum Arthropoda; class Insecta; order Diptera; family Muscidae; genus Stomoxys; species Stomoxys calcitrans. Next base: position 226,543,117 of record NC_081553.1, on the reverse strand, counting down.
AGCGAAACAGTCGCCACATGAACAGTTTTGCATAAATAGGCGACCATTTGCTTCGAAATGCTTCTTCCACAAACAACTCTCGTTGTATTTGGCTAGTCTTTGAAGATCCAAACTGTCGACTGTTGTTTTATTTCATTTTGAAGCAACCCGATTGTATTTTTTCAACATTTCTTCGCTGTATTCGTCACGAGCCTTTTTTAAGCGATTGCCAATTTGTGTGGCATCCAACAAGAACAAACCTTTTTTCATGTAATATCGAATGTATGCTGGTGGAAGGAATGCCCGAGAATGGCTCTATTTCACGGTGTGTCACATGACGATAAATTAACGAATTCACGTCCGGCATCAATGTTCTCTAGTACAACGGCCGTTTTTGGACGGCTTTCACGGAATGAGTGAGCGTCGGCCACGACTTAATTCATTAAACCAGCTTTTCACAGTGCCATATGCACTTTCGTGATAACCCACGACGAAAGTTGTAAAAAATGGCAGCACGAAAATGTTCACGAGCTAATTCCATTTGTTTTGTCAAATTAATTTTTTTAAGTCACTGTAACCACACAAATGATGGTTGCACGTCAAAACGATTATGCTAGAAAATGTCAAACTTCCCAAAGGAAATCACAAATTACAGCACCTGGTTGCAAATAGTTGCTGTTGCCTGGGCCAGAAACTTATATAGCAGCCCTCACATATTGTTCGGCTTCAGACCACATTGTGACTTGCTTCTATTTAAACATAGGAAAACAAAGGGGATTTTTTTTTAAGTAAACCAAAATGTGCTGTAAGTTTTTTTAAATATTCAACAACGACAATTTTCATATCATATTTAACTTACCCTATCAATGCAGTATTGATCACGTCCATAATCGTAAAATAACGGTTTATTTTCATCATCTCCAAACGACTCGGAATAATCGGAATTTTCATCGTCTTCATTGGTGTTGGTGTAATGTCGCAATTTTCCATCTTCCAAGAGAACCAGCTTATCAGGGCTCTGCCAGAGAAAAACACAACAAAATGAATAATAAAAGAAAGAACAAAACAAAGAAAAATAATGAACTTACACCTTGGTAATGGTAAATGGGCCAAGTTTGCATGGAACCACAAGCTGGTAAACCAATGACGAATTTATATTTTACCGGCATATTATGTTGGCCGCCATAGCTGGTAAACATTGGTTGGTAATATTCTGCAATAAAACATAGCAAGAGGGGTAAAATGCATCGTACGTTAGGTGTGTAAGAAAATGAAACCATGGTAGCTTTCTTTCTCTTGGCCAATGTTTGAGTCAGCTTGTGTTTGGGTTTTTTCTTTTTTGGTTAAAGCATGTTGTTTCAGCCATATGTATATACAATACCTACCACTCTTATTGACTTGACTGCAAATTGAATCGATACGTATTTCGAATTTTTCGCAGCATTTGTTTATCATTACAAAGCCTTCGTCACCGTCATTTCCATAGCCAGTGCCAAATCCTACGCCATTGATTCCTGCATCATTGTGGCCAGTGTCGCCGGTTTGTTGTTGCAAATTGGCATGTGCCTTGACAGTCATCAAGGCCAAGGAATATGCTAAGATTAGCCAACGATTCACGGATCTGTAGTCCATGCTGCCGACTGTCTGTCTTTGTGTTAACTGTTTAAATAACATCTGCAAGATAAAAAACAAGCCAGACTTTTGAAATTAAAGACGTCATCGTCAGATAAGCCAAAGTGTCTGTTTGTGTATGTGTGGCATAACTGTGAGTAGTGTGGTTGATATTGGTGGGATTTCTCAGAGATGATAAAGGTGATATTTTGGTACCTTTTGATATTAAATTACTGCCTTATAAACCCGAGGCAGAGCAGAGGGCCATAGTAGCTAATTTCTTTCTTTTTTTAATCTTATGTTGTTGTTGTTGTTGTAGCGGCGTGTTGTACACTGAGGCGGCAGCCCTTGCCGATAAATTACTCCATCGGGTCGATCCGGTACGTACAACCGGCTGCCATGGGATTGCTGTTGTTTTTTTTTAATCTCATATATATTTATTATAAGTTAATTACATATAAATAAGTCCCAGGGAAAAAATGTTTTTAATAAGGATACCCACAGGTATTCGATAGGGTAAAGCTCCCCTCCCTAAAGGAGTCTTCTGTTATCAAATAATCCTGCTTGTGCAGTTTATAAGGAAATTCCTAAAAACATATTTTTTGAACACTCAAACAAAGAGAAATTATCTGTTCCTCTTCCCTTTTTCCTTCGTTTTCTCGTCTTTTTTCAAAATCTGTGAAAAGTGGTAACACAAATATCACCAGTTTCTGGAGATAAATGGTACTTATGAAAATAAAACTCCTCAAGAGTATTGAAATAAGATTATGGCCATTAAGGGCGGAACTATATTTGCTTTTGGCGAAATTTTTAGATAATAGCTTTTGAAGCAAAGAAAAAAACTTTCTGATTTTCATTCAGTAGGACATTTCCTTATTACTTATGAAAATTTTCTTAAATATTATGTTACCATAGAGACTTTTGTAGTGTATCAAAATGTAACCGTTAAAAAACATGTGTTTTCACCTGCGAAAAATGAATATAGTACCAGCCTTTACACGGTAAGACCTCAATTCTGGACAAATATTGCATTTAAGTTGAAAACAGTTCCATATGTTTGTCGAAATGTTTAAGTGCCTACAGCCTCTTAATTAACCCCTACGACTTTTTCCTAACCCATATTTGTATTCTACCCATTTCTAACGATCAATTTTGACAACACCAAAAATTATCAGCTCTTTCGTACTTTTGTATCCACATTAAGTACCAACTTATTATTTGTGCCAACACTGGGCGGTATTCATAATTCAAGATCAACTTTTAAAACTCTCTCTCTGTCTCACACACACACACACACATAAATGATTGCTTACGAATTTGAGTTAAACGAGCACACAGATACACACATTCAAAAAAAATACATAGTTTCTCGGATTTTGTTGTTGCTTTTGTGGGATTCGCTCTTCCAGTAAGAAGTCAGTAATTTTTTTGGTTTGTTTAGAGTGCGTTAAACTGCATTAACGGCTGATGATTGTCATCAACTAGGCACATTTGTGGTATGTTCCTAAAAGTCTTTTTGTTCTTAGTAAGTTTTATTTATATTTACTTTTTGTTTATATTCAAGTGGCATGAGAGGAGTAAAATCACAACAATAATGGTCTGTACTGTTGCAGCCACTTTTGTTTATCCATATCATTCTTCACATCAACAAATTCCATTAAACAACAACCAACACGAAATGAGCGCGCGCTCTTATTATCAATCCCATCCAGCACGAAAGTCAAATATCCACTAACATGGGGACTGGCAGGCACAAAACTCTAACTTCTTGCCTTCAGAGTTTTCAGCAAACTTACAGCGAGTGCCATTAATACTCAGTATTTTATAAAAAAAAAACATTTTGATTGAAAAAATGTCCATGCCTGGATAGAAAAACACGATAAAAGCTTGGTGGGCCTAGATAGAAAAAGACACGATAAAAGTTTGGTGGGCAATAATTTTTATCTATGTATGTTTGTATTTCAGAGATCAAAATGAAATTATTTAATATTCATTGTTATAAAGAAAATTTCACTAAAAACAAAATTAATAGAAAAATTTTTTTTTTTAATCCAAGCATTAACATTCGGTTTTTTATAATACCGTGAGTAATATTTAACAGTGTATATATATAAGTGTTAATTTATGACTTCGTTGAATATCGCTCATTTTTATCACCCCTGTTATATGATTTGGCATATTTTTAATACATATTTTGGAAGTAGATATTTAACTTATTATTATATAAAATAAATATCATTTTTTTGTTAAAGAATATTCTTAAGGTTACACACAAACACATCGATCCGAATGGCCCACAAATTTTCAAGGGGATTCATATCAGGCGATTAGGAATGCGTATCAATGACTTTGGGACACATGTAAAGCTAACATTTTTATACCCACCAACGTGGGTATATTCATTTAGTCATTCTGTTTGCAACACATCGAAATTTCAATTTCCAACCTTACAAAGTATATATATTTCGGATTGTCGTAAAATTCTAAAACGATTCAACGATGCCCGTGTGTCTGTCCGTCCGTCTGTTGTAATCACTCTGCAGCCTTCATAAATTGAGATATTGAGCTGAAATTTGGCACAGATACGTCTTTTTGATCCGCGCTGGTTAAGTTCTTGAACGGGCCAAATCGGACCATATTTGGATATAGCTTCTATGTAGACCGATTTGACGATAAAGGATCTAATGCCCATAAATGCTTTATTTTGTATCCGATTTCGCTGAAATTTTAAACAGTGAGTAGTTTAAGGCCTCCCGACATCTGACCCAAATATGGCCTAGATCGGACTAAGCCCTATTTATTGTCCGATTACACTGAAATTTGAAACAGTGGGTAATTTTAGGTCTCCCGACATCCGCCCCAAATATGGTTTGGATCGGACTATATTTAGACCGATCCAAACCAAACCATATTTGATAAATAGTATGAAGCCCATAAAAGCTTTATTTTTTTCCGATTTCGCTGAAACTTGAAACAGTAAGTAGTTTTAGGCCATCCAAATATGGAAAAGATCGGACTGTATTTGGATAAAGCTGTCATATAGATTAAGGGCCTAAAGCTCATTAAAGCTTTATTTATTACCCGATTTTGTTGAAATTTTAAATACAAAATTCAACAGAGACTTTTATTTATTAGACCACTTAATGTCCGTGCCGCATTTGGGAGCATAAGTTATCTAATTTTCACCGGATTGTGACGAAAGGGGGTTTTCATATATACCCGAGGTGGTGGGAATCCAAAGTTCGGCCCGGCCGAACTTAATGCCCTTTTACTTGTTATAACATGGTTATGATTATGATTAGTTTCATTGTGAGGATATAGTTTAAAATTGGATTAAAAATAATTTTTTAGCAAATTGTTTCATATTACAATTTAAAAATTTCAACTTGTAAAAAAATTACAAAAACCGACTAATAATGGCATTCACTGTATGTTACTCTTCTTTTCTCTGAGAGCTGATGTTTCTCTATTTCTTGCACAATTGTACAACGCCAACAAACTCATCCCCAATTTGCACATTTCACTCTCACCTACCTTCCTCTACCTTTTTTCCCAGAAATTCAATTAATACAACTCAGCTCTTCTCTCATATTTCCCTATCTAAAGAACTAAGTGAGAGTCAAGACAAGAGAACCAAGTTCTATTGACAGTTGTTAAGCAAAGCTTGAGTGTAAGAAGTACAAACAAACGCACACGTTATAGGGTTGCATACTACTTCTTCTCCGCCTCCGGCTTTGTGGTGTGTCATCGTAATCGCAATTCCGTAATTAAATAGTACGGAAATAAATAATTTATAGTAATAGACTTGTTAGTGGCATGAGTGGTATGTATGCACGCATGTGGATTGTATATAGAGTGCAGTTATGTTTATTATGACAATAAATATTAACCTCACTCAGTTCGCCGGTCACAAAAAAACTAAGATGAGCACGAAAGATGAAATACATGTAGAATGGGCAGTTTGCTCATTTAAGCAAATATAAAAATGGGATTTCGGCACGAAAGGTGAATATGAGTTCAAGTCATGAAAAATTAATGAAATCGAAATTTCGCCCAAAAAGGGAGCGAAATTTTCAGTTTAATTCAAAAAAAATATATATTGGGTTGCCCAAAAAGTAATTGCGGATTTTTAAAAAGAAAGTAAATGCATTTTTAATAAAACTTAGAATAAACTTTAATCAAATATACTTTTTTACACTTTTTTCTAAAGCAAGCTAAAAGTAAAAGCTGATAACTGACAGAAGAAAGAATGCAATTACAGCGTCACAAGCTGTGAAAAAATTTGTCAACGCCGACTATATGAAAAATCCGCAATTACTTTTTGGGCGACCCAATATATATATTTAATAAATTTTATTAAAAAAACTAGAGGTTCAAGAAGTCAAGATCCCAGATCGGTTTATATGGCAGCTATATCAGGTTATGTACATATAACCTGCACTGTTATTGTTGTTATTGGAAATCATATCAAAACACCTCATGCAAAATTTCAGCCAAATCGGATGAGAATTGTGCGCTCCAGCGGCTCAAGAAATAAAGATCCAAGATCGGTTAATATGGCAGCTATACCAGGTTATGAACCGATTTGAATCATACCTAACACAGTTGTTGGCAGTGATATCAAAACACCACGTGCAAAATTACAACTAAATCGGATAAGAATTGCGCCCACTAGAGGCTCAAGAAGTCAAGACCCAAGATCGGTTTATATGACAGCTATATCAAAACATGGACCGATTTAGCCCATTTACAATCCTAACCGACCTACACTTATAAATTTCAAGCGCATTGCTTTACTCCTTCGAAAGTTAGCGTGCTTTCGACAGACAGACGGACGGACGGACATGGCTAGATCGACTTAAAATGACATGACGATCAAGAATATATATACTTTATGGGGTCCTAAACGCATGTTTCGAGGTGTTCCAAACAGAATGACGAAATTAGTATACTCTCCCATCCTATGGTGGAGCGTATAAAAAACCAATTAGAATTGGTTTTCGTAGAAAATTCATCGATAAAGTTTTAAAAAGTCCTTAAAAGGATGCTGGACATGTATTAAATAAGCTAAATAGGTATACCTTTTGCTGAAATTTCAAAAAGTTTTAAAATTTTGTCAAAATTAAAAAAATTTAAAGTAGGTATGGACTTTTTTTTATTGATTTAAATTTAAAGAAAATTTTTCCGAAATTTGGAATATTGTATTTTATTTTAACCACAATTTATTTTAATATTATACCCACCACCATAGGATGGGGGTATACTAATCTAGTCATTCCGTTTGTAACACCTTGAAATATTGATGAAGGACCCCATAAAGCATATAAATTCTTGATCGTCTCGAAATTCTGAGTCGAATAAGCCATGTCCGTCCGTCTGTCGAAATCAAGATAGCGGTCGACATAGGTTCAAATTGGCCACATAGGTTCAAATTTGGATATAGCCCCCACATAAACCGATCCGTCGATTTGACTTCTTGAGCCCCTGTAAGCCTAAATTTTCGCCCGATTTGGCTGAAATTTTGTACATAATGTTCTGCTATGACTTCAAATAACTGTGTCAAATGCGGTCCAAATCGGTGAAGAACCTGAAATAGCTCCCATATAAACCGATCTCCCAGTTTGAATTCTTGGCCCCTGGAAGCAATTCTTGTGAAATTTGGCATGTGGTGTTCTGTCATGACTTCCAACAACTGTTGTAAGTACGGTCAAAATCGGCCAAGAACATGATGTAGCTCCCATATAAACCGATCTCCCGATCAAACTTCTTGAACCCTTACAAACCGCGACATTTATACGATTTGGCTGTTATGACTCTCAACAACTGCGCCAAGTACGGTCTAATTCGGTTTATAACCAGATATATTGGGTTGCCCAAAAAGTAATTGCGGCTTTTTTAAAAGAAAGTAAATGCATTTTTAATAAAACTTAGAATGAACTTTAATCAAATATACTTTTTTTACAATTTTTTTCTAAAGCAAGCTAAAAGTAACAGCTGATAACTGACAGAAGAAAGAATGCAATTACAGAGTCACAAGCTGTGAAAAAATTTGTCAACGCCGACTATATGAAAAATCCGCAATTACTTTTTGGGCAACCCAATAGCTCCCACATTTTAGCAGAATCCATGGTGGTGGATTCCCAAGATTCGGTCTGGCCAAACTTTGCACGTGTTAATTGTTTTATTTATTATTATTATTATATTATTTATTTTATTTTAATTAAATTTTTATTTAATCTTATTTTTTAAACATTTTTTTCGAAATTGATTTTCATTTTGGCTTAAATTTATCGTCCGACCCCAGTAATAGATTTATACAGCTGTCCCCTTTTGACATGGTCCAAATTTGAAAATAGTTTTTATTCGTATTTAACTCTCAAATACCGTTCATTAAAATCCTATATAGTTCCGTTTGGTATCCATGTCCATAATTTTGGGGTGGGTCGACCCCCTGGGAATTGACCCGAAATTTTTATAAAAGTTTCGTATTCTACTCTCAAGTATCTTTTGTTTGGATCTTATCACAAAATGAAGTACCCGATTTTCAGCGGGGTTGGCCCCCTCTATAAGCTGTGAACATTTCATGAAAATCGGTTCAGCCATTTATGTTATTTATTTATGTTTATGCTGTTTTGTGGTGAGGTGGTCCGCTAGATATATGGGCAGAATGAAGATATCAGATTCGTAGTCCATATACCTGTAATTCAACCCCTTATTGACATGATTGATGTATACAGCCGTTTGGTGGAGGGTGTCTATATGAGGGTTGTGGGCCACACTCCCTCTGCCACTTGAGCGCATATTTGAATGACGCACTCTACTCAAAAATATATATCATTTGATCTCCCATTGTTTTAATTGGTCAAATAATCTATTCGAGGCGATTTGTGGAGGTAATCGCCACCTAGATTCGTAGACATAAAGTTTAATGTCATATTCGTAATCAACTCCCAAATACCTTTCATTTGAGTCTTAAAATTCCCATTCCCACTTAGACATCGTTTTTTATGTCATATTCTTTATCTTCTCCCGAAAAATTTCATTTTAGTCCCATATTGGTATGTATGTCCAATATGTTTGTTTGGGGAACCTTTGGGATTGGAGTGGCCCCTGGGTTCCTTGGACCCAACTTTTAATACCATATTTGTATTCTACTCTCCAATTTCTTCATTTGATACCCATATTGTCCCAATCGATTCAACCTTGATTTTGGGTTGTGTTTTTGGAATAAAGGGGGAGGATCCGCCTCATCTAATATCAACAAATTATATACCCTACTCCTCCTTCCTGACCATATTCGTAATCTACTCCCCAATACCTTTAATTCGAGTCCCATATTGTCATTATCGTCCAATTTGCCTATTTGAAAGAGTTTTGGGGTCAGGGCAGTACTTGGACCCAAATTTTGATATCAAATTTGTATTCTACTCACGATTCTCATGATGTCCTATTTAGAAGTGTTTTCGGGGGTGAGGTGGTCTCGTAGACACTTGGTCCTGATCTCTTTTGTAAAATTTATTTATTTAAACCCCGCCATAGGTTTAAGTAGAGTTTATAGGATGAGGCGTCCCCCAAGCACTTGGCCCCAAAATTGGTTATCAAATTAGTTTTCTAATCTCAAATACCTATCATTTCAGCCACATATTGGCATGGTCGGCAAATTTTTACCCATATTGCGATGGTGAGTATATAATTGCTGTTTGTGTTCTATTAAGGGAAAGGGGTAGACCCCCAGAAAATGGGTATCAATTTCGTGTTCTACTCCCCAATACTTTTCATATGAGTCCCAAATTGACATGGTCGGTAAATATGCCCGATTTATGGGTGTTTTGGGGAGTGGGGTGGTCCCCGAAACACTAAGTCCTGAAAATATATCAGCAACGTGCTCTGTTCTCATATATCCATATATCATTTATTGGAATTGACCTCAAAATTGCATATCAAATTCGTTTTCTAATCTCAAATACCATTCATTCAAATCCCTTATTGCAAAAGCCAAATATGTCCGGTTTGGGGTATGGGCCCTAAAAATTATGAATATCGAACTCCACTGTCTTGAAGACCCAAATTGTCTTGGTGAGCAAATACGTCCTATTTGGGGGTTGTTATGGTGATGGGACAGTTGATCTCAAATGTTGATATCAGATTCATGGTCTACTCCCAAATACCTTTCATTTTAGGCTCATTTTTCCATAGTCAGCAAACATGACCGGTTTGGGGAGTGTTTTGGGGATGGGGCGGTCACTCAGTGACTTTGCTTTGAAAATACATAACAGATTCGTGTTCTACTCTAAAAAAAAACTTATTGGGTGGTATTATGGGAGTGGGGTGGCCCCATAGACACTTTTCCCAAATATTGATATCAGATTTGTGCTTTACTTCGAAAGACCTTGCATTTGAGCCCCATATTGTTATGGTCGTAAATTTGTGCTCTTTGGGGCATGTTCACGGTAATGGTCGGCCTCCAAACACTTGGTCCCACATCTGGATATCAGATTCGTATTCCACACTACCTTTTATTTAAGTCCCATATTGCCATGGTCAGAAAAGAAGTCCTGTTTGGGGGTGTTTTGGGAAGGGGTAGAACCCCAAAAACTTAGTTCGACAATTGGATATCAGATACGTTTTCTAGTCTTAAATACCTTTCATTTGAGTCCCATATTGTCATGATTGGTCTATATATATATTTTGTAAGTTTTGGGGGTGGGGCGGCCCCCCTAGATACCCCATCCGAAATTTGGATACCAAATTTTTGCTTAAATCGCTGCACCCATCTCCGAGATATGGCGTTTCTGAAAATTAGGTTAAGAGGGAGGCTCCGCCCCCTACAGATATTAGAAAATTTAGTACCCTACCTTCAGCACGGAATCATTATGCACCATCTGTGAAAATTTGAAGAAAATCGGTTCAGCCGTTTTTGAGTCTATAAGGAACACACAAACAAACAAACCTAGAAACAAGCACAAATTGATTTTATATATAAGATATATATAAATATATTGTTTAATGGATTTAAAAAAAAAAACAAGCATTTATTATTGTAAAATAGTTAAATACGAGAACAAATGTTCGATTTTTTTATAACAAAGATAAGCTGTTCTTTTTTTAAGCTTTTGTACACTGAGTTCATATTTTAGAGAAGTCAACGAATGTTCATATTTTCGTGAGTGTACTTACTGTATTTTTAAGATTTGATATAAAAAAAGTATTTAAATTATCTTTTTTTACGAAAGTCTATAGGTACCTACTTGATAAACTATTTACCAATATATTATTTATAGATACTTAACGTTTTCTCCCTTCTCACTACTCCCCAATATCCGTATCCATATATCGTATTGTAGTGTGGAATTCGTTCCAATTTGTGTTGTCATGGAGTTATTGTTATGTATTATGTTGACCTCGTAATGAATGCCTATAAAGGAAAGCCCATAAATAGCCATAAATACAGGATTCACGAATACATATGCTCTAAATGGGTAATGTTACGTGTTCGCATTCCTTTTTGTTTTAGTTGATATTGGTGTCCACTTTCGAATGAATGGCGCACAAAAAAAGAGATAGTTCAGCTGTGAGTTAGTTACCAATACATGTATAAATGCTAAGTTATAAGTATTTTTTATGACAAGGGAAAGATGAGAGTGTGTTCCTCTCATTACTCAATACCTTTTTACTCACACAAACAAGTTTAGATAATCTAACTGAATGCAATTTTATTCTCTTTCTCTCTTCGTCATATACTCATAGCTCTTGGACATGCTAAAATTCTACTCTCGTTTTGAAATTAACGATGTAACGGGCGACTCTTTAACAGACCATGATATGACTCAAATTCATTACAAGAAAATAACTTCGCTGCAGAGAGCAGCTTTTGCAAAATTTCCCGATTTAAAATTGTTTGCCCTTTCGAATGTGGCCAATGTTGATTCTCGTGATTCTCTGGAACGTCATTTTGGCAGTCTGGATGCAAAAGCCCTAAAGCAAATAGCGAGTTTTCTGAATCTGGTGCCTGATGCTCTGGAGTCACCTTTTGAATGGCATCGTTTGGATGAGGAATTCCTGAAGGAGTTATTAATCACACGTCATGAGCGGCGATGTTCTCAGCTTGATGCTCTTAACGAAATGCCTTTGTATCCCACCGAGGATATTATATGGGATGAGAATGTTGTACCCACCGAATATTATTCGGGCGATGGCTGTTTGGCTTTGCCAAAACTGAATCTTCAATTTTTAACACTACATGACTATTTATTGCGCAACTTTAATCTCTTTCGCTTGGAGTCGACCTATGAAATTCGCCAGGACATTGAGGATGCTGTGAGTCGCATGTTGCCATGGCAATCGGAGGATGGTGGTGTTGTATTTGGTGGTTGGGCTCGCATGGCCCTGCCCATAGCTTCGTTTGCGGTGGTTGAGGTGGCCAAGCCTCACATAGGTGAAAAGAAACCTTCGAGGGTGCGAGCAGATATATCGGTCACATTGTCGGTGCGCAAAGAAATCAAAGAGGAGTGGGAGAATTTGCGAAAGCATGATGTTTGTTTTCTGATCACTGTGAAACCAACATCTGCATATGGTAAGTAATGCAGATTTCTAAGGAAAAAAGATCAATTTTTTTCTGATAAGTACAGTGTAGCTTGCACGACACGTTACAAATTCAAATGAAATTTTTTGAGTTTTCATTTTCTAGTGTAGTAAATGTGAAAGTGACTGGATTCTGAAATTTAGATTGCTTCCACACATTTTTGTCATTTGAATCATTAAAAAATATTTTCACATACATGTCAGCTACCTTGTATTGAAATTTACTGGCTAAATTTTCGGTATTTGATTCTAAACTGAAATTTGAAATCTTTGTCTTGTTTTGCAAGGTACAAAATACAATCCCCGTGAGCCTTTCATTCCACAAGTTGGATTAGTTTATGTGCGAGGCTGCGAAGTTGAGGGAATGTTGGATGCCAATGGCCGAGTCATTGAAGATGGGCCAGATCCACGTCCCCAATTGCCTGGAGAAAATAGGACTTATCGAGTGTGGTTGGATTGCAATCAGTATCGTCTGGATATGGATTCATTGCAAGATGGCGGAGACGATGTCTATGAAAGCTTCAACATTCTCATGAGGCGCAAACCCAAAGAGAATAATTTCAAAGCAGTTCTAGAGACCATACGTCATTTGATGAACACAGAGTGCGTGGTACCCACATGGCTGCATGATATTCTACTGGGCTATGGTGATCCAAGTGCAGCACATTATTCAAAAATGCCCAATCAGGTTTGTGCAAAATATGGTTTTTATTGAAAATTTTTGTCAACAGTTTACCATTTCTCTCAGGAACGATCCTTAGACTTTAATGACACTTTTCTATCATATGACCATGTGGTAAACAGTTTCCCCCACTACGAATTGAAGTGTGATATTCCAGAAGATAAACGTCTGCCACCATTCCGTTTGGTTTTCGAGGATGTTCCACCCAGCAAAGAAGCGAACAATGCTGAAGAAGATGACGAAGAGATGTTTGAGCCGGTTAAATGCATCCGAGTCCAGACCTATAAGATACAAAATCGTGGTCCTTATTTGGAAAATAAACCCAAACAGCAAGTCAAGCTTATATTTTTCATATATTGAAGTCTAATTAGCATCATTACAGGAATTCCATACGTTTTACGCCCACACAAATTGAGGCTATACGCGCCGGCATGCAACCTGGTCTAACCGTTGTTGTGGGACCTCCCGGCACCGGTAAAACTGATGTGGCTGTTCAAATCATTTCAAATATATATCACAATCATCCAAATCAACGCACCCTAATCGTTACCCATTCCAATCAGGCTCTAAATCAACTTTTCGAAAAGATCATGGCTTTGGACATCGATGAGAGACATTTGTTGCGCTTGGGTCATGGCGAAGAAGCCTTAGAGACAGAGAAGGATTTTAGCCGTTATGGACGTGTCAACTATGTTTTGGCTAAACGTTTGGATCTTTTGAACCAAGTTCAGCAATTGCAGGAATCCTTGGGAGTAACTGGAGATAATGCTTATACATGCGAGACCTCGGGATATTTTTATCTTTACAATGTTATGGCACGTTGGGAGAAGTTTCAAGGAGAGGCTCTAAACGTGTCAAAGACTCTGGCTGACAGCCCCCAAGCTTATCGCAAATTTTTCGAAGATAAATTCCCTTTTAATAAATTTTTTGCCGATGCTCCCCAACCCTTATTTAAGGGCGAGACATTTGATGACTACATGGACATTGCCAAATCATGTTTCCGATATATTTCTCACATTTTCACAGAGCTTGAAGAGTTTAGAGCCTTTGAACTATTGCGAACTGGACTGGACCGCTCTAAGTATTTGTTAGTCAAAGAGGCCAAAGTTATTGCCATGACTTGTACTCATGCGGCATTGAAGCGCAAGGAGCTGGTGAATTTGGGTTTTCGTTATGACAACGTCCTAATGGAAGAAGCCGCTCAGATACTGGAAATAGAAACATTCATTCCGCTTTTGCTACAAAATCCTATGGATGGATTTAATCGTTTAAAACGTTGGATTATGATCGGGGATCACCATCAGTTGCCACCGGTTATAAAAAATATGGCATTCCAAAAATATTCGAATATGGAACAAAGTCTGTTTACACGACTTGTAAGGCTTGGGGTGCCAACAGTCGACTTGGATGGCCAGGGTCGTGCTCGCTCCGATATTAGTGCGCTTTACAAGTGGCGTTACAAGAAACTCGATGACCTTTCACACATTGTGGAAAATGAAGAATACCAAAAATCGAATGCTGGCTTTTTACACGACTACCAATTGGTCAATGTGGAAGATTTCAATGGTGTTGGTGAATCGGAACCCAATCCCTATTTTTATCAAAATCTAGCTGAAGCCGAATACATTGTGGCAGTGTACATGTATATGCGTCTAATAGGCTATCCATCGGAGAAGATTTCTATTTTGACTACATACAATGGGCAGAAGCATTTGATACGAGATGTCATCAATGTTAGATGCGGCAATAATCCGTTGATTGGTTGGCCACACAAAATCACCACCGTTGACAAATATCAGGGTCAGCAGAACGACTATATTCTAATTTCTTTGGTGCGTACAAGAGCAGTGGGTCATATACGAGATGTTAGACGTTTGGTTGTGGCCATGAGTCGTGCCCGATTGGGACTTTATATCTTTGGCAGGGTGGGCTTATTCAAGAATTGTTTGGAATTGCAGCAGACTTTCAAATTGGTAATTCATTCCTTAACCATATCAGAGAAGTGATTTTAAGAATTTTTTTCTTTGCAGTTAACCAGGCGGCCCCAAAAATTGCAACTTGTAGAAAATGAATCTTATCCCACGAGTCGCAAAGAGAGCAACGCTCTTGGGGAAAATATTAAGACAATGGAGAATATGACACAAATGGCTCAATATGTGTACGAGATGTATGTCAAAAAGTTGGAAACGTTGAAGGACCAGCTGCCCAAAGAATCTGCAGATATTGAAATGTATGCCAACATACCAACCGAAGCAGACGCGATCAATGAAGACAAGCAACAAGACCAAGAGGAAGAAGAAGAGGAAAATGAAATGGCATCAATGGAAGTATATGAACCACCTGCCAAAAAGTCTGCCAAGGAAACAGCAAATAAGGACAAAAACAAACAAGAAGCGGCAGCAGCAAAAGCGTTTAAACCCACACCCATTGTTAACGAAATCGATGTGGATGAGGAAGAAGAGGAACATGCCCAGGACTCCCAGACCAACGATGAGATTAATAATGAATAAAACAATAGACTTTTTTGAAACATTGAAAAAATGTGCAGAAATTTTTCTTTTTCAAAAAAATATAAAACGAACCAGAAAATTTTTAATTTTTTTTGTAGTCACATTTTATTTCTTTGGTGCTGTGATTCCCTCCAATTGAGCCTTGAGTTGAGTGTTTGTCTTTTTGAGGAAGGCCACCTCTTCTTGATATTTCTTTTCTTCGGAGGCCCTCAACTCGGCATTTCTCCTTTCGGCTTGCTCATTTTTCAATTTCATATCGGAAATGATATCCTCCAACGTTTCCTTATCGCTTTCAAGTGTTTTAACACGATCTCTGAGCATTTCCTTTTCCTCGTGGGCCTGCAGAGCCTTTCGCATGCCAAATGCCACCGAACTGCAATACAATGTTTCATAAGCTTCCATTGACATGGCAATTTCATCACGAATTCGTAGAAGTAGCAAACCTCGTTCTGAGCAATTGATGGTCACTTGGCGTATAATTTCATCTATTTCCAATTATGAGCTATTAACAAAGTGAATGGGTTTAAAAGAAAAAATAGAAGAAACCTACCAAAGCATTGGGAATAAAGTTCCCGGCGAATGGGACATATGCCTGTTTCTCTAGCCTGTGTCTGTTGCAAGCGAGTGTCTAGCATCTCTTGCAAGTTAATGACATCTTGTCTTGTGGCTGGTGTGGAGGATACTGTCTGCTGCCACAATTGACCTTCATCTTCCCAACAGCGCGGTGGTAAAATAGAATTTAAAATTTCCTCTGTTTCCTTTTTAGTGTCCAAAAGAGCTCCAGCCGTTTGAGGCCTTTTGATTTCCTTTTAGATGTAAGATAAAAACGTCACCCAATGGTCATAGGAGCTATACTTTTAAATCTTACCAAATCCGCTGGTCCGGCCTTTTTTTCGACATGTTTTACCACCAGAACAGGGTTATTGTAGCGTACCAGCGTTTGGAATTGTCCAACAGAAGTTTGATCTCCCTCGCCATCCATATTTCGGAGTAAATATAAGAATTGAGTGTAAATTTATAAAAAAATAAACTTTTTCAAAATAAACAAAATTTTCTATTTTTTTAAGTTTCATAGCAACGACCCACAGTGGCTAAAAAATTAAGTTACGAGCAAAACTATTAATCAAAAGACTACGGCATATTGTTGGTATCTAGCTCTAGAACAGGTTGAGCAATGGGGTTTGATGGACACCTACAGAAAAATAGGACCAACCAACTTTTCAACAAAAGCCATATATTTCATGTTTTGAATATCCATTTGTTGTTGTAACAGAGTATTGGTCGCGTACTTTTCCAGTAAAAATGTCCCAGTAAACATTTGTAGGAGAGTAAGAATAGCTGTGTTATCTTTTATTTTTTTGAATAAAAACAGCTGGTATTCAAAAGCCACCTGTTTCGATGCTGCAAATTGCTGCTGGGAAAACAGACTCCAGTAGAAATTTGCAAGCTCTCGAATACCAAATTCTCAAAATGTTGCCTGCTCTCACGCACCCTCCAGCTCTTTTCTGCTGACAAATAACGTACACGAACGACTTCCAGTAACAAATTGTCTAAATTTGCATAAATTTTTGAGTACACAAAACATTTTATGCATAGTATCTTTGTCGCCATCTTTAGACGGGATCACCCAGCTGTTTTCGAAGGAGGCGAAATATCTAGACCTAGTCCTTGATTCGAAACAGCTCTAAAAAGGAATAAGGTGTTGCGCTAGGCGGATTTAACAAGGTGGTCTCACGCGAACAGCTGTCCATTCTCTTTGTTTTCATCTTCTTTCTCGCATATTCTCTGCTCACACACAAATATCTTTGTGTGTGTTGGCAAACCGTTGATCAGCTTGATGGCAAAATGGCGGATTGCACCATATGATTTGTGGTTGTTGTACAAATGAGGCCACCTTTAATTATTTCCCCATGGGTGTTGCGGAAGCCCTGAACCAATGACTGAATCCAATGAGTCGAAAATAAAGTGAAAATGAAAGAAAACTAGAAACTAAATTCAGCTAAGTGACATACGTCAAATTGAAGGAAATGACCTCCTCTTTGACTTGGCATTCACACATTTTTGTACGAAGCCCATTCCTGGTTTTCAGACTGGGATCAGTGTCCTACCCTCCGGTATCTATTTAGAAATCTAAAAACTTTGTTCAATGGAAAACTGATTCCAGCTAATGTGATACGTCAAATTTAAGGTAATGGCCTCCTCTTTGACGTGTCATTTGCACATTTCTGTACGAGGCCCATTTTTGGTATCTAGGCTGCAATCAGTGTCCAGCCCTCCGGTTTCTAATCAGAAATCTGGAAACTTTGTTCAATGAAAAACTGATTCCAGCTAAGTGTGGCACTTCAAATTAAAGGTAATGTCATTCTCTTTGACGTGGCATTAGCTCATTTTTCGGGAAGTTCATTCGTGGTCTTGGTTATATTGGGTTGCCCAAAAAGTAATTGCGGATTTTTCATATAGTCGGCGTTGACAAATTTTTTCACAGCTTGTGACTCTGTAATTGCATTCTTTCTTCTATCAGTTATCAGCTGCTACTTTTAGCTTGCTTTAGAAAAAAAGTGTAAAAAAAGTATATTTGATTAAAGTTCATTCTAAGTTTTATTAAAAATGCATTTAGTTTCTTTTAAAAAATCCGCAATTACTTTTTGGGCAACCCAATATATGATAACATTCCAAGATAAAACGATAGAGGTAAGTGGAGTTGCCCAACAACAACAAAATTGCGTGCACCTATCTGTCAAAATCAGTGTTTTATTCAAGATATATTCATTTACAGATAGTGGCAGTTGCCCAACAACAAAATATTGAGTACAATATCTGTCAAAATCAGTGATTAGTGTAACTCGGATTTTGTGTATGTTCCTAGTCCCCGCCATTTTTCGTTGTTTGTGTATAATATATTGGATTGCCCAAAAAGTAATGGCGGATTTTTCATATAGTCGGCGTTGACAAATTTTTTCACAGCTTGTGACTCTGTAATTGCATTCTTTCTTCTGTCGGTTATCAGCTGTTACTTTTAGCTTGCTTTAGAAAAAAGTGTAAAAAAATTATATTTGATTAAAGTTCACTCTAAGTTTTATTAAAAATGCATTTACTTTCTTTTAAAAAATCCGCAATAACTTTTTGGGCAACCCAAAAATACACACACGCATTCAAAACTCGTTGACAGATAATCCACTTCGCAAGAAAAATTTTACTCAGCTGTTTACGGCACCCTACCTGGTAATTGTGTCATGGTAACATGCTCAAAATCAGAGTTGCACAAAACACAGATTTAAACCCCGTTTACACTGCTCATTAAATCCGGATTTAAGACTCCCGTCAGCTGATTTTATAAAGGGAAAAAAGACGGGGTTTTTGACATATAGTGCACTCGATTATTTGTTGTTGGGCAACTGCACTTATTTGAATTGATTTATCTTGCCAGTAAATGAATATATCTTGTATCGGCGGCTAAATTGTAGCCGCACGAGCTGATGTAAACGGCGTCGGCCCGGGTGAAGCGAAAATATTCAACGGCGTCGCACCAAAGGCTGAAAACGTCTTGACTTCGTACTCTGCAATGAAAACAAAACAGCACTTTATGATTACAACAAAAAAATTTTAATATAATGAAATAAGGATAATATAAATTAAGACATTTGAAACGTGTTTATTAAAAAATTTTACATATATATATATTTGCTAGATACATATTGACAATCAAACATGGCCTTCTATAACGATAATGTTGGTGTAAGTATCTTTGGAATTAATGTAGCATCTGCCGCTTTTGGTGCAAAATTCTTGTTACTCCTTGCTTTTTGTTTTTGCAGAAAAGAATATTGGAACTGTTGAGCTTTCCTATAATGGAACGATGTTCAGAGCTAAATATGTTGTTTGACATTTGTAATTTACGCGAACTCCAAGAACTATTTCCCACCATTGTAAATTCGGTTTTTGGCATTGGGACAGGAGGCTTGGGCTGGGGCCTAAGGGCAACCACCAAGGAGAACTCACCACAATGCTTTGAGATGCTGTACAATTTCTTTGCACCTATGGGACCCATGTTTCGCTTGTGTTATCGCTTGCTAAACGATGCCATCAAATTTGAATTATCTTTAGAGCATTTGCCGGTAAGTAGCTTTCTCTATAGTCATATGGGCAAGTTATGAATGAAAATGAACATTTCTTGCAGCACAAATTAGTTGAATTGATACATTCGGGCCAATATTCGATCTTCTATGCTGATCTAGTTAATATCGATCCATTTCGGAGGCAGGTTACATCGCTGAGCTTAAATGCCTTTGACTATTATATATTGAACTTTGTTATACATGCTACATTACCACTGCACAAAATGTACCCAGCTGCTTTGCAAGTACACAACGAACGACTGAAGACAGTGTATTTCTTCCTAACAGCCGAATATTTATGTAATTTTCTGCCCAGCCGACCAGATGCCATGGTTATGCCCAGCAATATCTGTCCCAGCGTTAAGGCACCACAGCCCATGCCGGTGCAACAACTTCAACCAAAGAGGTCACCTAAATATCTTAAAATACCGCAACCAAATCCGGGCCTGTATGGCTCTGGAGCCAATAACATGTCACAAATCAATCAACGAAATACAGAGGCTTCGCCGCGAGCCCATGCTTGGCGAACGGAGTCTGTATTGCATTTTTTCATAGACACGTGGTTGCGGTACGATGTGGATGAGGCAAGGGTAAGTATTTGTTGCAGGTAACTATGTACATATATGTGTTTATGCTACATTTTGCAAATATATGCAGCACATGAAAAGGCCTAAGCTATAATTCTCCATATGAAAGGTACATAAGCAAAGGATTTTATCCCATTGTTGTTGCTAAGGGAGTTTCATATAGCCAAGAATTGTTTTTCCTTTTTGTATTCAAATTCTAATGTTCGCTTCAATATTTACGTTTTCTTTGAAGGATCTTCCTAGCAGTGAATTTATTCGTGTGGTTAGAATTTTAATTAAACAAACGCATTCATTTGCCAATTCTGCGAATTTGGATCAAACCGTCATGGCTACTTTGCGTAAAATTGCCCAACCAATGATGAAACCCCGTATATATCCCTTTATTAAGAGTATCATTGGTAGATGGCCTTTGGATAGTTCAATGTCAGTGGTATTGGAACTATGGCTAAGCTATATTCAACCATGGCGCTATACATTTGAATGGCAAAATAATAGGTAAGTAATCCGCAACTGCTTTATTTCTTCGATATAATTAAATTTTTTATATTGCAGTGGTGCACACATAGAAGTGCCCATTAACAGTCGTTTCGATGCGTTTATTTCGGACAATATAGTTATATATACCCAAATATTTGTGCATATTTTGCCCAGATTTGAGAGATTGGACTATACGTCACTACGCAATGTTGTAATGTTGCATCGTTTGGTAAAAGTGAGTAAAAGATTCCAACAAAATGTCGATGAGGAGGCAAAATGTTATTTTTTCTAACTTTTCCTTATCAATAGGTGTTTAGTCAATCCACCTTGCCCATGAAACTATGCCATGCTGAAAAGTCGTATGCTGGCAATACCATCAGTTTTGTGGACTCTCCACGCAAACACAGCACATTTCTGAGGTAGCCCAAAAATATCTTAAACCCTACCCAAACTGCTTATAATGCCTTTGTTTTCTAACTAGTTCAACATCATCGTCTGTAGAATGGGATGGTAGTTTCTATCATGAAGATCTCTATACCCCCATGTTTGGTACTGCCATTAAATCAGAAATTGAACAATTTATCAAGACTGTCTACATCTCTCGCATGTATGTGGCTCAGGAAATCAATGCTATACGTCGTGAACAAAAAGAACGTCGCAATTCATTGGGTTTCTTTAGGAAATTATTTACTCACCTCTTTGTGGATATGAGCCCGACTGAGTTGAAATTGCAAGAGATTAATAAAATACCCGATATACTTGACTTGGCTGTTCGCTCCCTGTGTAATA
This sequence comes from Stomoxys calcitrans, assembly GCF_963082655.1. Classification (NCBI taxonomy): domain Eukaryota; kingdom Metazoa; phylum Arthropoda; class Insecta; order Diptera; family Muscidae; genus Stomoxys; species Stomoxys calcitrans. Next base: position 226,521,786 of record NC_081553.1, on the reverse strand, counting down.
TGTTCTATGTAAGATTGTTTGGTATTTTCAAAAGCAATTCAATACAATGCACTCATTTTTATATAATTACCATAGGTTGATCTTCCCAATATATCAATTGACCAATTGGAGCCAGTGGTGGGACAAAGCTTTCAAAAAAGTTTAAACTTTTCCATATATGACAGCAGTGATTATCTGGATATTTCCCGAGTTTCACCCATGCAAATGATGAACAATCTGGCACATATGAGAAACACTATAGACCCTGCAAAAATACCCATACAATCCCACGAATGTACTGTATTGGTTAGAATGTTGCATCAAATTTCCTGCATTTTAAATGAAAAGGTAATGAATGATTTTAGTGCAACAAACCTTTCAAAAGCAGAATTGATTTCGATTTTTTTAGTTTGGCGAACATTTCAACAATTACTGGAGCCGGCGCAATATTGTGGGTAAAATTTGGCATCAACTTTTGTATCCCCCAATGACGGCACAATGGTTTGACAAACCCAGAGGTTAGTAAAATATATTTTTATTGTAATACACGTATAGCTCTATATCTAATACAAAAAGTTCGCTTACATGTTTCAGGTGTCAGTGAATTATGTGAGGAGGAGTTACCGGCACGCTTATGTTTACGATTTTTGGCCTCCTATCGTACCTTGGCTCTGATAATACTGACCATGCTTATCGGTTATATCTTTTGGGGTTCGTCCATTACGGGCATTATAGCATTATTTTTTATATCTGTAGCATATGTGTTGATAATGGCTATCATATCATAGTACCCAGCTTAGATGATGTTCAATAAAATGTGTTTTTTTTTGTAAGATATTCATTATGCTGTATTTTTTTTTAGCATTACAATTGTTTTAAAACATTTTGAAACGGGCCTATCGCGCTAGTTTGCCATTAGACTTTGCTTAGGCTATACCAAGGTCAGTACTTGACGACCTTGAGTTCATGTATGCTAAACGCATATGGAAGTGATTGGTGATACCATCTGCAGTGGTCCCTTTTAAGCCGATTCCCATTAGGATAATGCGACAGAGTTATTTGTTGGTCATAATATAACAAGGCATTAGAAAATAATTTTCATTGCTTCCGACTAGACTACAGTTTTATTAAAATTTAAACATCTACTAAATACAATAAAAAACCAAAAAAGGTTTAAAACTTAATATCGATTTTGATTATTGTACAACACATATGTTACTATCAACTACTTAAGTTTATGTGATACGCGGACATAAGCCCAGTATTAAAGGTTGATTGGGAACAGTCACCATCCGTAGTATACTCTCGATGGGAGTTGTGTTTTCGCAGCACATTTTAAAATGTTTGGTTATCTGAGAGAAAAAACAAAACAAAATTGATGAATTTCAGGGAGTGTAGTTTTTATTTTTTTGTAATGTCACACGGGGAGTGTAATGCCAAGTGGAAATTTTAAAATTTATTTTTGAATTCTTTTGTTTTTGGAAGCTTCCATTCATTATCAAAATCAATTCTGGCCATTCACAATAGTTGGTATACAACATAACATGTGAGCTATGTTTTGTAAGCATTAGCCTTTTTCAAGATGCATATTTGGCTAAACCTGTAGCTTATTTCAGAATCTGAATTACCACAAACGTGAACGAGCAAAATCGTTCAAAATCATCAATATTCAAAATAACATCAATGACGATCATTCACAATAGTTTATACTCAACATTGCTTTTGTTATGTGCAAGCTATGTTTTGTAAGCAGTAAATTATATTAAAATAAACAAACAAAACGCTGTTAAGCTTAGAAGAACAATTCTTCGAGTAAATTATTCTTGAGCTTGATATCCTCTTAAATACTACTTCATTATTCATCATTGCAACTTATTTAACACAAACCACAGACCGTGTATTGATGTGCCAAGCGACTCTTTAAAGAGACACCAAGTGCAAAGAATAGAAATAAACTAATCATTAACATCAATGACAATCACCGTATCGCAGAGGTCAGAATGCCCGCCTATGACGCTGGACGCCTGGGTTCGAATCCTGGCGAGACCATCAGAAAAAATTTTCAGCGGTGGTTTTTCTTCACCTAATGCTGGCAAGATTTCTGAGGTACTATGCCATGTAAACCTTCTCTCCAAAGAGGTGTTGCACTGCGCCACGCCGTTAGGACTCGGATATAAAAAGGAGGCCCCTTTTCATTGAGCCTAGACTTTAATCGTACTGCACTCATCGATATGTGAGAAGTTTGCCCCTGTCCTTAGTGGAATGTTAATGGGCAAAATTTGCATTTGCAATGACGACAATTCACAATAGTTCTGTAGTTCTGTAGAACTGTGAATGAACAATGAATCTGATTTAATCAATCAATCGTTTGTGGACGAAGAAACAAAAGAATTTAGAGACCGAATTTCGGCATACGTGATCGAGACATTTTAATGTAAAATTTTTTGCAAATTTTGAAATAAAAAATCCTCGTTCAATATAGAAATGCATAATTCACAATAGAGAGATTTCGAACGAGTTTACCCGTTCACGTATGCTGTAATTCGGCCCCAGATTTCTATCGTTGTTCGCAGTTGTTTTTTTTTTTCAGAGAGGGAAAGCTCATTTTTTTGAATCTATTGTTTGCAGCTCAAACTAACTTACCTCTGCTATTAGATGCTGCATTTGGGAGAGAGCCAATTTACGGCCTATACACGAACGATTGCCTATGGCAAAGGGAAGACTGGCATGGGGTTTGTAAACACCTTTGTAATCGCCGGTGTGCTCATCGCGCAACCATCGTTCTGGCATAACCTCCAACGGTTGGGGAAAGTGTTTAGGATCACGCCCTGCCGTATACAGTGATAATAACACCAAGGACTGAAATTAAAAAAATAAATTTTATAATAAAAAAATATATATAAAAAGAGTGAAAAACACCTACATCTTTCTTTATATGATATTTATCTATCTTAGCATCTTCCGGTAAATAACGTCCTATAAATGGTGCTACCGGATACAGTCTTAAGGTCTCTTTTACCAGGCCCCGTACCAAGGGCAAATCGTGATGGCTATGGCTGTGCTCTTCATAGATCTTTTGCTGCAGCTTACTATCCTTGGATAACAAATAAAGGGCCCACGCTGAGGAATAGGCAGTCTGCAACAAATCGTAATTATGAAAATTAGAAATTTATTTATAAAAAGAAATGTTTGCCAACTTACTGTATCACCTGCAGCTATCACCAAATCCACAAACAAACGCTTGATCATATCCATAGGTGTATCGGCCTCCTTTAGCTTTGCATAGAGACCATCCGGGTATTCTGTACTCAAGTCCAAATACATATCTATAATAGCACAACCTTTGTTTAGAGCCTGCTCTACGCTATCCTCAAAATCCGTCCAGATTTTCAAGCGAAAATACTCAGCCAATTTGGGGGGAAAGTTCATTAGCAGTGAACTACTTTCGAATATTTTGTGAACAACTTTTGAGAAATCTGTGACAGCTAAATGAAGAGTTTTATTGGCTTTTTCGGTAGCGACACTGCCAAACATTACGGATATTACAACTGTAAAAAACAGAAAATATAAAAAATATATAACAAATTATCAATGAGAATTAATTTTTGCACACTTTTTATAATAAATACATTTTTGTATTTCTATGATCCAAAACAAGCCAAATATTAAATGAGATTTTTTTTTTGAAATTAAAATTTAGATTTTTTTGTGTTTTACTAAACTAAGGCACTCACCATCTATGGACCATCTGTATAGCTGTTGCTCCAAATTATCTATGACCATGCACTCGTATCCGGAACTATGTTTGACATTTGCTAAATCATCTTTCCATTTGGTTATTAACCTATTGGTACAATGCCGAACATGCCAATCCATCCAATTCAAATGGCCGCTAAGCAGAACGCGGCTCAATAAGCGACGATTGTGAAACCACTCCTCGCCCTCCCTGCAAAAGAATATAAATTGTATTGACTGTTAGTGGATCGAGTTTGGCTGACGCCTGGAAAAGTTGAAAATAGAGAAATGTATTCAAATGATATGCTTGATCTTCGCTTTGAGGGTGAATCAAACTTGCTTCGCCGCCCTCTCTTCGAGAACTTACATAAAGAACAAACCCCTCTGGCAGTTGTGCTTCTGATTGTAGAGGATCCAAGCATCGGGCAGTGGGTGTTTGGGATAGGAACCTTCGTGCTGAAATACCGAACGCATTAGATTTGCTGATGACACAAATATGGCATCTTGTGTACCACCTAAGCGCTCACGAAATATATCTCCATACTGTCCATGACGTTTGTCGATGTAGATGTGTAGTCTGGAAAGTAAACAAAAAATCAATTACATATTTTAAAATGCATGAATTTTATAAATGGAGATTAACATTAACGCAGATATACGAGTATACATACACATACATATAAATGTTTGAGGTAAAAGGAAAAAAAACTCACTCGATAAATGTTTTTTCAAGATTAAGAGTGGATATATTGGCTTAAAACCATTTTTTCATATGCCAGGTTCTACGATTGCCTGGATGCTAGCCTTTGTTCCTTATTCCTAAACATAATAAAGTTTGTCTGTTTGCGCTCTTTTATTTTGATCTTTAAAATCTGGGGCTGAATTACCGCATACGTGAACGAAATCTCTCTATTGTGAATTATGTATTTGTTTATTGAAAGAAAATTTTTCAAATTTAAGAACGCAAATGTTTAAGTCGTTCATAATTTATAAAAAATTCGACATTAAAATGTCTTTAAAAAGGGTCTAACACCCATTAAATACGAGATGAAATTTCATTTGATTCAAAAGCGCACTCCATAACGTATGCGGTAATTCGTCCCCTGTTCAATGCTTTCTATTCAAAGCATAGTTCAGTTAACAATGGCATATGTTAACAACCTCCAAGAAAAATGTTAGAAAAAAGTAATGTAGTTTCGACATACCTACTGGCCCCTCGGCACGGGATAGCTGTGATCACCACACAGGCTGGAACTTTGAGGACCGATCTGTGTGGTGTTCATCGTTGTTACGAGAAGCTAAGCTGCGAGCTACCGGGCGCGTCCACAGGTTGCGGATAGTGGAATGCTCCATACGGAGTAGCTGCAATATCGAGCGGAGAGACTCAGTGAGAGGCCGGGCGGCACCGGCTCTTGCATAAATACTGAAAGGCTGCGATGCTAGAGTTTGCCCCTGTTCCTTAGTGGAATGTTCATGGGCAAAATTTGCATTTGCATGATGCTCGATGCGCAGAGGTCAACATTTCCGCCTATGACGCCGCACACCTGGATTCGAATCCTGTCGAGACCATCGGAAAAAATTGTCAGCGGTGGTTACACCCTTCAAATGCTGGCGGCATTTGTGAGATGCTATGTCATGCATAAAAGCTTAGAAGCTATCAAGGTGGATTTAAAAAGGTGATCTCACGCGAACAGCTGTTAACAGCCGGCTAGCTTTGACGGTATTAAGATGACAGATTTTTTTTGCATTCTCTTTGTTCTTATCTTCTTTGTCGCATATTCTGTGCTCATGTAAGCACACGTATATACACACGCTCACAATTTGTTTTGTGTATGTTGGGAAAACGTCGATCAGCTTGGTGACAAGATGGCGGATTGAACCATATGATTTGTGGTTGTTGTGCAACTGAGACCGCATTTAATTTTTTCGCCATGAGAAGCTATGTAAAAACATCTCCCCAAAGATATGTTGTACTACGGCACGCCGTTCGGACTCGGATCCCTATCATTGAGCTTAAACGTGGATCGGACTGCACTCATTCATATGTGAGGAATTTGCCCCTGTTCCTTAATGGAGTGTATATGGGCAAATTTGCATTTGCATGATAGTCGATATGATAAGGCGAGTTATTGGTGCCTTAAAATAACCAATGGCCACAATAGCCCCGAGGCGATCGGTTCTTTGGATTGTGAGCGATCTTGCTCATCTATGGAGCTTGACAACAACAACAACAACTGAATGTCTAATTTTAAGTCTTTTGGGAGTTGACTGAAAATATGGAATGGAAATGAGAATTTTCGGAGATTTTACAAATTTTACAACCATATTTGGGAATTTCTAAAGTGGCGGGGGAGGGTGCTTTATTGGTTGAGCCATGACCAAAGACGAATAGACCAAGACGAATAGACCAAGAATACGAAAACGCAGATTTGCCGGTTTTTCGGCATTTTGCCGATTTTTTGCTTCAAAAATAGCAGACTGCCGACTGAATGCCGATTTTTTTTCAAATTTCGAAAAAATTGTTTTTTTCTTTTTCATTTAGTGCTTATTGACATTTGTCTTTTTAGTGCTTATTGACATTTGTCTTTTTGGTGCTTATTGACATTTGTCTTAAATCTTTGGATGTTAAAGTGGGTGGGAAAAACATTAGCCGGAAGTCGATTCCACATACGAACGGTTTGGGCGAAAAAAGAATTCTCTCTATTATGCATTGTGCGGTCCGCTGACCTGTAATTGATTGGCCAGGGTGTAAGTTCCTGGAATGTCTAGTATCCCTGACATACATCCTTACATCAGGAATAAGAAGTCGAATATCAGACGAACACACACCATGAAAGTACCGATAGAACAGCGCCAAACAACCCACATTGCGACGATGATAAAGGGAGGCAATATAGTTGGATACCCCACTGTCCCCAATCAACGCCATCGCTCCCGTCCGTACACTACCCCGTAGCTCCAGGGATTATTTTGATGCTCCAGCCCATACATGTGAGTTGTACTCCATTTTCGGCCTTATAAAAGTGGTGTAGATGTTAGAAAGTGGTGTAGATCAGACGGAGTGAAGTAATGAAGTAACCGTTTAAGGAAGCCTAAACACTTGAATGCTTCTTTCGACACTTCAAATACTAACGAACACCACTTTGTATTTTCATGCCCAGAACATCAAGAGCTTCTGATTGCTCAACATTTATACCGTTGATAGACAAAGACGATCGTAATAGGTCAGCGAATCGTTAGTGTGACAACAAGCAGCACTGAGTCTTCCGTGCATTAAAATCTACTCGATTCATTCGACCCTACTCAGAAAGGCCAGCAAATCCTGGCAGAGTTTATCGTCCATAACCCGCCTCTTGTCCTCAATCTCTCGCAGACTCGGCCTATGGTCGAACGAGTACGAATGACAGAGATTACTGTCATTCGCAAATGAGTAGTTTGGATTCGATGACTGACCCAACAGATCGTTGATGAAAATAAGAAATAAAGAAGGAGAAACAATAGAGCCTTGGGGTACACCTGCGGTCAATTTATGCTCATTGGATGAGAACCCATCTATAACGACTCGAATAGTGCGATCTCTGAGAAAGCTCGAAATAAATCGAACGAAGCCATTACCGATAGTGAGCTCTTATGTCATCGAACATACATATAGACCATAAGCGTAGAAATGTCTCTGGAGGGTGGGCTGATCATAGTTTTAGTCCCCTACCCTAGAATTTTAAAAATTTCATTGTTTTCGACAAAATTTGCTAAGTTTATTGCTTTTCAAAGGGTTTTAGCCCCCCCAGAATAAAAAATACGCGCTCTATTGATATAAAGAAAGTCTTATGAATACAGAAGGTGATACACATATCGTGTGATAGCAGCTTTACAACAACACTGGCTCGTTAGATTGTTTTATTTTCGCGCATACAAGTCGACCAACCCCAATGTTTGCAAAATACATTACAAAGAAGTGAATTTTTTGTTGTTGTTCAAAGAAATTCGACCCTTTCGGCCTTTAAATTCTGCTACTGCGTTGGGGGGCTTGTCACAAAACACATGTGTTTTTATTGTCATAGCTACTAAAAGTTTTTTGTTTTGTACCTTACAACGTTCAAAGTAAACATAAGTGCTAACATATGTCTGTATGTATGTATGTACTCGCGTATACATATGGGTGCCATACAATCAAAATCTCCGCTTTTATTGCTAATTAACTTTAATTGATAATTCCTTTTGTAACAAAAAGCCTGATAGTATATTCGTTTTTCACAGGAGAAAACACATGTTTTTCAGGGTTTCTTTTTTGAAACACTACAAAAATCTCAAAATCTACCAAAATCGTAATGAGGGAATGTCCTACTGACTTAAAATTTCAAGTTTTTTTTACTTCAAAATCTTTTATCTAAAAAAAGTAATCATGAAAAAATGTCGCTAAAAGCGAATATAATATAAGCCTAAAGCTGGGAATTCTATTCAGCTTTTCAAGCGGAATGCTGTCAAACTCCATATAAAGAAACGTTGGCTAAAAATAAGCAGAAAAGTAGTACTCTGCTTATAGCGAGGAAAATGGCAAAAAAATCAGAGTGGCAACTCTTGAAACAATTGCCGGCCTCATTTTTGCATGTTTTATGCAAAAATATAAGTTAAATAGAGAAAACAATAAGTGCAAATAAAAAAAAACGTTTTTCGGTATAAAAACAAAAACATTTGATTGCTGTTAAATTTTGCTCGCGGCACAATCATCGGGTATGCGTTCATCTAGCCAGATATAACTGTCATATAAACCGAACTGGGGTCTTTACTTCTTCAGCCTCTATAGGGCGCAATTCCAATCCGATTTGGCTGACATTTTGCATGAGGTTTTTGTTATGACTTCCAACAACTCTGCTAAGTATAGTTCAAATCGGTCCATAACCTGATTTCGCTGCCATCTTGAATCTTGACTTCTTGAGCCACTAGAGAGCGCAATTCTTATCCGATTTGGATGAAATTTCACAAGAAGTGTTTTGTTATGACTTTCAACAACTATGCCATATATGTTTTTAATTTGTCCATAACCTGATATAGCTGCTATATAAATCGATCTGGGATCTTGACTTCTCTCATGAACTTCAACATACGTGCCAATTATGATCTGAATCGGTCTATAACCTGATACAGCCCCCATATAAACCGATCTCGCTATTTTACTTCTTGAGCTCCTTAAGGGCGCAATTTTTATTCGAATTGGCTGAATTACACGACTTCTACTGTGGTCTCCAACATTCAGTTCAATTATTGTTCGAATCGGACGATAACTTGATATTATAGCTCCAAGATCATAGCAACTCTTTCCTTTTATCATACGTTTGCCTAAAAAGTGAAACCGGGAAAAGAACTCGACAAATGTCATACATGGTGGAGGGTACATAAGATTCGGCCCGGCCGAACTTAACAGTTTTTACTTGTTTAAGCTAATTTCGCAAAATTTTGCATAAATGCGTTGTAAAGAGAGGGGAATGATACTCTCTAGGTTCGCGTCGAATATAATCTATATCGGGCCATATTTGGATATACCTTCTATATAGAGCTACCTCTCGATTGAACTTCTTGCCCTCATAAATAGCTTATTTTTTAACCGATTTCCCTGAAATCTGGATAATTGAGGTAGTATTGACCTTTCTACATCCTCTCCTAATACAGTCCACACCGAATCTTAGTTTAATATAGCTTTTATATATACCGATCTCCAGATGAGAAATATATTTGTGGCTGTGATTATCTCGTTTTTGGCTCGGGCGAGCTTACGAATTTTTTTTCGCATTACCTTGTTTTTTGTTTTAAGTATGTGAGTTAATGAAATAAACCTGCGTTTTAAAATAAGTGCATCAGTAATTTTCTTTAATAATTTATACTTTCTTTACCAAAATGCTATATGCCTATTTTCGGAACATGTCATCCCAGGCATTGAAAAATTGTGCCGACTATTGTTGATAAAGCACATTGTTTTTTAAAAAATTTAAAATTTCACAAAATTTATAAAAGGAATTGAAATTTTTGGTAAATACATCTAAAACAAAATTTCCAATTACAAAAACCGAATTTTAATTGAATTTAACATTCCCATCAAAAACTTAGAAGTACATGTCATTATTTTTGACATGTCAAATAATGGATAACTCATTATACTTATGTAGATTTACTAACTGTTTAAATATAACGAGCTATCAACAAGAATACCATCTGTGTTACCGGTAATACAAATGTCATTACATACAACTTTCGATTAAGCGCAAGAATAAGCACTTATTTGTAATATTAGAAAAAATCTTTATAATAACCTTGGTATTGATTAAAATGCCATTAAAAAACTACATGGTTAAGCTCAATGATAAAAATTTGTCTTCTTCAAAGAAACTGAGCATTGAAAACACGGTGGTGGGGAAAGGCGCGAACATGTTTGTTCAGATAAGATGTCATTATTTTTTGACAACTTGTATGCTTAGGCAAAAGTTTTTATTTTTGAACTATTGATATGCTTGTGCGGAAGGACTTTCCTCCTGGGACATGGCCATGTAAAAGTAATTAGAAACGAAGCCTAAAAATAAGTAGTTATTAGTTTTTGAATGAGCTTACCTTTCTGGTTATTTGGTAATGAGAGTATTTGCTGGGTTTGTACCCGGAAAGAAGAAGTATTGAAAAAGCCAAAATTCTTAAACTCATATTTTAGGGAAACTATTCTATTTACATTTATAAAGCATTATGATGACCGGCAGATAGTCATCTCTTGCCAATAATTTTAAAGTAATTGAAATAACTGATACTAACGGTGGGCCACGGCGGTTATTACAACCATATTCCTTAAAAATAAATTCTGATTTAATCGTTGCCTTTCGATTGTATTTTCTATTTTGTAATCGCGTCCCACTGTGCATAGGATTAGCTGATGAACCAGACACTATTAAAAGAAAGCTAAACAATTATTACTGCAAAAATATTTGCAGAGGTAAATGAAAAAATTATTCAACAAACACGCGATAGTAACAATCAAAGAATTTGGCACACTTCTAGGAAAATTCAGAAAAAAATTATTATGTACTTTATATTGAAAATGAAACAAGGCAATATTTTGAACTTGAAATAAATGGGAAATTATATTTTTTACTCACTTGGGTGCTGCTCCAGCAGCTAATAAATCAAAAAGAGTTCCGACTAATGGCAAACCTTTAACTTCAGGTATTTTGCGAGGTCCACTCTGGTGATGTTGCTGGGAATGCAGTTGCTGCTGCTGTTGTGATAAATCTTTTCTCGTATAGACAATTTTATCTATGCCACTGTGATATTTGCGCAGATGCGTTAGGGCCAATAAGAATTTTAGCCACAAATATTTGATAAACGAACGAACCTGCGCCACTACAAAAGTTGTCGCACCAATTTTATGCGTACTCGATATCATTTTCAGTTTTTGAAATTTTTTGCTTTCATTGAATTTGTAACAATTTTGAGGCTTCGCGTGTGTGTGTTTGCGTTTATATCTTATTTCAGTGTATTATTGCTAAAACAGCACAATTTCCAATTAAATTCTTCCTTCCTTCTTTCTTACGCGTATTCGAAAATTTCACAAAAAAATATATATATGCGACGGCAATCAAGACTGACTGACCAGCGGAGCGTTGACGACCATGTATGTAGGTATGTTAATTTCGAATCGACAATAAATTCGAATTCATCAAAAACCGATACGATGGCGGCGGCAATCCGTTCTCAAAACGAGAGACAACATTCAGGGCAGGCAGCCTACTTTCAAGTACAGAAATCGAATTCTTAAGATTCTTTGGCACTTTCAACGACTGAAGATGATAAAGCGATACAAATACGATGACGACGACTACGGCGAGTATGAGATTTACATTAACTTTTGTTTTTCTCGACTATTCCGAAAGATTTAACGATTTTCATCCTTGTGATGTTGTTACGCTCGTTTCTTAAAGTTATCTGTTGCTGTGAAGCGATGGGCAGAAATAGTTATAACCGCGGCGTTTGACATGATTGAACTCTTGTCCGATATATGCGCGAGCACACTCTGCAGGTAGCCGTACTACCTGCAATCGACGACAATTGCTATGAAGATACAAAAAAAAATGGTGTTAAAAAGGTTCTGTAAAATGCGTTGTGAATTCATACAATACCATTAAAAGAAATGAAAACAAACAACAAAATGTATACGAAATGTTCTCTTTACATGCGTTTTGCAAACTAGTGAGATACAAAGAGAGCATGGATATTGAGTATGGTCATCAGTTGAAGTCGAGAGCCAGAGGTGGGAGTGCGAAAATAAACCAATTTGCATTGTTTCATCTATCACCACAGGATGGCGGGGGGTATACTACATTCAAGAAAATTTATTAATCAAAACAGAAAAAATGTTTGCTTAAACAACAGTTTTTGTCTGCTGAAAACGGGAAAGCAGACATTACTTTTATTTTAGCAAACATAGGGTTGCTGTATTAGCAAACATTTCGGTCAGTTAAATCAGCAAACAAAATCTGCTGGTTAAAGTACAAAAAGCTACTTTTTGTGTTTGCCTGTTACTTGTTTTGATTATTTTAGGCATTTTGTTGGTTGAGATGATTTTAAATTGTCAAATATTACACTCATAAAAAAAAAGTTTGCTGAAAATAGCAAACACTGTCCGCTGAATATTAGTAGTTAATTTTGCTGCTATTGTAGCAGTAGTTTTGCTATTACAGCAGCAGTACTTCAATTACAGAGTAGCAGGCTTACTGCTGAAAAGTCTGTTGTTTGCTGAAAAAGACTGCTGCTTAATTATGAGGGGATGTTAGAACATGCAAATGTGTCTCTGTGGATGTTTATAATCACCGGTGAATGTGTACTTTCCATAACCTTTAGAAGAGCAATAACAAAGCTCAGTGATATTTCGAGCTAGCTCAGCCACATTTCGACCAATTAAAATCATCTCCTCCAACAAAAATACAAAATTTGTTTCCTCAGACTTGTGTACTCAAAACAGCAGATCAGGTAGCTTCTTTACAGTTATATTCCACAAATTAAAATCTTTTCCACCCACAAAAATACAAAATTTTTTCCGCAGACTTGTGTACTCAAAACAGCAGATTCTGTTAGTTGAAATAGCAGTAAGAAATCTTCGCTAAAACAGCAGCCCTATGTTGGCTGAAACGGAAGTAATGTCTGCTTTCCCATTTTCAGCAGACAAAAACTGCTGTTTTAGCAAACATTTATGCTGTTTTGAATAACAAATTTGGTTGAGTGTACTGTTAAGAAGCTACCTGATCAACAGATTCCTTGTACACATGACATCGTATCCATTGGTATACATATCGAAATGTGGCTGAGCTCGCTCGCATTTTTTGTTATAGCTGTACTAATGTGTACATGACAGTTTGCTGAAACAGCAGTAATATCAGTTTCCCATTTTCAAACATTAGCAAAACTTTTTGCTGTTTTGAATAACAAATTTGGTTGAGTGTACTGTTAAGAAGCCATCTGATCAACAGATTCCTTGTACACATGACATCGCATCCATTGGTATACATTTCGAAATGTGGCTTAGCCCGCTCGCATTTTTTTTTTTTGTTCTTGCTCTACTACTGTGTGCATGACATGCATGGCTTTTTGTCTCTAAATTTAATGAAAAAATATTATGGAAAGTATACATTTAGTGGTGATTATAAACACTGAGACACACATTAACATGTGTATTTTATTTTTCTTCCAATTAAGAAGCAGTCAAACAACAGCTTTTTTAGCAGCAAGGTTGCTGTTCTGAAATTGTAGAACTACTGCTGCATTAATGCTGGTACTACGTTCTTTTTTACGGAAAATTTTCCGAAAATCGTTCTTTTGGTGGTTTGACAAGATCACCACATTTGATATTTTTGGATTTCCTTGGCCAAAATATTTCCATTTGCAATTAAAAATATAATATGGCACCAAACAATTTATCAGCTGCTTACCGGCCTTTACACTGTACACACAAATGTGAGTGTGTGGGTCGTACTGAAATTCATGAATGTTTTTGTAATTTCAAGCAAAACCCACCCCTTCGTAATTTATACATATATAATGAAACACAAAATAATTTGAAAAGAGACAAGTGCAGAATTTATTTGTAAAAATAATTAGATTTTGTAGTATTTTCACTGTTGTAAGTTAAATAAGCACAACTTTCCAAAAGCCTTTGTCAGCATCTTCAACTTTTATCCAAATATTGTTGTTGTAATTGCAAGACCAAAAGCACAACACATTCTTGCACAAACCTTTTTACTTCGTACATATTGATTGAGTTGAAATATTTATTTTTCTTTCAAGCGTATTTATTTATATTTAAAAAATACTTTCTTATCAATGCATCCACAAACACTTTATTTTCTTCTAACCAGGTAAATACATGTGAGCAACATCACTAACACTAACAAACACTCAGTTACAATTAGAAGTTTGGCGATCGCGTTTATTTTGCGTAAGAAAATGACTTTTAGCACAGCCACTGTGGTTGTGCTCTCAATGGGCATCCCGAAATGTAAATTTTCCCTAGATGAAAAAACAAGTTATGACGAAACGAACACATTTCCGCAAAATTTTACGTTTGTTTTTTTTTATATGGAGTTTCAACGCGAAAACTGAATTTAGTACCGCCCTTTACACTAAAATGCCTCGATATTAACTCTTCTCCAGGTTGAAAAGTTATAGGTAACTTTACTCTGAAATTTTCATATGATTAGATCATTCCCAATAGTAGCATTTACCATGATTTTTTGGTTGATCCTATATTACACTGTAGTCGTGACATATGATTAAGCTTTCAATGTATTTATTTCTTTCGCTGTTGCAACAGCCCTCGGAGAAATCGTAATAGTTTAGTTGCTCTTTATCTGCCACCTGCTCATTGATTAACTGAGATACCATTAAATGCACTCTTGCAGCGTTGTATAGAAGACAAACGCCGGCAATTAACAACACTATTGATGTACGCATGCTGCTATATTGTTATTGCTAAATGTGTGTGATGGCCAACCTCGACAAAGAGCCGAGACATGTCGATGCTTTTAGGGATGGTATTTTGCTTGTTTGGTACAAGCAATAAAACAATAAAATTATATTAAAGTTGTTGAAATAATTAAAATGATATTGATGTGCTACAAACAATAAAATTAACTATTTAAATAATTAATATGAATAGGTAGAATTGAATTGTGTTTTACAACACATATTTGTCGTCTCATCGTCTAAAAACATGTTTTCAAGGGCAAACAAAAATATTTGACAAGACAAATTTCATTATTATAGCCTTCAAGACTATATTTAAACTGTTTGTATAGGCATATTGAAGTAATAACATTTCGTACCAAATAGTACAATTCATTTAGTTCATTAGAACCAAATGTTGTTACATCTCTGTGGCAACATGTTCGAATGGTGGCCTATGTTTCTACAGTCATTAACAATTGCAAATTAGTTGTTGTCGGAACGCGGTCGAGTGTTAAAGTCTGTGAGTGGTAGCGGTGTGGCGTTGTGTTGTGGTCTGTCTTCCGGGAGATTTGGATGTGATTCGTTCGTAAGTAATCACATACATTTGAATGCGAAGACGAAAGAGAAATTTATAATAACCTGTTGTGGCTTAAAGTGAATTATTAAAACAAAAATTAAATGAAATTTAATTTTCATGGAAACATGTTACATAGAAATTTTATATGAAAAATTAACAAGTGCCTATCCAAATGAGCAATTCCAAGTGAATTTTTGTTGATGAAAGTGTTTTTAATTCAGTTTTTCCTTATTCATGGTGTAAATTTGGTGACATTACACAATTTTTTGTATGCAGAGAAGAAGAGTAAACCTCTCAAGATATATAAAATATTAATAAAACGGCTGAATGTGAGAGTGGTGAACTAAAAAAAAAACCAACTAAAAAGTCGGTCGGATAGCAAAACAACACAAAGAGAAACAAACACAGCTCTCCAAATGCAATAATTGGAAGTAAGTAAACGAGTATAGATGAGGAAAACTTGTATGTGAGTATGTCTGTCTTCAGTCTGCCGCCATTTAGCATTTAACATTTGGTTTTTTGTTGTCGATTTTGTTTCTACAATTCTTCAATGAATTCCCAATACCATGACTCTACCATTTGTTTATGAATTCTAGCGTGCAAATATATCTCAAATACATATGCCAGTGATTGCCGCGTTTTTGACTTTTGTACAAACAGCTCAATTCCAGAGTATATTGGATTTGAAAACTATGAGTAGCATAGTAGTTTTATTGTTGCAAATAAAGAGAGATTTTAGGATATTTTCAATAATGATGACAACATCAAATGTGAGTTTATGTCTCTTAAGCAATTGCAATGGAGTGAGTAGGTCTGTTCGCGTACATTTTTAGTAAAAATTTACGGGAGAGTACGAGCCATTTTACTCTCTTAAAAAAATTTTCAAGCAAAAGCAACCGAAAGACTTCCAGTGAAAATTTGCAGAAAAACAGCTGATTTTTGTTTTGGTTGGTTTTTTATTTGCTTGTTTGGAAAACATTTTTTTTAAATAAAATATGCTGGCGATACTTTTGAGCTTTTTTCCTTAGATAAACGTCAATTTATTGACCCGAGAGTGAAAAAGGCTAGAAGGGGAGCCGTTCGTATATCCGTGATCTGCCATCACAAATTACCGTGCAATCCCATGGCAGCCGGTTGTACGTACCGCATTGGCCCGATGGAGTCTTTCAGTGTACAACACACTGCTACAACAACAACAACAACCGTGCACGAAGCTACGAATGAAACCGTGGCGACAAGTCGCGCAAGCGCTGGTTCCAGACAGAATCTCTACACTAATGCTGAAGAATTTGGATCTGCCTGGAGTCGATTACCTCACAACTGTCCTCAGCTTATCTGAACACTATTATAGTACCCGATGTTTGGAAGATGGGCAGTCTGATCCCGCTACTGAAACCTGAAAAGGGGAGTCGTACAGACCGATCTCCCTTCTCTCATCCGTAGCTAAGACGCATAAGGGACTACTGCTCCCGCTCCTCTCGTTTGACAATGTCCATTTGCCGAGCATCAGCATGTATTTCGAGGGCTGCATAGGACTACAACTGCTTTACATGCCATCAAATGGCAAATTTTGCCTATAAACATTCCACTAAGGAACAGGGGCAAACTTCTCTCATATCAATGAGTGCAGTTAGATTCAAGTTTAAGCTCAATGATAGGGGACGTCCTTTTTATAGCCGAATCCGAACGGCGTGCCGCTGTGCGACACCTCTTTAGAGAGAAGTTTTACATGGCATAGTACAACACAAATGTTGCCAGCATTAGGAGGGGAAAACCAGCGCAGAAAATTTTTTCTGATGGTCTCGCCAGGATTCGAACCTAGGCGTTTAGCGTCATAGGCGGACATGCTAACCTCTGCGCTACGGTGGCTTTAAATGCCATCACGGTATACAAAAGTTTACTTGTTGTGCTGACAAAGATGCAAATGCAAATTTTGTCCATGACAATTCCACTGAGGAACAGGGGCAAACTTCTCACATATCAATGAGTGCAGTCCGATTCAAGTTTAAACTCAATCAACAGGGGCCTCCTTTTTATAGCCGAGTCCGAATGGCATGCCGCAGCGCGACACCTCTTTGGAGAGAAGTTTTACATGGCATAGTACCTCACAAATGTTGCCAGCATTAGGAGGGGTTGGTTGTCCAAATCGAGAAAACTCTAATAAACCTAATTTTTTGACCGAATGGATTATGATCCGTAGAAAATTTCATGTAAGAGTAATGGTTTTAAACCCCGTTTACACTGCTCATTAAATCCGGATTAAGGCTCTCGTCATCTGATTTTATAAAGGGAAAACAGATGATCGAACCATTAAATCCGGATTTAAAGAGCAATTTAAACTAGGTTTTATGTCAATAGCGCAAAATCACGAATGGGGTTTAAAAAAGCTATGTTCAGTGAGCATAATTTATTGTATTGCATTATTCTTTAACCAAATAATAACCTCACTTATTGTAATATCTGCATACACTCGCAAAATAATAATATTATCTAATAAAATATTTCGATAAAAAACTGTTGAAAAATCAAAGAGAATTTTCACAAGACTTTAGAAAATGATCTAACGATATGCAGACAAATATATTTTATAATACTTTATAAGTTAACACAAATTTTTTAAACTTTTTTACAAAAACAAGTTCTTAATGTGTCTACGATAGATAATCGAAGGAATTTGGAGCGGACACGTATAAATTTTTTTGAAACATGGCCATGAAAATCCCAAATGATCAAAAGCAAAAATAAAAATTTTTTAATTGGTGTCTCCCATTTTTTTCGGTGTAAATCAGCTGATTGCAAATCTTTGCAAAATCGCGTCTACACTGCTCATTCAATCCGGATTTAGGGCTCTTGTCAGCTGATTTAAAAAGAAAAAACATATGATCAAGACATTAAATCCGAAATTCGAATGTCGAACTTAACGCCTTTTTAGTTCTTTCTATAATTTTGAGTCTTAATGTACATTGTTTATTGTGGTTGTTCTTTATCTCTTTGAAAATAATTGGTTTCAAAGATTTCCTATATAATAACGTATGTATGTAACTCACAATGCCCCATTGATACGTTCGTTACAATGACGAACTATTATTCTTTCTATGCAGAATTGAATGAAACTTTTGTTGCTTGTACCCATTATCGGGTTAATTGGAACAGTTTCGCTATTTGGGTTAAAAATTCCAAGGCTACTACACCATTCAATGAGAGAAATGAAGCATCCCATCGTAACAAAGCAACAAAATAATAAAAATAAAAACTAAAGCTTTAGCCGATAAGAGAACTTAATTGCAATAGCGTTTAAATTACAGTCGATTTCTTTTCATATGATGCCACCATTGATATTTACATCATGACTGAGAGACTATTGGCTTTAATTGATACATACGTATGGAATAGTTGCAATTAGAAAAATTAATATGGGAAACACATTTATGTGTGCTTCACATTAGACAGCATTTCAATAAAAATTTCTTTTCCTAAAAACAAAATTTGTAAGAAATTTTCTATGAAGAAAAAATACCGAAGAAATTTCCTCAAAAAAAAAATCAAAGAAATTTTCTCAGAAACAAAATTTCTTTGAAGCGTTGTCATTAGAAAACATTTCATTGAAAATTTATATTAAAAGTATATTTCTTTGAAGTTTTGTCTCTAGACAAATATTCTTGCAGGGTTTCAAATAGTCTTCAGGATTTGGCGTGGTGAAAATTTGGTGTACGGTGGATTTTATCAAAAAGTCATTGATAAGGACCAATTATCCCATTGACTTAGATTTTTATATTTCTACCGGTCGCCTACGCTCTTAAATAGTTCAGCTGGCAACCCATCAGATCTTGCTGCCTTGTTCTTTTTCACGCGAGTTACTGCTATGCCAAACACCATCTGGTCTACGTAGTACTTTTTACATGTAGAACTTATCTCGAAATCTAGTCCGACTTTAATTTGGATAGCTATTGAAATATCAAACAGAACCTTGTAAGACCTATATCTAAATCCAACCGAATTTTATGAAATTTTTCAAACGTATTAAGAGGTCAAATAAAACACCTCGTACTGCTTTTTGTTAAGACCGGACTAAAATTGTGGCTTCTACAGCCTTAAAAGACCATATCGGATAAAAGATATATATGGGAGCTATGTCTTAATCTAGACCGATTTATATGAAATTTTGCACTCGCATTGGGACTTTAAATAAAACAACTCAAGTTAAATCGGGCCAAAATTCTGCCTACTACCGCCTTTAATGTTAAAATCGAATGAAAGATAGAAATGGCAGGTATATCTAAATCTGAACCAATTTTTTTTTGAAATTTTGCACATATATGAGGAGGTTGAATAAAACAACCCGTGCCAAATTTTATAAAGATCAGACCAAAATTGTTGCTGCTACAGCCTTAAAACTCCATATCGGATAAAAGATATATATGGGTGCTATACCTAAATTTGAACCGATTTTTATGAGATTTTGTAATTGTATTGAAACTTCAACGAAAACACTTCGTGCAAAATTTTTAAAGATCCGACCAAAATTGTGGCTGCTATAGCCATAAAATTCCATATCGGATGAAAGTTATATATGGGAGCTACATCTAAATCTGGACCGATTTTGGCGAAATATTGCACATTCATGAGGAAGTTAAATAAAACACCCAAGGCCAAACTTTTGTAAAGATCGGATGAAAATTGTGGCTTCTACAGCCTTAAAAGGCCATATCGGATGAAAGATATATCTAAATCTGCACCGATTTCTTTGAAATTTTGGACACATATGAAGACGTCAAATAAAGCACATCATGTCAAATTTTGTAAAGATCAGACCAAAATTGTGGCTGCTACAGCCTTAAAACTCCATATCGGATGAAAGATATATATGGGACTTATATCAAAATCTGAACCGATTTTTATGAAATTTTCGGACACATATGAAGACGTCAAATAAAGCACATCATGGCAAATTTCGTAAAGATCGGACCAATATTGTAGTTTCTACAGCCTTAAAAGGCCATATCGGATGAAAGATATATATGGGAGCTATATCTAAATCTGAACCGATTTCGTTCAAAATCAATAGCGTTAGTTCTTGGGCCAAAAAAGAGACTTGTGCAAAATTTCATGACAATCGGAAAATAAATGCGACCTGTAACTTGACTACAAGAATACATGGACAGACAGATGGACCGACGGACATAGCTATTGGGTTTGGGCAACCCAATAATTGCGGATTTTTTAAAAGAAAGTAAATGCATTTTTAATAAAACTTAGAATGAACTTTAACCAAATATAATTTTTTTACACTTTTTTTCTAAAGCAAGTTCAAAGTAACGGCTGATAACTGACAGAAGAAAGAATGCAATTACAGAGTCACAAGCTGTGAAAAAATTTGTCAACGCCGACTATATGAAAAATCCGCAATTACTTTTTGGGCAACCCAATAAATCGAATCAGGAAGTGATTCTAAGCCGATCGGTATATTTATCAATGAGTCTAGCTCTTCTCCTTCTAAGCGTTGCAAACAAATGCACAAAGTTATAGTAACCTGTACCACAGCGGTGGTGTAGGGTATAAAAATGGTAACGAAGTAAATGCGAACACATTCCTTAGAAGTGGTACTGAGTTTTATAAGCAAAATATTGTAGTAGCAACATGTCGCTGCGCCAATACAAATTTCCCTTTAATTAATTGCCAATGTAAATAAATGCTCACGAAATGGTCACCAATCAACATAAATTCCGAATTTAGCTAGTGGAGACACAAACCAAAGTGGGTATTTTTTCAAGTTTTTGTCAAAAATTCGATAGTTAGGCGATTACTTGGAAAATGTGGGCATATGTATAAGAAACTAGGCTACCCAAGCTGTCGTTTGATGCCGGTCTCATCGCCTTACTATTTTCCGTTTTCGCATAGTGGTTCACGCAACATTTACTCTTTCAGTTTTTTTGGTATTTTTTTTAAGTTTTTGCCTAAAATTCGATAGTTAGACGATTATTTGGAAAACGTGGGCATATGTATAAGAAACTAGACTTCCCTAGCTGTCGTTTGATGCCGGTCTCATCGCCTTACTATTTTCCGTTTTCGCATAGTGGTTCACGCAACATTTACTCTTTCAGTTTTTTTGGTAATTGTTTTAAGTTTTTGATTAAATTCGATAGTTAGACGATTATTTGGAAAACGTGGGCATATGTATAAGAAACTAGGCTTCCCTAGCTGTCGTTCGATGCCGGTCTCATCACCTTACTATTTTACGTTTTCGCACAGTGCTTCACGCAAGCTTGACTTTTCGAGTCTTTTGAGTAATTTTGTCGATTTTTTTGTCAAAAATTCCATAGATAGATTATTTGGAAAACGTGGGCATATGTATAAGAAACTAGGCTTCCATAGCTGCCATTTGAGACCGGTCCCATCGCCTTATTATTTTCCATTTTTGCACAGTGGATCAATCAATTTTACAATGTTCTTTATCTTGTTAGTGCACCTTGCGATTATTGAGGAAACTAAATTTTAATGTTGATTCGCCTTATTATTTTCTAGATCTTTTTTTGTTTTTTTGTGTTGTTTGAAATTAATTTTTTGTGAAAAAATATTTTTTTTTTTAAATTAATTAATTGCCTACAAAGTTCCTTAACAGTGTTCTGTTAATTCTAGTAACAGAGGACTGTTAAGTCAGTGGTTTGTGCCTCCACTAGTTAAATTTGGAATTTATCTTCACTCACATCCAATCAACTCTGTTTCAACGATGCTGTCTTTGTTGTGTGTTGTTGTTTGGGTTCTGGAAAAAAATTGAGTTCGTCGGATTTAATAGGTATTTTCGGTGCGAATGAAGTCAGTACTAGGCTTTATATGGAACTAAAATCGCACAAGTGAAAAAGTTCTTTCTACGGAAAACTATCAGCTATTTTAAAAATTTCCGCCATAAATATAATTCGAAAAAATATATGGTGATATATCGCTTGATATATCATTGATTGTCTTTTAGTATTAAAAATGAGCATTGTTCTTTTTCAACTCAAGTTATTTCATACGTAATTAGTACGTTGTGCACTTATGCTGTTATCGCTTAACTGGAAACTAATTTCACTTATGCGAGCTATGTAAAAATTAAAATTACGGATAAGTGAAACCATAATATTGAAAAAGAAATGAAAATTTAAATAAAAAAACAACGACTTTGAGCTTGAAGTAAATAAATATTTGAACCAAAATGGTGCATTTCTGGTGTTTCACTTATTCGGTTACGACCGGTTCTGTATCAACTATCAGATTTCCTTCTTTGTCGCTGCAAGAGCATGTGCCAGCATCAAAACTATCAGTTTACCATTTTGGTAGAGTTTCCCGACTGTAATATGACTTTCTTCCGAATAAACGTTTCTTCTCTCTCCATTTCTCCCTAAACTATTCCTTTGTCTCTTTGGCTCCCTTTCGATGGATGGAGAGATATCGGCAAATTATAGGATGACATGGTAGTCCATAATAAAGATTCTTTATGGAATCTCCACACTCAAATTTGTGATACAACTAGTTAACAACAACTAGTTATTATTCGAAAATTCGTAACGGGGCACAAACAAAGAGTTAGCTCAACTACGATTTCAGTCATATGTATACAATTAGTGTTTTAGTTAGTACTGCAACCAATCAGTTACTTACGCCGAATGTGTTATTGTTATTTATACTCGGAAAGCATTAAAGTTATTTCTTCTCTGTGTTAAGTATAGCAGTATTTAGAAATCTGTAAAAGTTTTAGAAGTCTGTACTTCCATTCGCGCACATCTTGTTTACGAGGAGCTCATTGAGTTTATTGGATAAGCCTGCATAATTGGATAAGTTCAGCTGTTGGTTATTGACCGTGATGCAGCTATTTCATCATGCAATTTTCGGTTCCCATCTGGTTATTTCCTTGTTTAAGTCTAGTACTGACTTCGAGTTTGCGCCTGAAAAGCTGCCAAAACGCACTATAAGAAACTTTTGTGAAATGACTACGAAAATTCTTCAAATAAGCACTACCAAGTTCTTTTCACAAAATGATTTCAGCATGTTGCTAGCAACATTGTCAAATTTCGTAGATTTTAAATGTCTATTAAATGCAACGAACAGTGACAATCATCTATTTACGAAAGTTGTTAGTTTAAATTTTTTAAGAAACGTTGTCATTTTATTATGATTTATTTTTTTGTGTAGAAATATTAGGGATATGAAAGAAACTACACTCGCCCCGAAGTCTATGTGACTCTCTAATCTCTAGGAATTCAATAAAAACCTCTGCTACAGTGCCCTCATTCAACTAGGACCAATCCGTGCATATAAAGCTACTTTTCCGAGAAGACAAACTCCAAGTCGCCATCTAAGAAACGTAGTCGTTCCACGCCATTGGCCTACCGCAGAACAAACGAATGCCCGAAAGTCAAAAGACTGTACTCAACGCAACCCCCTCCATATACAACTGCAAAGGTCTCAGATCAAGTATCGCATTCAATGCTGCTCTTGTAACACTCCTCGTCGTCCCCGATACCAGCACCGCTACAATACCGTGTTCCTCCTTCATCATCAACACTATCGTAAGAAAGTTTATTAATAACTTACTTACTAAAATATGCATTACGACAGGCTTGGGATCTGAGCAGAGGAACACCTCGAGGCGGTGTACTATCTCCTCTACTTTGGTATATATAGCGATTAACAAAAAATTATTGTCTCTGGAAGAAATAGGTGTAAAATTGGTTGCGTGTGCTGATGACGTGACAAATGGGGTTAGGGGAAGTTTCCCAACACTCTAAGAGATATGCTTCAGGAAGCTCTACGTGCGACAGCGAAAGTGGTGTAGGCGTAAATCCGTGCAAGACAGAAGTATGTCTTTTCAGCAGGAGATACAAATTACTTACAGTGGCATATGTCTCCTCCCATTTACTGAAAACGCAAAATACCTGGGTGTTTTTTTATTCAGGTGCCGAGAACTCATATACAAGTAACATTTTCAGACAATAAATCTGCTTTTTATGGGATTAAGAGCCTACATTGGAAGATCGGTCTATATGACAGCTATATTTATATAGTCTGATCTGACCCATATTTGGGGCGGATGTCGGAAGGCTAAAAACAACTCACTATTTCAAAATTCAGGAGATCGGTCTATATGACAGCTATATCTTATTATAGTCCGATCTGAACCATATTAAGGTCGGATATCGGGAGGCTCAAAACAACTCACAGTTACAAAGTTCAGCAAAATCTGGTAATAAATAAATCTTTTATGGTGTTCATACCCTTTATCGGGAGATCGGTCTATAGGGCAGCTATATCCGATCTGAGATATATTTGAGGCCTAAAATTACTCACTGTTTTAAATTTCAACGAAATCGGATAAAAAATAAATAATTTATGGGCATTAGACCATTTATCGGGAGATCAATCTATATGGCAGCTATTGGGTTGCCCAAAAAGTAATTGCGGATTTTTTAAAAGAAAGTAAATGCATTTTTAATAAAACTTAGAATGAACTTTAATCAAATATACTTTTTTACACTTTTTTTCTAAAGCAAACTAAAAGTAACAGCTGACTCTGACAGAAGAAAGAATGCAATTACAGAGTCACAAGCCGTTGAAAAAATTTGTCAACGCCGACTATATGAAAAATCTGCAATTACTTTTTGGGCAACCCAATATATCTATTTACAGTCCGATCTAAACCTTATTGAGGTTAGATGTCGGGAGGATTAAAATAACCCACTGTTTCAATTTTCAACGAAATATGGTAATAAATAAAGCTTTTATGGGCATCAGATCCTTTATCGGCCGATCGGTCTATATGATAGCTATATCTATTTACAGTCCGATCTAAACTTTATTGAGGTCAGATGTCGGGAGGATTAAATTAACCCACTGTGTCAAAATTCAGTGAAATCTGGTAATAAATAAAGCCTTTATGGGCATCAGACCCTTTATCGGCAGATTGGTCTATATGGCAGATATATTTAAATATAGTCCTGTTTGAACCATATTTGGGTCAGATATCGGAAGTCCTAAAACTACTCACTGTTTCAAATTACAGCAAAATCGTATTAAAAAAATAAAGCATTTATGGGCTTTAGACCCTTTATCGGCAGATCGGTCCATATAGCAGCTATATCCAAATATGGTCCGATTTGGTCTGTTAAAGAACTTAACCGGCGTGGATCAAAAAGACCTATCTGTGCCAAATTTCAGCTCAATATCTCAATTTTTAAAAGCTGTAGAGTGATTATAACAGACGGACGGACAGACACACGGACATCGTTGAATCGTCTTAGAATTTTACAACAATCCGAAATATATATATTGGGTTGCCCAAAAAGTAATTGCGGATTTTTCATATAGTCGGCGTTGACAAATTTTTTCACAGCTTGTGACTCTGTAATTGCATTCTTTCTTCTGTCAGTTATCAGCTGTTACTCTTAGCTTGCTTTAGAAAAAAGTGTAAAAAAAGTATATTTGATTAAAGTTAACTCTAAGTTTTATTAAAAATGCATTTACTTTTTTTTAAAAAATCCGCAATTACTTTTTGGGCAACCCAATACTTTGTTGGGTCGGAAATTGGTATTTCGATGTGTTGCAAACGGAATGACTAAATGAATATACCGCCTATTCTACGGCGGTGGGTATAAAAATTGCACTCAGCTGTTTGCATAAGTGCATTCTGCCTGCAACCGTGGCTTTACTTTATCTCTTAAGTCAGGATTTCGAGCCATATATATTACTTGGTTTACCCCCATCCTATGGCGGAAGGTAAAACAAAGTTATTGTTTATTGCTTGTCAGTTTTAAAGAAATGCATCTCTTTATCAGTTTTGAACTGCACTGTTAATGTCATAAGACTCATAGAGCTATGAACTCACGAGTTAAATGCACTGTTGTTTGGCTTATCTGTATTTGCCTTATCGGCTGGCACAGAGACATATCAGAATTCAATATTTCTTTTAATTATCCAATTACAATTTGTCCAAATAAACAACTTAAGAACATTATTAGATTGCTTTTAATAAATAGACATACTAATTAAGATTTCACATCATTATGTTCTCAAAGCACAGTAATTGACATTTCTTCTTCTTGACTTAGTAAGAAGGACAGAGTGAGAGAGAGAGAGAGAGAGAGAGAGAGAGGGAGAGCATGAAGCACTCTTATTAAAAAGATATACAGTTACCATATGCATTGGATTCGCATATCCAAATTTTTGTGTAGCAATTTTCGTAAACATGATTCATTTTATTGGAGAAAATATAATTGGTAAAAGGCTGCATTATAAAGTCTCGCCGCACTGGAATCTCTAAATATTATTTTTATTTATAGACTAAGAACCCCAGTAAACAAACATTTGGACAAGTTCAACGAAATTTTCTTAAAACACAGCAAGCTTTGAACTGCTGTTGATTTATGCAATCATTAAGAAACCTAGTCTATAGAAATTTATAAAATCCTATAGCAATTACGTCTTATATTATTTATGAAGAAATGCTTTATCTACATCTTCAAGTTCTCGTTTACAATCCCATAATTTAATTTTAATGCTATTATTTAAATTTAGAGCGTAGAGTAAAAAAAAGCAGAAAACGTACGAAAAAACAAACCAAACAACGACCCCAACAATGACATAAAATTGAACATTTGATAACTGTAAATCTGAGAATGAATGCATGCATTGCGATACTGTCTGTCTGGATTTGCATTCGAAAAGCTTTTATGGACTTTTTGTATATTTGGCGCCGTTTGTTATCACATACATCCACCTTAGTAGGGAGGTATACTGACATCGGCATTCCGTTTGTCTTTCCGTGTATTCATAAGGTCTGTTCGCGTACTTTTCCTGTAAAAATTTACAGGAGAGTAAGAGCAATTTTTTGCAATTAAGGAAGTGGAAGGAATGACTAAGATATAATGTCATTACGACAATTGGCATTAATATATTCTCAGGCAGCCATTAAATCCCTGGAGAACGTATTTCTGAACACAAAAACCGCCCTCGACTGTCGTAGATCTTTCAACGAGATGGCTGAACATTTTTAAATTCCCCTGTTCTGGGTGCCGGGCCACAGAGATATCCCAGGGAACTGTAAAGCGGACGAGCTTGCGAGACTAGGAACTATCCTACACATTCCAGGAATACTGGAATCTGTGAGTATGCCTCTAGCGACATGTAAGCTAAGTTTTCAGAACCAGACTCGAAGGACAACAAATGATAGATGGCCACAAAGAGGGGGCTGTGAACATTCCAAAACTATGTGGCCTAATCTAGACTTGAAGAGGTCTACTGCTTTGCTGTCATTGGCTAGAACAGACGTTTCAGTCATTGTGTCCGTCATGACAGGTCACTGTCTAATCGGAATACATGCTGCCAAACTGAAGGTTGCCAGCAACGACTTTTGAAGAAGAGACTAAAGAACACCTTCTGTGTGTGTGTGTCCCGCACTAGCAGTCAGAAGGAGTTGCACTTTAGGGTTTCATTTCTTTGAGAACCTGTCTGATTTAGCGGATGTAAACATTCGCAAGTTATTGGGCTTTTTAAAGCGATCTGGATGGTTAAACGGTAGGAACTAGAAGGCATCTTCCTTCTTCTGTTCCTGTGGTATTACAATGAACGAAAACGTCTAGGTTAGTCTGATGGCAGACTGTCGCTAAAATCTAACTTAAAGTAAACTAAGAGCCATTTTACTCTCTTTAAAAAATTTGCAAGCAAAAGTGCACAAACGACTTCCAGTGTAAATTTGCAGAACAGCTGATTTTTGTTTTTGGATGGTTTTAGATTTGCTTGCTTAGGAGAACAATTGTTTTTAAATAAAAAAATTGGCCGATTTATTGGCCCTAGAGTGACAGGGCTAGGGGAGCCATTCATATTATCCGTGATCTCCGTGCCGCTGGACAGCAATCACAATATACAGTCGAAAACAAAACATCTGTTCAAAGTTGCAAATTTCTAAAAACTAAATTTTTCATCTTTCAAGTTTTTTGCCTATTAGGGCGAAGATCATTAAATTTTACAATTCTTGTTTGTTTCACTTTCGAGACGAGCTCAATGATCGGAGATGCAAATGGAAAAGGAAAGCCAAAGATAGCAACACACACCAACCACTACCATATTAGGTGTGATGACTTCAAGGGCCGTGTGTTGGTATGTTGTATTTGATTCGTATTAATAGCGAAAACGCATCGCAAACGACAACCCTGTCTATTAGCTGTACTTTTCCCAATGCATGTATTGTTGTGTAATGACATACATTCTTTCTGTGACAAATTACACTTCTTCCGTACTACGCATGATTTTGTGCATCTGTTGGAAGTTGTATTGATGACTTCGAACGCCAAGACAACGGCAATGGGTCTCGCCGCTGCTCCGTATGCCCAGGTTCGAATCCCGGCCGGACTGTGTCGAATTTTTCATCTTTCAAGTTGTTTGTCTGTTAGGGCGAAGATCATAAATTTTTACAATTTTTGTTTGTTTCTCTTTCGAGACGAGCTCAATGATTGGAGATGCAATTGGAAAAGGAAAGCCCAAGATAGCAACACAAACGAACCACTATGGGACGCGTTTCGTCTTTGGTTCGAAGACTTTTCAACCAGATTAGGTGTGATGGCTTCATGGACCGTGCGTTGGTATGTTGTATTTGAATCGTATTAATTAAAATTTTGTAAAAAGGGGGAAAGCGTTGTGCAAAATTTTGAGAAGATTGGTCAATAAATATGCTCGCTGTGACCATAGAAGTTAAAATCGGGCGTTATATATGGATGACAGCTATATCTACATCTGGACCGATTTCTATAAAATTCACCATTAATGTCGAGAGTTATAAGAAAATCCCTCCTGCCAAATTACGAGAGAATCGGTTAACAAATGAGCATTTTATTGCAATATTTCTCAAAATCGGACGAACATATATATGAGAGCTATATCTAAATCTGAACCAATTTCGAGCAAACTTCTCTGATATTGTGGTAGAAAATTAAGGCAAGATTGGCCAATAAATACGCTTGCTGTGACTATAGAAGTTTAAATTGGGCGATATATATACATATGAGAGATATATCTAAATCTGAAACGATTTCGCCAGTAATGTCGAGAGTCAAGAGAAAATCCTTTCTGCCAAATTTCGAGAGAATCGGTTAACAAATGACAATGTTATTGCATTATTACTGCAAATCGGACGAACATATATATATGGGAGCTATATCCAAAACTGAACCGTTGAACCAACTTAGGGGAGTGATATGGAAGAAAATTAAGGATTTTGTAAGTAGCACGGAATGCATAACTTAAAATTTTCTTTTTTAGAGGTTACTTTATAGTTTTTAGAGCGCACAACAATCCGATTACTGGCTTAGGTGTATATCCATAGTGGCATGGGGCGGATTAATATCTGCCCCCTCTTTTCAATCTAACCTTGTAAGCTATCCTGATATGTCAAATCTTCTCTACCAAGTGGTGTCGCTATGCGGCACGCCGTTCGGACTCGGTATAACAAAGGAGGTCCCTTATTATTGAGATTAAATTTTAATCAGATTCCGATATTGATATGAGAGAAATATCTCCTGTTCCTTAATGGAATTTTCATGGTAAATTTTGTATATAATGGCAGGATTGTGTTGGTGCAGAAAAATTTCCGTAAATATTTTGATAGTTTTTCACAGCTGAAAACCGAATACCCTGCTTAAAGGTCCACAATTTAGTTTTTTTTTTTTGTATACATACTAAATTAAAACTATTTGACTTTATACCCCCTTTCAATTTGCTTAATAACACCTACTCCATCATTCAAAGAGATATCGCTTGTAATAATGCCATTGTTAACATAGTTTGGACAGTTGTATTGTAGACATAATAGTGTTAACCCTTTATTGTTTACATTAACAAAAAATTTAGGCAGTCTGGGCCAAATGCATTCCAACTGCATACGAAAGGCAATATGATAGTATTTTATATTCTGTGCATTCATCAAAAAGATAAGATAGCTTGTCATGATGTAATCTAAGCTAGCTGGTTTATAAGAGCATGAGGAAGAACTGACATGATATGTACGCGAGCTGTGAATAGTTTTATTGAAATTTATTGTAAATGATAATATCAAAGTCAAATTTTCACAAAAGTTTTTATGAATATCAAATTACGGCACCATTTAGAATCAAATCTAGTAATGATGAAAAACTAATATAAACGAATATATATTTTTTCTTATAATTTTTTAATTTCTGCGAATTTCTGATGTCCGTGAAGATAAAGTTAACTTTAAAAAGCAGAGACACAAACCCATTCATTAAGCAGCAAACTGTTACGAGCTTAGCAGAGCTATGCTAACAATTTTACAAAAAAGATCTAAAAATAAAATCAAACAAATTAATGAAAAAATTCAGAAGAAACGACAACAGGGGCACTAAAAGGACCACAAACATTGCGAATTTTGTAAAAAATTATGTAACAAAGTAATAAATGCATAAGGGACAAATCTACAACACCAAAAATTTCAAAGGGAAAAGTAGAAAAACTAAGAGGGGTGCTGGGTACCCACTTATAGTGAAGGAAGCTCTTGATGTCTAGGATCTAAATTAAAAAAGCAAAATATCCAAAAAGTCGACAGTATTTGAGATAATTGGCTTGATTTTATTTTTAGGTCTTTTCTGTTGAATTGTTAGCATAGCTCTGCTAAGCTCGTAACAGTATGCTGCTAATTGAATGGGTTTGTGTCTCTGCTAGTTAAAATTAACTTTATCTTCACGGACATGAATTTTTGGCCAACATTTTTATGAAAATCGAAGTTCGACAAAATTTTCTTAAAAAAATTAAATTTTGAAGAAATTTTTATAAATACATATTATGACGATAATTTTTATAAAGATTACTAGCTGCTTGAATCGGACAGGACTCATTGATATGTGAGAAGTTGGCCCCTGTTGCTGAATGAAATGTTCATAGGAAAATTTTTGCTCTACTCCCTTATATCTTTCTTTGGACTTCTATATTGCAGTGGATAAATATATCCGGTTTGGGGTTTTTTTTTGGAGTGAGGTTGCCACCCAGACACTTGGCCCTTAAAGTTAATATAAGCTTCGTGCTATGCTCGCTCTCAAATAATTTTTATATGAGCTCTATATTATCATAGTCAGTAAATAAGTCCTGCTTCATTTCAATGACTGGTCTATATATCCATTTGACGGGGAGTCACTTTTTGGGGATGGGATGACACCTCAGACATTCCGGCCCAATATGGATATCAAATTCGTGCTCTACACTCAAATACCTTTCATTTAAGCCCAAAATTGCCATGGTTGGGGCTAGTTCTCCGCCAGCCCCAACCCTAAAATAGGTATCAAATTCGTTCTTTACACCCAAAAAGCTTTTATTTGAGCCCCATATTTATATGTTCGGGAGATAAGTGCTTTGAGGCTTACCCACAAACACTTCCCCCACTGTATTCCTTTTCTATTCGCAAATACCTCTAATTTGAGTCCCGTATTGTCATGATGGGTCAAATAACCTATTTGAGGTGTTTTAATGAGGTTAAGCGCCACCTAAATATCCTTAACATAAATTTTAATGTAAATTTCTTTATCTACTCCAAAATTGCTTTCATTTGAACCCCATATAGTCATGGTCAGCTAATTTGAGGGATTTTTGGGAGTAGGGACACCACCCATTACATGGACTTTATTTTTATTGCCATATTCGTAATATACTCTCGAAAACCTATACGAATGAGTCCTATATTGACATGTAAGTCCAAAATGTCTGTCTGGGGTGTTTTGTGGTTGGTGAGGCCCACTAGGTACTCAAATTTTAATAATATATTCGTATACTACTCTCCAATACCTTTTATTCGGTACCCATATTGTCCCGATCGATCTACATTTAATTTTGGATGGTGTTTTTGGTTTAAAGGGGACGTTGCGCCCACTTTTCGATATCGAAAAATTATATAGCCAATGTTTCCTTCCAAACCAACCTACACAATATGCGAACATTTCGAAAAAATCGGTTCTGCCGTTTTTGAGTCTATACGGAATAAACAAACAAACCGTGTCACAAATAGCCGTGATTGGCTAATGTGTCCATTTGGGACGTTTTTGGGCGGGTGGGGTGACCCCCTATACTTCGACCTTAATTTGTATGCCAGATTCGTAATCTACTCCCGCATACTTTTCATTTGAAACCCATATTATCCTTATCGGTTCACTTTTGATTTTGGGTGGTGGTTTTGTGGTAACGGGAGAGGGTCCCCCCCTTCCGATATCATTAAATTATAAAGCCTTTTTTCTCCTTCCTGACCACATTCGTAATCTACTCCCGAATACCTTTCATTTAAGTCTCATATTGTCATGATCGTCAAATAAACCTATTTTATGCGGTTTTGGGTCTGGGGCGGCCCCCCAGTTACTTGGACCCAATTTTTATCTTATCTTCTTATATATAAAAATCAATTTGTGTTTGTTTGTCTGTCTGTTCCGTATAGACTTAAAAACGGCTGAACCGATTACCTTGAAATTTTTACAGATTGTGTAGGTTGCTCTGGAAGGAAGGCTATATAATTGTTTGATATCGGGAGGGGGCGGACCCTCCCTTAACTCAAAAGAACTACCCACAAATAAAAGTGAATCGATCGCGACAATATGGGATTCAAATGAAAGGTATTCAGGAGTAGAGTACGAATTTCATAACAAAAATTGAGTCTAAGTAACTGGGGGTCGCCCCAGCCCCAAAACCCATTAAATTAGGTTTATTTGACGATCATGACAATATGGGACTTAAATGAAAGGTTTTCGGGAGTAGATTATGAAAAGTGGACCGATAAGGACAATATGGGTATCTGGTATACAAATTCATATCGAAGTATAGGGGGTCACCCACCCATCCAAAAATCGCTCAAAATGTTTGTTTGTTTGTTCCCTAGAACCAAAAACGGCTGAACCCATTTTCTTAAAATTTTCACAGATTGTGTAGGTTTGTCTAGAAGGAAACATAGGCTTTATAATTTTTCGATATCGGACGGAGGACAGACCCTCCTCTTATACCAAAAACACAACCCAAAATCAAAAGTGGACCGATCGAGATGGGCACAACAAGGGTATCAAATGAAAGATATTGGAGACCAGAAAACGAGCATGGTATTAAAATTTAAATCCAAGTACCCAGTGGGCCGTCCCAACCCCAAAACTCCTCTAAATAGATTTATTCAACGTTCATGTCAATATGGGACTGAAATGAAAAGTATTCGGCTTTAGATTACAAATATGACATAAAAACTTAAGTCCAAGTGTTGGAAGGTCGCTCCATCCCCAAATACCCCCAAATGGGCATATTAGCCGACCATGGCTATATGGGACTCAATTGAAAGGTATTTGGGAGTAGATTAGGAATATGACATTAAAATTTGCTTTCAAGTCTACGTGGAGCTTTTCCTCCTAAAGATACGTCAAATGGATTATTTGACCCATTATGACAATATGGGACTTAAATGAAAGGTATTTGAGAGCAGAAACGAATTTGATATCCAATTTTGTAGCCAAGCGTTTGGCGGTCTGCCCTAAAGCATCACCTAATTTCCGACTATCGCAATATGGAGCTCAAATCAACGGTATTAAAGAGTAAAGAACGAATTTGATATCTATTTTCAGGGCAAAGTGCCGGTGGCCGCCACAGCCCCAAAACACCATCCAAACGGTTCATATTTACCGAACAGGGCAATATGGGGCTCAAATTAAAGGGATTTGGGAGTGTAGCACGAATTTGATAACCATATTTGAGTCGAAATGTATGAGGTTCCATCCCTCCCCCCAAAAGCACCTCTCATTACCCTAATTTTTAAAAACACCAGATCTCGAAAGTTTGTGATGTTTGTTCGAAATTTTTTTGCACTCTTACAGTAATCTAAAACAAAATTTGGTTCCTATTGTTGGAGTCCGGTGCCTCGAGGGCCGTCCAATATAAGCCAAATGGATATATAGACCAATCACGACAATTTAAAGCTCAAACGAAAGGTGCTTGAGAGAAAAAAATTAATTTGATATCAAATTGAAGAGTCATGTGTTTGGGGAGCCGCCCAACCCCAAAATACCTCTCTATTATATAAAAGCAATTTAGGGTGGAAATTGATTGATTTTCGGGAAACTGATATTCAATTTCGGGACCAAACCCTGGGGTCCACAAACAGAACCTAGCGACCGATCATGCCAATATAGGGCTCGCATTAATTGTATTTGAAAGTACAGCACGAAGCATATATTTACTTTAAGAGCCAAGTGTCTGGGTGGTCACCCCACCCCCGAAATACCTCCTAAACAGGAAATATTTACCAATACGGTAATATAGGACTCAAAAAAACTGCATTTGGGAGTAGAGTAAAAATTTGCTCAGGATCCGAGCAGGGGCAAACTTCTCACACATCAATGTGTGCTTTCCGGTTCAAGGTTAAACTCAATGATAAAGGACCTTTTTTAAAGCCGTGTCCGAATGGCCTGCCAAAGTTCGACACCTCTTTGAAGGGAAAATTTTTCTTGACCATTCATTGCACGGTACCTTGCAAATGTCGGCAGCATTAAGAGGGGATAACCACCACTTTGAATGTTGTCATATGTTTTCGCCAGCATACGAACGCAGGCGTTCAGGGTTATAGGCGGACATAGGCTGCAATGGTACGAATTCGATATTCACATTCAGGGCGAAGTGTCCCCACCCTGAAAAGACATTAGAGAGTTAAAGAAGGCGCAGCGGAGCGGGCTCGGTTCGGCTAGTTTTTTATAAAGTCAAACTTCGTCAAAATTTTGTATGAAATCAAAATTCGATGCAATTTTCTATAAAAATCAAATATCGACTAATTTCTTTATCAAAATTAAATTTTAACTTAATTTTCTATCAAAATCAAATTTTGACTTAATTTCTATTTCCACTAAATTTCTATGAAAGTAAAATTTGGGAAAAATTTTTTATGAAAATCAAATATCGAAGAAATTTTCTATGCAAAACTTATTTCGACAAATATTTATTGTCATTTGTTGTCCCTTTTCTAAAATTGAATTTTTTTTTTTTGTAAAATTTTTTAAAGGAAATTTAATTTTTTTTGAAAGACTTATTCTTAAAATATTTTAACATTCTTTAATATTTTTAGCAAATTCACTATGGACAGTACAAAAAAACCTCAAAAGGAGAATCCAAGACGCTTAGCTAATCTACTATCACAATTAATATTTGGCTGGTCCATACCATTGCTGTACAAAGGATGCCGACAGGGTCTGACCAACGAGGATCTCACAAAATGTCTGTCAGAAGATTGTTCCGAAGAACTGGGCGATCAATTGGAAAGGTAATTTATAAGCTCAACATTTTTTCCATAACACCTTCATTCTTTTGATTTTACTTACTACAGAAACTGGTATAACGAAGTGGAAAAATCAAAAGCCCGCAACAAAGAACCCTTGCTGCGCACTGCCATACTAAAGACATTTTGGCGTTCAGCCGTTCTCGATGGTTTCATCTGTCTGGTTTACATAACTCTCAAGTAA
This sequence comes from Stomoxys calcitrans, assembly GCF_963082655.1. Classification (NCBI taxonomy): domain Eukaryota; kingdom Metazoa; phylum Arthropoda; class Insecta; order Diptera; family Muscidae; genus Stomoxys; species Stomoxys calcitrans. Next base: position 226,486,020 of record NC_081553.1, on the reverse strand, counting down.
GTTGATCACCACTGGCATCAAGAAAGCCTTTCAAAACCAACCTCGGTTCTAGAAGTTTAGGAATGTCATTCCTTATCTGCAATCATGTGTGAATTCGCTGCTGCAACACCCATATCATATCTTAGTTTAATTGTTTTGATTGCGCTTCCATTCCAGATCACTTATACCCGCCGTATTAGCTCAATTATTGCTGCAATTTCAGCAGCCTGCCGTTATTACCCAAGATGACACAACATTCGAATTGGATGGAGCGGCGTCCCTTCTGGATGGCAATGCGACTGCTCATCGAAATGTGCGTTCCATAGATATTAACCCTAGCACAAATGAAGGCAGTAAGTAATTGAAGTGTGCAGTCAATTGTATTGTTTAAATTGAGAACTTGAGGGCTCGTGAAGAGATTCGTGTATGCTACTGGAGGATGGGGAGATGGTATGATTTGTGTGAAATTTATTTTTATGGAAATACTAGCTGGACAGGGCCCCCTCCGCTGCGCCTTCTTTTACTTTATATGGAACCAAACTATCCAATTTGTTTTCGACAATTAAAGAGCTTTGAGTAAAATACCATGCAAGTATATGTATTGGGTTGCCAAAAAGTAATTGCGGATTTTTCATATAGTCGGCGTTGACAAATTCACAGCTTGTGACTCTGTAATTGTATTTTTTCTTCTGTCAGTTATCAGCTGTTACTTTTAGCTTGCTTTAGAAAAAAAGTGTAAAAAAGTATATCTGATTAAAGTTCATTCTAAGTTTAATTAAAAATGCATTTACTTTCTTTTAAAAAATCCGCAATTACTTTTTGGGCAACCCAATATATCGCTTGAATAATAGCATAACAATATAAATGCCTTTATCTGCATCCCATATTATCTTTATTCTTTATTGATTCATTTATGTTTGGATGTAAGATGTACTCCGCTCTTAAAATACGTTATTTGAGCCCGATGGTGGGATTTTGGGAGTGGGAAGGCCCCCAGGGTGGTGGTTGATGGGTTTAGAGGGTGGTGTGAACCCCCAGTGTGGACTACCGTAAGTGGGTATGAATTTCGTGTTCTACTCCCAAATACGTCCCATATTGTCATGATCGTTAAATATGGGAGTGTTTTTGGGGATGAGGTAGTCCCCCAGACACTTAGCCCTGAAAAAAAGCATCGTGCCCTACTTTTAAATACCATTTATTTAAACCCCATTTTGCCAATGGTTTAAGGAGAGTTTATGGAATGAGACGTCCCCCAAACACTTGGCCCCTAAAATTGGCTATCGTTTTCTAATCTCAAGTATCTTTCATTTGAGTCACATATTGCCATGGTCGATAAATTTTTACTCTTTGGGAGGTGTAATGGGCTTAGCTCTTTCCCATAACACCTCTCAAAGAGTACAATTTCAGTATGTGGCCCCAATACATGGTCCCACATTTGGATATCAGATTCGTATTCTACTCCCAAATACCTTCATTAGAGCCCCATATTTAGATGGTCAGTAAAAAAACAGCAGTTTGTGGAGTGTTTTGGGGAAGGGGTAGACCCCCAACGAATTGGTCCCGAAAATGTGTATTAATATCGTACTCTACTTCCAAATACCATTCATTTGATATGGTTGGTCAATATGTCCGATTTAGGGGTGTTTTGAGGAGTGGGGTTGCCTCCCAAACACTAAGTCATGAAAATATATGAGCATCGTGCTCTATTCTCATATATCTATGTATCTTATGTTTTAAACCCTATATTACCTCAAAATTGTGTACCAAATTAGTTTTTTAATCTGAAACACATTTCATTTAAACCCCTTATGGCAAAAGTCAGCTAATATGTCCAGTTTGGGGTATTGGCCCTTAAACTATCAATACGTCCTATTTGGGGGATGTTATGGGGGTGAGTCGTCCCCTAGACAGTTTGTCCCCAATGTTGATATCAGACTCGTGGTCTACTACCAAATACTTTTCATTTGAGCCCCATATTCCCATAGTCTGCAAACATGTCCGGTTTAGGGTGTGGGGCGGCCACTCAGTAACTTGGCCCGAAAATATATATCCGATTCGTGTTCTACTCTAAATTACCTCTTATTTGAGCCTCATATTGCAATGGTCAGCAAATACGACCTTTTAGGGTGGTATAATAGGGGTAGGGTGGCACGATACACACTTCCCAAATATTGATATCAGATTCGTGCTTTACTGCCAAAGACCTTTCATTTGAGCCCCATATTGCTATGGTCGTAAATTTGTCCTTGGCAGGTGTTTTTGGAGACGGTCGGCCCACCCCCACTTGGATATCGCATACGTATTCTACACTCAATTACCTTTTATTTGCGCCCCATATTGCCATGGGCAGTAAATAAGTCCTGTTTAGGGGTGTTTTGGGGAAGGGGATGGACCCCAGAAATATGGTCACACGTTTGGATGTCAGAATCGTATTCTACTCGCAAATACCCTTCTTTTGAGTCCTATATTGCCATGGTCGGTAAATATGTGCGATTTAGGGGGACTTTGGAGGTTGGGATGGTCCACCAAACACTTGGTCCGAAAATTTGATATCAGATATGTTTTTTTTAATCTTAAATACCTTTCATTTGAGCCCCATATTGTCGTGATTGGTCTATAAATATATTTGCTAAGTTTTGGGGGTGGGGCGGCCCCCCTAAGTACCTCATCCGAAATTTGGATACCAAATTTTTGTTTTTAGACTACTATAAGAGAGCACACAAAATTTCGCTTAAATCGCACCACCCATCTCCGAGATCTGGCGTTTCTGATAATTGGATTAAGGGGGAGGGTCCGCTCCCCCTTCAGAAATCAAAAAATGTAGTACCCTATTTTCACATGGGATCATTATGCAAACAAACAAACACAAATTGATTTTTATATATAAGAAGATTTTGCCGAGATTTGACTTTCAAAACAAGAAAAATCGTCGAAATTTGATTTTTAAGAAATTCTTGTCAATTTATTATTAATTAATTTTCAAGAAAATCTGGCCAAAAGCTGTTTTTAAATAAATTTAAATTTTCATAGAAAATTTCGTTGAAATTTAATTTTCAACATCACGTCGAATTTTTATTTTCCAAGAAAATATCGAAAAATTTTAATTTTCAAGAAAATATCGTCAAAATTTGATTTTTAAGTCTCGGAATTTTTTTTCAAATTTTTTTTTTTTTCGATATTCCATTTTCATAGCAATTTTGTTGAAATTTAATTTTAAGAAAATCTCGTAAAAATTTTATTTTAAAGAAAATTTTATCGACTTTAGATTTATATTTTGTTGAAATTTTACTTTGAAGGAAGATTTCATTGGAATTTGATTTTAAAAAAGTCAAAATTTTATTTTCAAGGAAATCTCGTCATGTCAAATTTCTATCAACAGTCCTTGCCTTTTATCTCAATTTTAGCAAATCTTAACTTATTATCATCTGCGGAGAGTAAATCCTCGCCGACAAATCCCTACAATGCCTCTGCGTCCTCTGACGAAATTGTGCGTGAAGACTTTGATCAAAATGTCATCGATTATATATGGAATGATGTTCATTGGCTGGGTACCATACTTGTCATAGCCACCCTCATTGGATGTTTTCTCATACATCATGTGGATTTACGTCAGCGTTTGTTGGGTGCGCGCATGCGCATTGCTTGCTGTTCCTTGATTTATCGTAAGGTGAGAGAACTAATTAAGATCTTCATCATTGACCTTAATTCTGATTTTTCAATTTCCAGACAATAAGCCTGTCCATGAAATCAGCCGGCCAGACACCTGCAGGCTATCTCATCAATTTGTTGTCGAACGATGTTAACCGCTTGGATTATGGCTTCATCTTTGTCCATTGGATATGGATTTTGCCTTTGCAATCGGTTCTCATATGCTATTTGATATGGACAAAAATTGGCTTGGCCGCAGTGGTGGGTGTAGTGGGTTTGCTGTTGAAGACCATACCTGTGCAGACGGGGCTGAGCAAGCTGGCTTCCAAGTTGCGCATGAAAATTGCCGAAAGAACCGATGCCAGAGTGGGCATTATGAATGAATTGGTACAGGGTATACAGGTGATCAAAATGTATGCCTGGGAGAAGCCATTTCAGACTGTGGTCAAGGAGGCCCGAAGACGTGAAGTCAAACAGATACGTTATGCCTCCTATCTGAGGGGATTCTATCTCAGCACCATGGTATTTACTGAACGTTCGACGCTGTACATAACCATAGCAGCGGCTGTCCTAATGGGCAGCACAGTTTCCGCAGATATAGTGTTCTCCATGGCGGGCTATTACAATATTTTCCAATTGGTGGCTGCTATATGGTATCCCTTGGCGGTGTCATTTGGTGCTGAGGCTTTGGTGTCCCTAAAACGTGTACAAACTTTCCTGCAAATGGATGGCTGTGAGGAGCATACCACTGGATTGACCTACAAACCGAACATTGAAGGTGACAAGCAGGCGGTAACACTCAAACAGGTTTCGGCAAATTGGGATGCCTTAAAGCCCCAGAAGACTCTGCAGGATATTAATTTGGTTATACCTAAGGGTCAGTTGTGTGCTGTTATAGGGCCTGTAGGTGCAGGAAAGGTATTTGCTTTTACAAAAACTGACGTTTATCGGTTTCCTCATCATTTATCTTCTTTCCAGAGCTCCATCATTCAGCTTATTTTGGGTGAACTGCCCTTAACGGCTGGTGATGTTGAGGTACAGGGTCATGTTTCCTATGCTGCCCAAGAACCCTGGCTATTCACCGGCACCGTACGCCAAAACATTCTATTCGGCGAGGAATTCCATCGCAAACGCTATGATGAAATCACCAAATGTTGTGCCTTAACCACGGATTTTGAACAGCTGCAAAATGGCGATAAAACCGTGGTGGGAGAACGTGGAGCCTCTTTGTCTGGCGGTCAGAGGGCCCGCATTAGTTTAGCTAGAGCTATTTATAAGCCTGCCAATATATATCTGCTGGATGATCCCTTGAGTGCTGTTGATGCCCATGTGGGTCGGCATTTGTTTGATGAGGTGATAGGTCCCAAAGGACGTTTGGCCAATGAAAAGGCCACACGCCTGCTGGTGACCCATCAGATTCATTTTCTCAATGAAGCCGATTGGATTGTGATAGTGGAAAATGGTCGCATCTCACGACAGGGCACCTATGAAGAGCTGCTGTCAAGTGAGTTGGATTTTGCAAAGCTATTGGATAGGCCCAAAGTTTCTACGCCCAATGGCGGCAACATTTCCGAGGATCCCAGTCTCTACGAAGATGAGGAGGATATACCCTACATAGATGGGCAACAGGAGGGGATGGGCTATCAGGCGGTGCGTAGTAGGAGTAGCACAATCGAAGGTAGCCCACGCAAGAAGTCCGTAAGTTGTAGGAGTCACTAAAATGAAAGAAAACCTGAACATTTTTCTAAACTTCTAGGATAGTGCAGATCCGGATGAGGAGGAAAACAAAATGTTGAACGAAGAACAGGCTGAAGGTGGTGTAAGTGGCCGTGTTTGGTGGGAATATTTCCGAGCCGGCAGCACACTCATGGGTTTTAGTTTTATGGTATTTGTCATGCTGTTGTCCCAGGTGGTATGCAGTGGTTCGGATTTTTTTGTTAACATCTGGACCCAGCAGGAATATCTGCGTTCAAATAATGAAACCACTATTCTGACAACATATGAGTGCCTCTATATATATGGTGCCCTTATCATAGGAGTTGTTGTGGTAGGTCTTCATTTCGATTTCCTTGTTTTTTAGCCTGTTGAGTTGTATATTTACCCTAGATGACTGTCTTCCGTGGCTTTTTGTTCTTCAAAATCTGCATGCATGCCTCAAAAGTTTTGCATGATCGCATGTTTGCTGCCATTCTGAATGCTGCCATGCGTTTCTTTGATCAAAATCCCTCGGGACGCATTCTTAATAGATTTTCCAAAGACATGGGAGCCATAGATGAGTTCCTGCCCAAGGCCATGATGGATTTCATACAAATTGCTTTGGTCATGTTTGGCATTTTGGTGGTGATTTGTGTGGTCAATCCCATATTGATGTTGGCCATAGTAACAGTGGCCCTTATCGACTGTTTGATATTAAAGGTGTATTTAAGGCCCTCGCAGGATCTCAAACGTCTGGAAGGCATATGTAAGCGAATCAACAACAACATTAATGATAACGATAAGACTTAAAATATATCTTCTTAGGTCGTAGTCCTGTATTTTCGCACTTATCTGCCACTCTCTCCGGCTTGGCCACCATAAGATCACGTAATCTGCAAGATACTGTGGCCAAGGAGTTCGATCAGCTGCAGGATGTACATAGTGGAGTGTGGCAATTGACCATGGCTGCCAACACAGCACTGGGCCTATGGTTGGATTGTGTCAGTTGTTGTTTTCTGACCTGTGTTACTTTCAGTTTCATAATATTGAGTGGGCGTAAGTATAAAATTTTACCCAAATGCAAATTTGCCCATGAACATGCCATTGAGGAACAGGGGCAAACATCTCGTTTCAAGTTTAAGCTCAATGATAAGAGGACTCCTTTATATAATCGAGTCCGAACGGAGTGCCGCAGTGCGACACCTCTTTGAGGAGAAGTTTTTACATGGCATAGTACCACACAAATGTCGCCAGCATTAGGAGTGGATAACCACCGCTGTAAATTTTTTTCTGATGTTCTCGCCAGGATTCGAACCCAGGCGTTCAACGTCATAGGCGGACATGCTAACCCATCTCTACAAAATCTCATGAGTCTTCCTTTGCAGAAACCTATAGTGGCAATGTTGGTTTGGCCATATCCCAGGCCATGATCTTGACCGGCATGGTGCAATATGGTGTACGTCAAGTTGCCGAATCTTTGCAGCAGATGACCAGTGTGGAACGCGTGCTACAATACACCGATTTGGAAGCTGAGAGCCATGAAATCAAGCAACCTCCAGTTAGCTGGCCCACCCATGGTCTCATAGAATTCCGTAATATGTCCTATCGTTATGATCCCAACGGCGAGGCTGTTCTAAAGAGTCTTAATTTGATCATACAACCAGCCTGGAAGGTGGGAATAGTGGGACGCACGGGAGCTGGAAAATCATCTTTGATAGGAGTACTATTTCGCTTGGCCCACATAGAAGGTGGTATTATTATCGATGGCATTGATACGGGAACCATAAACTTGGAATCTCTGCGTTCGAAAATTTCCATTATACCTCAAGATCCGGTATTATTTTCAGCCACAATACGTTATAATTTAGACCCCTTTGAGAAATACTCGGATGCTGATATATGGAGAGCCTTAGAAGAAGTTTGTATTTCAAATGTAATCCCTTTTCAGAGTTTTTATGAAAAATTTTCTTTATTTTTCAGGTCGAATTGAAAAGTGCTATACCCAGTTTGGACTTTTTTGTTACGGAACGTGGCAGCAATTTTAGTGTGGGTCAACGCCAATTGATTTGTTTGGCCCGTGCCGTATTACGTAATAATAAAATATTGGTATTGGATGAAGCAACCGCAAATGTAGATCCACAGTAAGTGAAAAGGCATAGAAAATCAGTATGTAGGCATAAATTAAGCAGAGTTGAAGTTTGTAAACCCTCCACCATGAAAGTTATTTCTTAAGATAGAAGTTTGATATTTTGCTTAAAAACGGATTTCTGGGCACTCAAGAAATTCAAATGGTATTTGTGGAAACTTTAGGAGGCACCGTGCTATTCGAAACATGCTTGGAATATGTGTTGAGATGCCTTGAGTCCATTGTGTTCTACCGAAAAGGGAGAAGAAGAGAAAAAAGAGGACGGGTATACATATAACGGTCCACCATAGTGCAATGCAACGCAATAGAGAGAGAGAGAGAGAGAGAGAGAGAGACAGGACGATTTCCAAACGTCAACAAGGAAGGACTTCCCTACCGTAGCATAACATATGCCATGCCTCATCACTAGCCGCCAGCTCAGCACGGAATAGCTGTAAGCACCACACATGCTGGAACATTGAGGTCCTATCTGTGTGGTGTTCATTGCTGGCACGAGAAGCTTAGCTGCGAGCACCTCCACAGTTTGCGGTTAGTGGAATACTTTATACGGTGTAGCTGTAACGGCAGTCGCGGTATCGAGCGTAGATTCTCAGTGAGAGGCCGGGCGGCACCGGCTCTTGCACAAATACTGAGTGCCTACGATGCTCGATATGACAAGGCACGTTATTGACGCCTTTAAATAACCAATGGCCACCGTGTTCCCGCGGCGATTGGTCCCTTGGACCGGAACGAGCTTGCTCACCTAGAAAAGCTTGACGAGGATTGCCACCTCCACATGAAAATGTGGTTACAACAACAAGAACTAGCCGCCAACAGAACAGATGAGTGCGTAAAGTTTAAGGAACGTCAGGTTTCTGGCCAACTCCTACCTCTTTAGTTGTGACAGAAGTAGAGCTTATACTATTCTCTTCTAATCCTTATCACAACGGCGCCATCTCAATCCCATTCAGAACAGTTCCCCTGGAAATCCCAACTTTCGTTTCATGGTGAAAAATACCATCTCAGTCTCTCTTGGGTTTATATCAAGGCCAAAGAACTCGCGTGTTCAGGGCAATGACAAGGATCGTAGTATAAGAGAAAGAGGCCACCCGCTATGATGATAATGTCATTCGCGCAAGCAACGACTTTCACCCTCGAAATACTTGAGAATCCCATTGCTAACCAAAATCCACAAACGAGAGCATAAAACACCTCCTTGGGAGTTCCTCTAGTCACAGTTTTCCTAAACGAAACTATAGTGAGAGTAGACTTAAGCTGTCTAAGCAACATCGAGCTCACTGCTGTTAATCAAGGCGAGAGAACACTAACAACATGCACGCCAAACACCACACACACACAAAATCCTTAATTGTTTTCAATACCACTCCCCTAAGTTAATTCATATCTGGTATTGTGTCTCCACCTCTGTTAGATGGATAAAGCCGGGCAATAAAGGAAATGCTCCAACGTCTCATCATCTTCCCCGCATGGCCTACACATGCTGAACTGATCACACAAATCGTTTGCAAACTGCCCTCCAAACATTTGGAAGTGACTTTCTCATTCCCTCCCAGAATAGACACTTTTTAGGTCCTTTTGTAAGATAGTTTATAGAGATTTCATGATTTAAAACAACAAAATACATTACTATCGGAATTCTATCATTGATGTTTTGCGAATTAGTTTCTCATAATCAACTGTTACTTACATACACATTTAAAAATAGATTTTTTGTTGTTATTTTGGGCGCTAACTCAAAAACCCCACACAAGACAATGTGTGTTTACCTAACCTTCTGTAATGAAGAAAGTCCCGTAGCACAGAGGGATAGCATATGCCTCACAATTGGTAAGGTTGGTTGTTGAAATCCCAGTCAGGGACAATCATTACTATTACATTACTATTTATCTCGATCTGAAAATCTAACAGGTAAAAAAAACATTAGGCAAAAAAATTAAATTTTTTTATTAATGACGTAGATAATCGAATTTTTAACTTTTTTTAGTCCCTATTTAGTCACTCATGGGTGTATATCGCCAAGTGACACGTTTACTCCCGTACCGAGACACTAATTAGAGTAAAAAATGATATCGCCTGAGATTGTTTTCAACTTCCTTGCATATTTAGTGACTCGCACGATAGAAAATGTTTGCAGGGTGTTTGTTTTCTCATATAAAAAATACTAGGCGTGTGTGCGTATGTGTTTACCCATGCCTTTGCCAAATCAGCAACGACAAGAAAATTAGTACTTTATCTGAATCGAAATGTACCCGAATACATAAATTGTACTATGTGCCCTCACTGAAATCCGAATCTATCTTTTTTTGCTAATTTTATGTATTCACTCATCTCGTTACTTGGTGTCATGTTTATCAGTTTTACTCAGTTCTCAATTGTCTCATACAATGTGGTGTTTCTAAACCAAGAAATACTCTATGATTGTTAGTGTGTCTTGAAAGCAGAAAGCAGAAATGAATGGTCTTGCGCAGGCCTGTGATGCCTACTGTCAATCACAATAACTGACCGTTCTGGCAAATTGAAAATGTTGCCAGATCGAAAACCGTAAAACCTTAACCATGTTGTTACGATTGAGCAAAGGCTGTGTGTCGAATGGGAGCAAAGTGGTAGGGATAGTAAAAATATTTATAACGCTAAGTGTGGTGAATAATTTTTGAGTAGCCCAGGGGCTAGTAAGATTTTTGACAGCACAGCAAATTTTGACGTTTCATTGAGCAAATTCCTATGTCAGAAATTGAAAATTCTTTTGCGTTTTGGTAACCAACTTGCGTGCGGCATAATTTAGCCGCCTACTTTGTGGGCAGACGTCACTGAATTTGAACGACTTTGAATTTGACATAAAATATGTAAAATTATTGTTTATTATCATTGGTAACGGGATTCTAAAAGGTAGTTCTTAAACAATAATGGACAAAAGTACAGTATTGTGTTTGTAGTTTATTGAAATGATGGCGCCGCCGTTTAGCGATTTTTCTATAGCGTCGTCAAGAGTATGTTTACCTGGCATGAATTTCGTTCATCATTTTAATGTAAACAATAGAACAAAATAGAAGCAAATTGGCATTTGCATTAATTTTTCTTGAAATAAGGTTCGCGAAGAAGGCTCCATCTACAAAACTGCATAAAATTGGGAAATAATTAATACAGATGTCTTTAAAATAACATAACTTGTCCTACTCGCCGTGTTGTCCTCTTTTCCAAAGCAAGACCTAAAATATCTCCATATTTTGTTGCGGCGCCCGCCTAAGTCCGACCGTGGACAAGAAAAAAAAGAAAGAAAAAAAAAGAATTTTGCGTGGAAGGCCCTTTAGATGAGGCCTTCGCACCTGCGTGGCGGCCTCGTAACCACGATATTTCTCCAGCTCTCGATTGCTTTGCATGCTGGAGGATCTGCAGGGACCTTTGGACATATCGTATGGCTGGTCAGTGCCCACAAGAACCAACCATGTCTATTATATGCGTTTTGTGCAAAGCAACCCCCCTCATCTTTAATTGATAATGTTGCCGCTTGTATGAAGAAGAGGGGGAATTGCAATTTTTATTGGTAAGCTAACCCCCCCTCCCCATTGTTAGTTTATCTTTCATTTGTATGTTGATGTTTGGAGGAGGGGAGGTTGCATGTGTTGATTTTTGTCTTGCAGAGTGGCGGGGAAGCCTCCTTTGGAGGAAGGTTTTTGTGTGATGTCCAGATGAATGATCCAAATGTTCTGGCGCATTGACTGTCTGTGAGAGATTCTTTGTGGAGAAAACTTTCCATTTAAAAATGTAAGGTCGCCCCCATGCTTATTTCTTACAGATAGCCATTCCGTCAGAACAGCCCAAAAAGCCTGAAAAGAGAAGGGAAAAGAGATTAATAGCGTGGAATTTAATGGAAAATCGGAAAGGAATTTGAGAACGTGGTGTGTCCACCACAATGAAATGAACTTATGTTTTGTTGTTTTTGACATGTTGGCAGAATTGCCTGATTTGCGTTGCCAACTACCTCAGGGCTGGATAGATGACGGTAGTAGAAGTAGTGGAGAGGCATAGTGGCGCAATTCATTCATAAAGATATTTGTATAACAATAATAATTTTTTTTGAAGCGAAATGGATGAGTAAGATGACTAGTAGGTATGAGAAAAGGACGTATGAAGAAACATAGATGGCTCCGCGAATAAAGTATGGCGTTTATTGGAAGTTTATTGGATGCATGAGCATAGCGTCACTATAAAAGAGAGAGAAGTCTGCTTGGCGTTTCAAAGTGTTGTATTTCGCTGTGCTGTGCATAACCAAAGGTTCATTAAGGCGGTTATATATTTTGAAACAAGTGTATCAAATGTGCTAGTTAACGTGAATAAAAAGGTTGGATAGATTATATTTGGTTTTTTTTTAGAAAGTATGACTTAATATTCGTTTTTTTGTTTTGAAACAGAAAAAGATCTATGTTTTTTTTTTGTGTCCTAACCTTCCCCAGTATTTATATATGCTACAAGATTTTATGAAAAGTAAGTGGCAGAAAGAGTGTATAGAATCATAAAAATGTCAGATGTAATATGAGTATTAATAATTACTAGGTTCCAACACCTTCGTGGGAATAGAAATTTTGTCCACAGGTTGGTGCGTCGACAATAGAATCCTGCAGAAGGAAGGCGGGATTGCAAAAGAAAGGCAGCACAGCAAGACACGAATATCACAGCAACACATAAACGGAGATTGCCAGTAAAGTAAATGCTGAGGTTAAGGTAGGACAAATTTTTGTTCTTTGTTTGATCGGTAGATCCAGCAAAGAATTTTTGACAATAAAAGGCGGTGCGGTAACCATCAAAATAATACAGTTCAAATAAGCATACAGTCCAATATAGTCGACATCGCCACCTATCGCCCACGGGCAGTGGACACCAGAAGCGAACAGGTCCCACATACATACATCTATTGCCCCCTTGTGGGATATCGAAGAGAACAGATTAATATACATAGGCCGGATGTGCACATGATTGCTACATTCCATTTATGCCCCAAAACCAATCAACCTTTGTGTCGTTTTATATTATTTATATTGTTTTTTTTTTTTGTCTTATGTAGTAGCGTTTGATATTTTTTTTATTTTTTTTTATCTGACTTTATATTATTTATATTACTATTTATTTAATTTAATTTTTTTTGTTTTTTTATCTAGGCTTAATCTAACGTTTTTTTTTTTTACAAAGTAGTTTTTTTTTTGACAAAATATCGAATTTGTGATAGGGTCTACAAAGAAATTTCCATCAGAGTAAAGTAAAAGTTCCGGGTAGAAAAATAGAAACTGCCCCAAAACTAATCTAAGAGAGCTCCCTTAGTTAGGTTTACATTTATTTTTTTCTTGTTTTGTGCAAGCCTTGCAAAATAATAGGCAGGAAAACTTTGTAGGTCTTACTTCGTTATACACTGACTTTTGATTTGTTTTGTAACAATCGTGTTACATTTTTTCACCGAAACATTCGTTTTGAGATTATAGATTAGACAAACCATTTTTTTTTATTTATACATTTGAAGATTAACGCAGGACCAGTTATTTTGAATCATTGCATGTTTAAAACAAATTAATGTTGTAGTTGTTAGTATTAGTAAAATTATAATAAATATGATTAATGTTTGAATTTGAAGGCGATGAGTGTAATGATGTGCTAAAAGGATCCCCTCGGGGCAGGTAAGTGCGGGATGGATGTTGTGATGTAGGCGGGTTTATGGGGCCACCGAAATCGATGATCCGGGAACTGGTTGGCCATGGAAGGGAGGGCGACTGGGACAATCCATCTGGTCTCCAACCTATAGGAACGTGTAAATGATAGTAGAGTAACGTTAATGGATGTTCTGGAATTACTTTTTTTTTATTGGTACGTACCTCGGACGGAGATGACGGGATGGGACCACTCCTGGGATATACCGTGCTAGCCGATAGTTATTCTCCTGTCGCATAGGAGGCATCCGTAACAATATGGCGCCCAAACGAAAGAGGCCCGGCATTTCATTGCCGTGGCGATTACCATCATGTGTGAACACCTAGACACAGGAAATAGACCATTAATATTTTGAAATAGCCCGACTTTGAAATTTGGATTTGAAGTTTAGAACTTCGGAAGTTTGGCAACCTATCTGGTTGACGTCAGATGTAGTTGTGCCAAAATTCGAAAATTCGAAACTGAAAGGAAAAATGGAAAAGGTTAATGCAAACTGGATGATGTTGTGGCGTACCTATCAGATGAATGATGCGGAACAAGCACACATTAGCCAGATAGGCAGTGGAAATAGTTTCAGTTTGGATTTAAAGTGACCAAATGTTGGAATAACGATTTGATAACCGCTCTAGATAATGATGTTAGAGGACTGTAGTATCAAGGGTTAGATTATGACATTTGAAGGGGTCGGTTGAAAGACCCAAGATAAGGCACTTACTTTGCATGTTGATTTGTTTTTAGATTTGATTATACACGTTCCAGAAGGTTGCTCGAATGAGAGTCAGAATTACAAACATACCGCACACATCACATCCCTCGCATACCGCCCCATACATATATCTGAAAGAGAAGTGAATATTGATATACTATAAGGAAACGATTTTTTTATTCATCGATATATAATTTTTTTTATAAAACGAATTTTCATTACAACTCTTGTTTAGTTGATAGACATATTAAGGCCAGACTGACACAAAGGCTAAAGTTTTGTGTTAATTATATTATGAGCATAGAGACTCGCTCGCGGTCTAAGAAACGTAGTCGACCTGAGACATTTGATCTAGATAGGTCCAGACAATATATTGCCGAGAAGAAACGAAAGGATAGTAGGGAAATGGAACAGCAGAATACTCCGAAGAACAATTCCGTAAGGGACATGTCACAGACCATTAATACCGCGTCGTCCGGCCTGAATCAGAACGCTAGGGAGGAGGTGAGGTCGGAGGTCCAAAGAGGGCCAGGCGTCTCCGCGAATGCAGAAGGTGGGTCCACGGTACTACATAGGGCTCTCGAGAATAGAGTTCAGGTAGTTCAGAACGAAATAGGGGATATTAGAAGAACCCTGGGGGATCTGGCCAGAGCGATTGAGAGTCTAACCGCCAATACTACCAGCAATATGATGCCGAATTCCAGTTCGAATATGAATCAAATGGATGTAGCTAGACCAGTAGTGACACCACCTGCAGTAGAAATACCAATGGCTGACAATGTCAGTGGCGTCCAAAAGGAGAGTTCAGTTCCACGTAATGGGTATCTAGGGGCAAGTCTGGATAGAGATAGAATGAGGATTAGAATCGATAAACTAGGGTTAGTATTCGATGGTACATCGAGAGGCTTAGGGGTCGAAGATTTCGTATATCGTTTGGAACATTACCAGAGGCAGTACGCAATTCCATGGGAAGAGGTTATTAGGGACTTTCCCTTGGTCGTAACAGGTCCAGCCGAATCTTGGTACTGGTTGTTCCAGAAGACCCATAGATTTCACGACTGGCAGGAACTTAAACATTGCCTCCTTAGCCAATACCAGTCTTCGCGGTCTAATTTTGAAATTCTAACCGATCTAGCCCAAAGAAAACAACAATTGAATGAGTCCATCGACGTATTTTTCCACATTATGGGTCAAATGAGGGCCAAATTAATACAGCCTGTCTCTGAATACGATATGATAAAGATAATGAAAAAGAATGTCAAAGAAATTATTGGTCGTATAGTTTATCCGATTCAAGTGTCATCAATGGAGCAATTGCGAATCGAGTGCAATGAGGCAGAAAGGAATTTTCCTAGAAGGGATGTTAGGAACATGCCACCACCCAATCGCCCAATTAGACAGATAAATGAGTTATGTCATGAACCGCCAGAGTACTTATCTGAGACAGAATATGAGAGTATTGACTATAATGAAGTGGCAGCATTTCAGACGAATAGGCAGTCAGCAATTTCTTGCTGGAATTGCAGGCAAGCTGGCCACGGCTTTAGAGATTGTGATTCGACTGTGAGGAGTTTATTTTGTTATAAATGTGGGAAACCAGGTTTTACTACTCCCAAATGTCCCGTCTGTCAGCAGGGAATCCCCAACAAGGGCGTGGATCTAGCAGGGGAGCCACGTCCGCGCGAGAAACCCAAAGCACAGTAATAATGTTAAGGTCACAACTGGCCCAACGGCCGATTCCGAATAGGGGATGCTTAACGACTGAGGGAGGTTTTGATAACTTCAACCCTGACCTTCGTCACTACTTACCATTGGAGATAAGGCAAGACCATTATAATGAATGTCGCTCCAGAATTTTTAATGAGAATCCCGATCCGAGAAAGGTGCCAAAGGTTCGTCAGAAATTCGCTAGAAAGAGAAAGGAGATTAAAAACGTTATTGAATCGATTAGAAGAGCTGGTCTAAACGAGGACCCTAGAATGTTCGCCGAGGTTGAACTTCAAGGAGTCAGAATTAGAGGGCTACTTGACAGTGGGGCTTCGGTGAGCGTTCTAGGAAAAGGATGCCGAGAGTTGGTAGAGTCCCTAAACTGCGATATTAGAACCATATTTTCGAACGTCAGAACAGCCAGCGGACATGAGCACCGTATTTTGGGAAGTATTAGGGTCAATATAAGATATAAGGAACTAGTTAAGGAATTAGAATTATACTTATGCCCGGATTTGGAGCAGGCGCTTTATCTAGGAATGGATTTCTGGAAATTATTTAATATAGCCCCTGAATTGTTAGAAATAAATGAAATTAATATGGAACAACTCCAAAAGGAATTTGCTAATGAGAAAGTCGAGCATAAGTTAAATCCCCATGAATTAGACGAAGAACAGAAAATGCAACTGCAGGCTGTAATAAAGAGTTTTGACACCTTTGAGGAAAAGGGCTTAGGTGTAACTAGTTTGGAGAAACACTCAATAAAGTTGATAGAAGGTGCGGTTCCTGTAAAGGATCGCCATTATCCATTATCTCCAGCTGTCCAGTCCATAGTTTATGAGGAAATAGACAATATGTTAAGGCTCAATGTTATTGAAGAAAGTGAGAGCCCCTGGAGCCACAGAACCACTGTCGTCAGGAAGCCAGGCAAGAATAGGTTCTGTTTGGATGCAAGAAAGTTAAATAAATTAACCATTAAGGATGCATATCCGCTCCAGAATATAGATGGCATTTTGAGCCGGATAGACGAGACGCATTACATTAGCAGTGTCGATCTTAAATATGCCTTTTGGCAGATCGAGTTAGATGAGGAAAGTAAGCCTTACACAGCGTTTACTGTACCCGGACGGCCATTATATCAATTTAGGGTAATGCCGTTTGGGTTATGTAATGCCGCTCAACGTCTTTGTAGGCTTATGGACCGTGTAATTCCGCAAAGGCTAAAAGAGAATGTTTTTATATATCTGGATGACCTGTTGGTGATATCTAGCGATTTTCAAGAGCACTTACGATTATTAGGCGAAGTAGCCAAGTGTCTCAGTCAGGCCAATCTGACTATAGGACTCAAGAAATCACATTTTTGTTTTAAGGAACTAAAGTACTTAGGATTCATTATTGGAAATGGAATGTTAAAGACAGATCCTGATAAAGTACAAGCTATAAGATTGATAAGGATCCCGAAGAGTCCAAGAGAGGTGAGAAGCTTCTTAGGCACGGCCGGCTGGTACCGCCGATTCATAAAGGACTTCGCATCGATATCCGCTCCTCTTACAGATACCTTGAAGAAGTCTTGTAAGTTCACCATGGGAGAAAAGGCGATTGCGGCATTTGAAAAGTTGAAAAAGGCCCTGACGTCGGCCCCGGTATTGAGACACCCCGATTTCACAAGGCGTTTCTACATCCAATGCGACGCATCTGATTATGGAACCGGGGCGGTTTTATTTCAATTGGATGACAGCAACGAAGAACACCCCATCGCTTTCTACTCTCAAAAACTTAACTCTTGTCAGCGAAACTATAGCGTGACCGAAAAGGAATGTTTGGCTGCCGTGATGGCCGTGAAGAAATTCCGGCCTTATGTTGAGATGATGCCATTTACGGTAATTACGGATCACGCTAGTTTAAAATGGCTTATGAGTTTGAAGGACTTGAGTGGTAGATTGGCTAGGTGGTCTCTTCAGTTGCAGGTCTTCGATTTTGAGATCGTACACCGTAAGGGATCTGACAATATTGTTGCTGATATGCTATCTAGGTCTCCTATAGATGTGAACATAGAGGAGCTCACTAGAGAAGACTTCCTGGATTTTGAGACATGTGAATTTGAAGGGGAAGAGTACCTGGCACTTATAGAGGACGTGATGAAGGACAATGATAGACTACCTGATATAAAAGTGAAAGATGGGCTGGTATTTAAGAAGACGGTATTTGAGCAAGAGTTGGATGAAGTTTTATGTTGGAAGTTATGGATACCGCCCGCGTTGACACATGTCATCATTGAAAAGGCACACAACGCCCATACCGCAGCTCATGGAGGCGTGGCGAAGACTTTGGAGAGGGTCAAGCGATTCTTTTATTGGCCAAGGATGTCTACCCAAGTCAGACAATTCATAAAAAATTGTCAAGTATGCCAGGAGACGAAGCCTAGCAATCGACATATGATGCCTGAGATGGGTCAGGAAGTACAGACTGATAGGCCATTCCAGAAGATATACATGGATTTTCTGGGGAAATATCCCCGCTCGAGGAACGGCAACGCATATATATTTATCGTTGTGGATCACTTCACCAAATTTACATTTTTGAAGGCGATGCGAGAAGCCACAACCGCAAATGTTGTAACCTTTTTGGCGAATGAGATATTTCATAAATTTGGTGTACCTGAAGTGATCCACAGCGATAACGGTGCGCAATTTACCTCGAGGAGTTTTCAGGATATGGTTCAGGCATACGGGATAACCCATATGAAGACTGCGGTATATTCACCTCAGTCGAACGCCTCAGAGCGGGTGAACCAATCTGTAATTTCGGCCATAAGGGCATATCTTGACGAGGATCACCGTGACTGGGACATGTATCTCTCGGAGATCGAATGTGCCCTCAGAACCTCAGTTCATTCGGCGACGGGCTTCACACCATTCTTCGCACTATTTGGTTTCCATATGTACACGAATGGCGCGGACTACAGATTGGCTCGAGGGCTCCGGTCATTGACGGATCACGAAATTCAAGGAATAGATGGAACGGCGAAGATGGAGGCGATAAGGGAGAAGATTAGGATAAATATGCATAATGCTTATCAGAGAAGTTCCGCAAGGTATAATCAGAGAGCTCGTGTGGTTAAATTTGTACCGGGGCAGGAGGTTTATAGGCGGAATGTGGTCTTATCCGATTTTTCGAAGAACAAAAATTCGAAATTTTGTGGGAAATTTCTTGAATGCCGTATAGTCAAGCCGGTAGGGAACCACATGTACGAACTGGAGACAATGCAGGGAAGGAAGATTGGCGTTTATCACGTTAAAGATATCAAAGTTTAGTGCAGTATAAATTTAGAGTCTGTGATTTATACCAGTGCAATATTAGGATAAGAATACAATTTTACTTCATTTTTGTTTGTGTTCGTTCTAATATTAAGTCTGAATTTATGGTGCAATACTTTTTGGTATCTGTGATATCGAGTACTTGTTGTTTTTTTTTGTTTCCATTATACATTCCTGTTTGATTATACACGCTTTTTAATTATACACCCCTTTTGATTATACACCCTTTTTAATTATACACCCCTCTTAATAATACACCGTTTCCGGTTATGCATTTTTTTTCATTATGAGCTATTTTTGAATGTAAACTATTTGTACTTCTTACACCCTTTCTGATTGTACTCAGCCCCCCCCGACACGCTGTATGTGAATGTGTACCTTGCGGATACTATACCCCATTCAGACTGACTACTCCTATGGTATTTTGTATACTTTAGTTCAGGTTTGTTTACGACTAGGAAATGTATGCAGGCCGGCCGTACCTGAATAGATCCTGGATGGACTTTGGAGAGTATCCGAGTCAGGCGCATCTGGAACGAGAGAGAGACACACAGAGTGACCATTTTTTTTGTATGAGATTGGCATTTACTTCCCTAATATCCGTATACTCGGTACGGGACTCAGGTACCAAGGCCCGGCTTTATATCTCAGGGCATGGGTGTTCCCCACGTACGATAGGAAATTTTCTACTATATCGCTAGGTGATTATACCGCACACCCGCCCTGTAATCGTAGACTCTACAGCCCTGGTGTTTTGTTGCGGCGCCCGCCTAAGTCCGACCGTGGACAAGAAAAAAAAGAAAGAAAAAAAAAGAATTTTGCGTGGAAGGCCCTTTAGATGAGGCCTTCGCACCTGCGTGGCGGCCTCGTAACCACGATATTTCTCCAGCTCTCGATTGCTTTGCATGCTGGAGGATCTGCAGGGACCTTTGGACATATCGTATGGCTGGTCAGTGCCCACAAGAACCAACCATGTCTATTATATGCGTTTTGTGCAAAGCAACCCCCCTCATCTTTAATTGATAATGTTGCCGCTTGTATGAAGAAGAGGGGGAATTGCAATTTTTATTGGTAAGCTAACCCCCCCTCCCCATTGTTAGTTTATCTTTCATTTGTATGTTGATGTTTGGAGGAGGGGAGGTTGCATGTGTTGATTTTTGTCTTGCAGAGTGGCGGGGAAGCCTCCTTTGGAGGAAGGTTTTTGTGTGATGTCCAGATGAATGATCCAAATGTTCTGGCGCATTGACTGTCTGTGAGAGATTCTTTGTGGAGAAAACTTTCCATTTAAAAATGTAAGGTCGCCCCCATGCTTATTTCTTACAGATAGCCATTCCGTCAGAACAGCCCAAAAAGCCTGAAAAGAGAAGGGAAAAGAGATTAATAGCGTGGAATTTAATGGAAAATCGGAAAGGAATTTGAGAACGTGGTGTGTCCACCACAATGAAATGAACTTATGTTTTGTTGTTTTTGACATGTTGGCAGAATTGCCTGATTTGCGTTGCCAACTACCTCAGGGCTGGATAGATGACGGTAGTAGAAGTAGTGGAGAGGCATAGTGGCGCAATTCATTCATAAAGATATTTGTATAACAATAATAATTTTTTTTGAAGCGAAATGGATGAGTAAGATGACTAGTAGGTATGAGAAAAGGACGTATGAAGAAACATAGATGGCTCCGCGAATAAAGTATGGCGTTTATTGGAAGTTTATTGGATGCATGAGCATAGCGTCACTATAAAAGAGAGAGAAGTCTGCTTGGCGTTTCAAAGTGTTGTATTTCGCTGTGCTGTGCATAACCAAAGGTTCATTAAGGCGGTTATATATTTTGAAACAAGTGTATCAAATGTGCTAGTTAACGTGAATAAAAAGGTTGGATAGATTATATTTGGTTTTTTTTTAGAAAGTATGACTTAATATTCGTTTTTTTGTTTTGAAACAGAAAAAGATCTATGTTTTTTTTTTGTGTCCTAACCTTCCCCAGTATTTATATATGCTACAAGATTTTATGAAAAGTAAGTGGCAGAAAGAGTGTATAGAATCATAAAAATGTCAGATGTAATATGAGTATTAATAATTACTAGGTTCCAACACCTTCGTGGGAATAGAAATTTTGTCCACAGGTTGGTGCGTCGACAATAGAATCCTGCAGAAGGAAGGCGGGATTGCAAAAGAAAGGCAGCACAGCAAGACACGAATATCACAGCAACACATAAACGGAGATTGCCAGTAAAGTAAATGCTGAGGTTAAGGTAGGACAAATTTTTGTTCTTTGTTTGATCGGTAGATCCAGCAAAGAATTTTTGACAATAAAAGGCGGTGCGGTAACCATCAAAATAATACAGTTCAAATAAGCATACAGTCCAATATAGTCGACATCGCCACCTATCGCCCACGGGCAGTGGACACCAGAAGCGAACAGGTCCCACATACATACATCTATTGCCCCCTTGTGGGATATCGAAGAGAACAGATTAATATACATAGGCCGGATGTGCACATGATTGCTACATTCCATTTATGCCCCAAAACCAATCAACCTTTGTGTCGTTTTATATTATTTATATTGTTTTTTTTTTTGTCTTATGTAGTAGCGTTTGATATTTTTTTTATTTTTTTTTATCTGACTTTATATTATTTATATTACTATTTATTTAATTTAATTTTTTTTGTTTTTTTATCTAGGCTTAATCTAACGTTTTTTTTTTTTACAAAGTAGTTTTTTTTTTTGACAAAATATCGAATTTGTGATAGGGTCTACAAAGAAATTTCCATCAGAGTAAAGTAAAAGTTCCGGGTAGAAAAATAGAAACTGCCCCAAAACTAATCTAAGAGAGCTCCCTTAGTTAGGTTTACATTTATTTTTTTCTTGTTTTGTGCAAGCCTTGCAAAATAATAGGCAGGAAAACTTTGTAGGTCTTACTTCGTTATACACTGACTTTTGATTTGTTTTGTAACAATCGTGTTACATTTTTTCACCGAAACATTCGTTTTGAGATTATAGATTAGACAAACCATTTTTTTTTATTTATACATTTGAAGATTAACGCAGGACCAGTTATTTTGAATCATTGCATGTTTAAAACAAATTAATGTTGTAGTTGTTAGTATTAGTAAAATTATAATAAATATGATTAATGTTTGAATTTGAAGGCGATGAGTGTAATGATGTGCTAAAAGGATCCCCTCGGGGCAGGTAAGTGCGGGATGGATGTTGTGATGTAGGCGGGTTTATGGGGCCACCGAAATCGATGATCCGGGAACTGGTTGGCCATGGAAGGGAGGGCGACTGGGACAATCCATCTGGTCTCCAACCTATAGGAACGTGTAAATGATAGTAGAGTAACGTTAATGGATGTTCTGGAATTACTTTTTTTTTATTGGTACGTACCTCGGACGGAGATGACGGGATGGGACCACTCCTGGGATATACCGTGCTAGCCGATAGTTATTCTCCTGTCGCATAGGAGGCATCCGTAACAATTTGCAAATAACTGCTAGCAGTAATAGAAAATATTTTTGAAAAATATTCATTACGCAAAAAAATTTTATTTTCTGTCTTTTTTTTTTGTATTATCATGTGGCGCGCACATCACGTTTACTTTTGATTTTTGCCAAACGTCAAAATTTGTCACTGTAGAAAAAATGGTCGTTTGGCACAGCAAAATTAAACTTTTTTCTCGCCAGTGTAAAAACAACTCCCTAAGTCATGTAAAAATGACCATAGGAGATTGCTATCATTCGGCACACGCTCGAAGACATACAATATGTAAAGATATCATATTTTAATTTCGATTTTTGGATGCCAGATGTCGTTAGTAAAAATTGACCCCATCTTTCAGTTATATTTTAGTTACATGTAGTGGTTGACAGGTGTCGTTGGTCAAAATGAGCCAATCTTTTTAGCGATTTTCCTAGAATTGAATATTCAAAGCATAATTTTACATGCACTGGGCTGGTATATATGTACTTTTCATAGAATATTTGATAGTGGTTCCAACGAATAAATACAATGCCATTTACAAATGCCGTTTCTTTACGTATACTATACTATGTCTTTGAATCGAAAACCATAACAACATTGATCTGGTTTCGATCTGGCAACATTTTCAATTTGTCATGGTGAAATCAGTTAGCATCACATCTTTACCGGAGTATTCTTCGTAGGCTAAGCTTCTATTATTTGAACCAAAAATATTCCCCCTTATTTCGGTTGGCGATGGCGTAATCGATTGTCGAAGTTCTTACAAAAAGGTATTATGGTTGTCGAAGACGAAAATTCGTTTACATTTCTGGTATCACATAATTCGGCAGTCAAATTTGACGAAAACATCGATATATAAGGTAATTGGATTCTAAACTACATCGCGCCTGTTTATCGAAAGAGTATGGAACTTTTAAATTTACCACAATATTTTTGTATTATCAAACTGTCGAAGACGAATAAGTTAAGTGAAATTCGCCTTCGACTACGACTGCTGTCAATTTTCGCCTTCAACAACAAGAATAAGGGTGATTTTCTCTCTTCTTGAATTTTTATTGGTCTACTCTGCAAATATGTTATATACTAAAAAATATTAAGAACTTACTATTCCATGTTTCAAACTTGTTGTTTTGTTCTATCTTTTCACAGAACTGATGCGTTAATACAACGGGCAATACGCATTAAATTTAAACATTGTACAGTTTTAACCGTGGCGCATCGTTTACAAACGGTAATGGACTCAGATCGCATATTGGTTATGGATGCGGGACAGGCCAAAGAATTTGATGTACCCCATTTGTTGTTGAAAAATCCCAATGGTGCCTTAAGACAAATGGTGGAAGCCACAGGGGAAGCAGAAACACTAAAGAAAATTGCCAGTAAAACTTATCATGGTGCTTAAAGGCAGGAAACACATGTGTGCTAAAAAAATACTTAAGAATTTTACAAACGAAAAAAGTCATTTTCGTGAATTTAAACTCTAACACTAAAGTAATTAT
This sequence comes from Stomoxys calcitrans, assembly GCF_963082655.1. Classification (NCBI taxonomy): domain Eukaryota; kingdom Metazoa; phylum Arthropoda; class Insecta; order Diptera; family Muscidae; genus Stomoxys; species Stomoxys calcitrans. The sequence goes on along the minus strand of NC_081553.1, from coordinate 226,462,148 downwards.
AACAAATGTTCTTATTTTTTGAAATTAAGTACTTACGCCGGAAATGTGAGAAAGAGATTGTTATAATTATAATATTCTTTATGTATGTATTTGTAATAGTTCTTTATTTGTTTTTTTTTTTTTGTTGGTATATAAATCTCTTAAAGTTGTACCAGCCTTTTTAACTGCTCTGAAACTATCTACTTAAAAAACACTATTGATTTCAAACAAAGTAAAGAGTCCGAATATTTTCTTTATATTGTATGTATTTTATTAAACAACATTCATGTTTTTGTTTATTGTTAAGTTTAACATTGTTAAGATAAATATAATATTTAAGAAATAATGATCGCATTTTTATACCAAAAATATTGTCTTCTCTAAAAAAAAATAAAAACACACAAAACTAAAAGCGATCATTGCTAGAGTAGTCCAGGAATGTAACACAATCAACAAATAAAATAATTTTTTTGTTTAATATAAAATTCAAAAAACCACCGTTTTTGTATCAAAGACTTTCTTGTACATGCATTTCTAAGATATAGTAAACAATTTAACGTTATAAAAATGTACAACAAAAACATTTAGAAGCAGTAACTGCGTCATAAAAATATATAGGAATGTCAGTATATGCAGGCAGAAATACTTATAGATCTAACAAATATAGGAAAATTGGGTCTTTTCTTTAGGAGAAACTATAAATAACTTTTAAGATATTAAATAACTGTCATTTAGCCCAGAAGGTGGCACTTATTTTCGTTTATATCCACGGTATTGTATTTAGTTAGAATGTCTATGGCTTACCTGAAATTTTCCAAATATGTAACGACGAAAAAATAAAATAAAACGCTTCATATGTAAGCCATATTGTTATCTTAATAATTTTCTGCTTGAAGAATCGTCATGTTGCCACTGTTGCCAACGCATAATGGTCCTATAGCATAGCAACGAAAGTCAAATAACGGAATTGCCAATACACTGCATTTTTGTCTTTAAAATATTTAACGGTACTTGGCTAAGCAAAGAAGAGATGTTGCCATATGATCAGATAAGAGACGTAAAATTATCATTAGAGCAGTTACAGGATTTGCTAAAAAGTGAAGTTGTAAGATTATTTTTAGTAAAATTGAAACTAAAATTTCGTTGTGTTGCAATTGTTTTTAAGTAATAACATATTAATAACGGTAGTGTTAGCAATAGTAAAAGGTAGCTCTACTAAAATGTTTATTTTTCGAACAATATAAAAGTGTGAGTGACGGGTTGATATGACTTTTGTTATGGTTAGTTAGAGACTTAGAAACCTTGTATCCGACAATCCTCATAAAAGTCAAATTATTTTCCATTAGTGCTCATGCCCCAACATAAGACAGGAAAAAACACACCAACGATATAATTTACGAGCGCGTAGACAAGACGTATCGAACGTCACCCCACGCAGGAGTTTAAAATCTTGCTGGGAGATACTATTGACAAAAAAGAAAGTTCGAATATTTTTGGATTAAATTTGAGGCTTATTAATTTCACCGTGGCAACCTGTCAAGGGATAACTATGAGCATCACAGAGTCTGTAAAAAATTAGAACTTTCTCCCGTTTGCGGATGGTTTACACAATATCTACACACCAACACCTGCTCAATCCCATGGCAGCCGGTTGTATGTACCGGATTGACCCGATGAATTCCTTCATCGGCAAGGGCTGCCGCTCAGGGTACCACACACTGCTACTACAACAACAAACATCTGTTGAAAAAGATATAGCCAATATATGCAGTAGCTGTGGAAATGCTATCGATGTCAACCATATAATAAATTCCTGCAAAGGTACAATATACCATAGGAAAGCTTTTCTAGACAATAGGTTAGGTTTTTCGAAGACCTAACCATAAAAACATTAGAACTATCTTAAATTTTATCTCACATAGGTATTAACACAATAATAAAAATTTTTTATATTCCATTATTTATAAAAACCAGCTATTTTTAAGATTTAACTGATGGCCACAGCAGCCAATGCTATTTCTGCCAAACTTATTGATCTTGTTGTTGTTGTTCCTGTAAGCTCTCTTCTCTCAGTACAATTCTCTCTGAAAATGTTGCCCTATTTTCATTAAATTTGGTATCGTTGCACAACAATATTCAGAGAATTTTACTACAAATATGGTAACCTTACATGAAAAAATGTATGTGTTTACAAAATTGCAGATGTTTTTATGTTAAAGGTAGGTATTAAGTTCGTGTTTCACAGTGAAAATTAATATTTTTTCACGAATACTTTTTGTAGATAATAGATTTTGAAGCATTCATTATGGCATTACCTCAGCTTACTCGTCCCATGCACCAGAAATTATACAGGTGCTGATTTTAAATCCCCCATCCACGCACATAGGCCAATAATACACTAGTTATCCCCTCGAAGTAATGAGAAATACCATCGAAAAATATATTTTGGAAACTCTTTGCTGCACGCATAATCCGTTGTCGTTTTTTTGTTGTATGTCAATTTTATGGCAACGAACATTTCGTTTGAGGTGCATACCGCCCTTAAAGCTGGGTATGCACCTCTTGCGAAATTTTCGTTTGCAGCCAAGACATTTATTTCGCCACTGAAAAATAGTTGTGTAGAATACAAGATGGCGACAAACATCGATTAATGATTTTGGCCGAATTATAAATATTTTTGGCTAACAAAGCACCCATGTACTAAAACTTATGGTTTTTATTTGCAAATATTTTAATTTCATGTTGCATGGAGTTATAAAAACATACATTTTCATTCTTAATTGCAAGAAAAAATTCTTCAATGTCTATTATGTCACCCTGTAACGCAAGAAAATTTAATTTGATCTGTTAACGGTGGTGTGAACAAAAATTTCGTGTAGGATACGTCAGAGCATTTCTTATGGTAATGAAAATTTCGCATACTCCGCTTAAAGGGTGGTTCTATATTCGTTTTTCACAGTAGAAACACACAAATTTTTCACGGTTACTTTTTTGAAACACTACAAAATTCTCAATGAAAACATCATACTTTTATGAAGATTTTTCTCATAAGTAATGAGTATGTCCTACAGAATGAAATCAGCAAGTTTTTTAGCTTCATAATCTATTATCTAAAAAAAGTGATAACGAAAAAATGTCGCAAAATACGAACATAGTACCAGACATAAGACGAAAATTAAGCCTGTTGTTTTTGTACCACATATTTGCATATGGAGGTAAGGATCATCGTCGAGCTCCCATAGTTGAGCAAATTCATTCAGATGGCCTCTGGTGCGTGATTTCCACTGTTGAACTACTCTTATTTTAGTTTATAAATGCAATTATTCTACATAAAATATAATCGTATACATTAGCAATAGTCTTATGTGCCAGAACCCTTAAATATAATAAAATAAAAAAAACAACTATCTGAAAAAGGTTCACATAAAAGTGTGTTGTGCAAAATCACTCTCGCAGAGTCCCGACAATACTTTTTTTTTAACATAAAAACGAAGTATTGCTTATATTAAACTTACATTATTCCGAACTTTGATCAGCTTTAACACCAGCATCACTCGTCTGCATTCGTACATCCTTAGAATGATCATTACCATGTACCGATGATAAACGGCTTTCACCGGAAAACAATTGTGTGCTAGAGGCATTCGATGGAGGTCTGCTTGAGGGCGTGGAATGTGTTTGGGCGGATAACATGGGCACTGGAGTGGAGGTTTTTTGACGATCCAAGGTATGCTGACCTGATTTACTGGTTGCTGCATTTGTGCGTGGTGTTAGCGAACCAATGAGAGAATACAAAAATTGACTACGCAAAGAATCATCGCTGGTCGAGGTTGAGTTGGAGGTTGAAGTTGAAAAGTTGGCATGTTTCAATAGCTCTCGTGTGAGAAAATCTCTTAAATTTAAAGGTCTTCCAATTTCATTAGAAATTTCCTCTAAGGAAGTGGACTAAAAATATAAAAGAAAAAGAAAAATTATTGCATTTTAAGCTCTCTCAACTTTATTGGCAAATGCTTTCCCACCTTTTGTAATTTTTCAGCTTTGGATTGTGAGTTTGTAGTTGAAGTAGTTGTACTACTCAGTGATTGATAAAGTTGCTTATTTTGCGGTATAAGATTTCTCTTTTTCCCATCCTCTGCTGTCGTCCACTGATGGACCATTCTTTTCAGATCAGTCTTCAGTATAGCTATGGTATTATCGGATGTTGAGAGTTTCTCTATGCCACTTTCTCCTTCCAACATTTCGCGATAAAACTCATTGCCGTCATCTAGATGAGCTGTAGACGAAAATATCTGTTTGGATTTTGTATAACGAAATGAGTTTCTTAAAATTTTGCGATTTTTCAGCTCTTTTTCTATGTCCAGTGAAGCCGATTCACTCTCTGTTATGTTTTCCAAACTTTCTGTATCCAATAATAACTGCTGATCATCATTGGGTGTTGAATTTGTTGTCTTCTTATCACTGCGCTGCTGTACGTACTCCCGAACATCTGGGAATTGTTTAGGTTTGAGACTATTTATGCGTAATTGATTTACAGATTCATCCAAATGATCTCCCTCATCGGTTATCTGTTCGTTTTTTGTTTGATTCGTGTAGCCATTAATGGAGGGAAATTCCTTATATTGCAAAGGGGTTTCTAGAAAAAGATAACAGTGTTGCCACCGTGAACAAAAATTCAAAAATTTAAAATGAAAATTGTTATGAAATTTTTATTCATCTTTTAACAAACCCTTCAAATTAGAAGATTAAAAAATATATATATATTTGAGGTCACCCTCACCCCACAAATGAATGCCACATATTTTTTCCCAAATGGTTTTTTTTTTTTATTGGAGTACCAAAATAGAATATGATCTTAAAGAAGACATATCTGAAAGCTCATTTGTCAACGATAGGTGTCGTATACATGAACATATGTTTAGTACCGTTAGTTTTAAATAATAGGCAAAAATAAAGCAATAGCCGTGTTCGGAAAATCAAAAATTAGTGCAAATTTGAAAAAAATTTTACTGGAAGTCGTTCGCGTACTTTATTTGCCAGCAGAAGAGAGCACTAGAGAGAGCAAATTTTGACAGCTAGAAAATAGAGAACCTTCTAATTTCTACTGGGACTTTTTTGCCAGCAGAAATTTGAAACTTTGAGCAGATATTTTGTAAAGGTCAGCTGTTTTATGAAAAGCAGCCGTTACATGAAAATACAAAAGCTAACGCCAAAATGGATCAAAAAATTATTAAACTTGTTTCAGTTTTATTTACTTTTAATGAAGATTCAAGGCAGCAGCTGGTGTTCAGGTATAGAAAACTCCCCAAATGAAGTGTTAATTTACCTCAAGTCGGTTGTTCTACATTAGAAGGTAAGTGCAAAATTTGCAAAATTTTTTGGAAAATCTTGAAAAATTAAAACATTATATCCTTCCAGACTCCAAGAAAATAGCAATGATCGGTTTCTTAAGTGTTTTGATGGAATCATCCTCATCAGAGAGCTACGATGAAACCAACACCGTTCCTTTGAATTTGTTAAGGAGGGAAGATGCTGCCATGGTATTTTGTGGGTCTGGCTGGGCAGTTAAAAGTTACGCACAGTGGGATTGGAAAAAATGAGTGCAAATTAGTCTGCTAATTGTGAACGGATACAGATATCTTCAATGTAAACACAGTGTCCGTAGCCGCCACATGACCAAATAGAAAGCTCCCTTAGCCTCACATCAGTGGTCGCAGCAATTTGTCTAGCCACAATATCCAGTAGCATTAGATGGTTAGTCCAAGGTTCCTTTGTCAGCACACCAAGTGCTGTCGACAAGGAACTGGAGTACGTTGTTTCTACTTTTGTGTACGGTGATGGTATTTAAAGCAGTTGCAGCCTTTGAAATGCATGCTGATGCTCGGCGAATGAAAATTATCCAACGGGAGGATCGGAAGGAGTAGGAGCTCATGCGTCTTGGCTACTGATGAAAGAAGACAGATCGGTCTGTACGAATTCCCCTTGCTCGTGTCCTTTCCAGGTTTCAGTAGAGGGATCACACTGCCCATCTTCCAAACATCGGGAACTATAATAGTGTTCAGACAGTTGTAAGGTACTCAACTCCAGGCAGATCCAGATTCTTCAGCATTGGTGTAGAGATTTCGTCTGGTGCCAGAGCCTCGCCACTTGGCGCCACGAATAAAATTCGTAGCTTTGTGCACTGTAAATTGCGATGGCTGTCCAGTGGCACGGAGATCACGGATACTACGAATGGCTCGCCTTGTTACCCTAGGGCCAAAAATAAAACGTTGACCTAAGAAAAATACCTCGCAAGTATCGCATTTTTATAAGCATTTTTTATTTAAAACAATTGTTTTTCTAAGCAAGCAAATAAAAAACCAACCCAAACAAAAATCAGCTGTTCTGCAAATTTTCAATGAAAGTCGTCGTGTACTTTTGCTTGCAAATTAAATGGATTTTACTCTCCTGCAAATTACTGGAAAAGTACGCGAACAGACCTATTACTGAAAGCTTATTTGTCAACGACAGGTGTCGTATACATGAACATATGGTTAGTACTGTTAGTTTAAAATATTGGGTTGCCCAAAAAGTAATTGCGGAAAATGTTAACCGGATAATTCTACTATAGTCCCCTGAATACACCAAAATCCAAAAATTAAAATAAACACCGGAAAACACAATTCAAGGAAAAAGTCGTAAGTTAAAGTAAACGCTTGCAATAGGCTTAAGAACTCAAATCAAGAGATTGGTTTATATGGGAGCTATATCAGGTTACATACCTATTTAGACCATATTTGTGCTGGTTATTGAGACTCTCAACAGATGTCATCATTCAAAATTTCAGACAAATCAGATAATAACTGCGACCTCTGGAGGCTCCAGAGAAGATCGTTTTATATGGGAGCTTTATCAGCTCATAGACCGATTTGGACTATACTAGTGGTGGTTGTTGAGACTCTTAACAGATGTCATCATTAAAAATTTCAAACAAATCCGATAGTAATTCCAACCTCTGGAAGCTCAACAAGTTAAATCGGGAGATCCGTTTATATGGGAGCTATATCAGGTTATACACCGATTTGGACCATACTCCATTATTTTCTATACTACAATTAAATATACGTCTGTGCAAAATTATTATTGTCCAACGAAAACACTAAGAGACAACACTGTGCGTCGTAGAAAAGGAAACGCTAAACTAAATTAAACCGCCCTACACTCATCGATATGAGGAAGGACTCCCATTTCCTTTAGAGTACGTTAGATGAATTTTATTAGATAAATGAAAAACTTACTCTTATCCTTTGTCTGACTCCTTTGCATTTCCTCTTTGAGTAGTGAAAAATCTGCTTGTAATTGCGAACTCTGTTCTGCATTAAGTTGTGTTATATCCAAATTCAAACGCTGAACATACTCCTCGAAAGTGGGAAACATAATAGGATAATGTGAGGGAATTTCTACAGCTGCCCCATTAGCATTAGTGCGTTCCTCCGATGAGTGTGCCACTGCCGTGTGTATACGAGAATTTCCTGGGGTATCCACCTCCAATATTGTAGAGAGCTCATGAACCAAATCATCTTCTTGAAATTGAGGACTGAAACGCTTCAGCGAAGGCGGTGGCCTCATTTTACGTTGTTGTGCATTACTTTGAGATTCTGTTGAGGTATGCGATATGGGATCCAAATCAAGCCGATTTTCTTGAGCAGTTATGGGACGGGACTCGGCAATGCCACTATCTTGGCTGGCGTTTATCTGACGATTCTTTTCCAAAGCTGATAATTTAGGGATTTGACGAACTATATCCTTAGCGGGGTGCGCAGATTTTTGATCAACTGTTGATGAGGCTGCTGCTGTTGCCTCCTCGTTGCTACTGGCCATACTTGATTCTGCCTCATTGGTAGTGCGACTTTTGCCATCTGGTAGTTCTAAATACTCAGTAGATTGTCTTCCATTATCGCTAACTGAACTGAGTGTCACCTCCAAGAGACGTTGTTTTTCCTGGCGCACACGATTTATAAGTTCTGTTAACTCGGCTATGCGATGAGTGCAGTTCTCAGTTAGTTGGGCATAGCGGGCTATTTGTGAATCTTGTTCAGATTTATCCAATTCCTGAGCTTTAAGTGCATCCACAGCTTTGTCTACCTTTTGGGTTTTTCGAATTTTGGACAAAAATTCAGGACTACTTTCAATTTCGATAACCGATTGGTTTTTGTTGTTGGAAATATTTGGAGAAAGGCTAGAAAGTAATTTTGAAGGATTTTGTGCTTGGCTCTCTTTGTTTCTACTTTGAGAAGTTTTTACCAACTCTCTTTGCTTATTGGCAGTATTTTTAACATCTTTCATTGTCTGAGGTTTATTGTCATTGCTGTTGCTTTGGTGATTCGCGGTGGATTTCTGCGCAGCAACTTTCTTTGTGGCTGGTGCCTCCTTTTGCTGCTTAAATCGCTTGCGCCATATCTCATCCAAAACTCTCATGCTATTCTCCAAAGTAGAGTTGTTACCAGATTTCAATGATTGTTCCAATTCTTTAATAAAACTACGATTCTCCTGCACAAAACTCTCCACACAGGCTAGGCGTTCTTCAGAAATCAACAAAGACTCACATGAACTGTTATTAGCCGAAGTATTAACAAGTGTCGAATTGGGTGTTTCAATATCGGAGGAGCTTACTCCCAATTTTTGTATAGCTTTACGTGACATGCCCAATAGGCGTTGTACATATTGAGCCACAAGGGGATTTAAAGGTGGCGCAGGTTTTTTAAATTGATGTCTAAGGCTATCATCTTCTGTTGAAGTTTGAGTATCATCTGTTAGCGGTTGACTATGTATCTTTTCATTTTTATCCATTAAAGTTCCCAATTGATTGGGAATCTGGGAAGGTAAACTCATATATGAAGTAGAATTAGAGTCATAAGAGTTTTGGCGCCCTAGAGCCGATTTGGTAGGTTTTTCCTTGCAAGCCATGGGTCTTTGGGTGGTCTTTTTCCTTGGGGTGCCCTTTGCTTGAGGACTTCTTATCAATGTCGCCAGCTGTGTGGGGTGCTTTTTGTGCAACGGCTTTCTTTTGTTCCTGGAGGGCATTTTAATGCATTTGGTTTCACCCTGTACCTTAATAACAATTTCCACTGGAGTTTCTATGGCAGTATATTCCACATTTTCCTTGTCTTCTTCCTCCTCGATCTCGCTAGGGTCTTCATTTTGACTACAGCTGGTAGGTTCTTCGGAGCCACTTTCTTTTTTTTGCCTTGATTCTGAACTCTTATTTTTGTGTTTTTGCAGTTTATAAAACTCTCGCACCTTCTCTTCCAGTATGGCTTCCTTCTGTTCCAAAACCTTTTCTCTTTCATCTAGCCGAGGAAGTTGATCATTTTTCTTGGCATGCTGTTTGCCTGCCGACTTTTTGTCATTTTTAATTTCTTTGCTTTCCTTGGGCTTTTGTTGCTGAACTATGTCCTCTATCATAATATTTTCTCTTTCTTGTCTATAATTCGTTATATCCTCTATGAGCTGTTGATAATTAGTCTCCTTCTCAGATGTCGAAGTTTTAGTTCTTCCAGCTTTCTGCTTATCTTGGGTGCTTTTCAACTCCTCCAGAAGAGCATTACGCAACTGATCTAAACGTTGCAGTAAATTTTGCAGACGCTTTTGTTTAAGACCATTGTCCTTTTCCGCTGTTTGTTCCAAATCCTTGCGCACTTGACGACTTTGATCGTCTACATAGCCCAACAAAATGGAGCAACAGCTATCGCTGCTAGCACCATCACTTACAAGTGCCTTACCGCTAGAGGTGGCAATGCCCACATTTATGCCATTGCCGAATTTTTTATCACAGTTTACCTCTTGAACTTTTTGTTGCCTTATGGTTTCGCTTTGCCCCAGTTCGGAACATGTAATGACGTTCGGTTGTTTAAGAATTTTTTCTATTGCTGTGTTCATTTTGCCCTCCATGCGTAGTTGTTTGTCCTGGAATATATGGGGATTTTCCTGCGAATGAAAAACAAATGTGATGAAGTTTTTGTCTTCATAGTTGGTTTTAAAAATTACGTTAGTTGGCACTTGGCGGGGATATTGTCGGGTGAGAGCTTCCAACTTCTCCGTCAGGTCATTGCAGTCTCTACGTATTCTTTCGCGCTCTAAGGCTTTTTGGCTTCTTTCTTCTGTTTGTTTGCTAGAAGGGATGACAAAATTATAAAAAGGTTTGAAACTTGATTTTTGCATTTGATTTTTTTTAAATAGTGGAATAACAACAGGAATGCTCCTCAAGGGACTTTTATTGATCTCAAGTAGTTAAATTGAAAAATTAATTTACACCAGGTTTTAAGAAACCTATCTCACATTATTTGACTTGAGCGCCATCTATGAACTCAGGAAGTCATATCAAAGAAGGGAGCATTACGATTACATTAACTTATTGATCAATGTAAACAATTTTTACATCGGGGTCCAGAGCTCAAATGCATACCACAATTCCAGTTTTTAGTGGATAGGGTAAAAACCGGAGCCTTTTAGAAGGTTTACCGGCACATCGATGAGCTCCAGAAGATTGATAGACAAATCCGTCTATATGAGGCTATACAAAGATATGACCCTAGAATGCCCATTTTCCGGATTCTGGGTAGACTGTGACACCGGGACAGGGGTTTTTAAGAGGTCGTAAGCATTAAGTGAGCAGCAAAAAAGATTGCCATGTACTAGAAGATTTGAAAATCTATAGCTTGTCTGGGTTAAGAGATTGATCCAATGTGTTCGAGTCCACAGATGTGGGAAAACTGCGAGGTATGCACGGCAACAGGCACTATGTTCCAGAAAAATCATTTTTCATCGACGAGTTCGATGTCATACACTGCAGAATCCGGGCTGGACAGAGGCATTGAGGCAAAGGTATTTGAGTCTTAGGAGTAAGAGCCCAGTCTGTAAGCTATTAGTCTGTACAAAGGGAATGTCGGGAGGGAAATGGGTTTGTTGGATAATGGGTGTGTTGGATGAAGGGAATGGTGGATTAAAGGGTGTGGGTTAATGCGGGTGTTGTGGTTGTAACCTCATATAAGCATTTGGAAGTAGCGATACTGGTCAAGCTCCAATGTATAAGCAAGCTCGTTCCAGTCCCTTTGGGAGCATGTCACCATCTGTGCATCGACATGGATGGTGGATAATGGAGGTGGTAATGGGTGTGATTTATAATGGAGGTGGTGAGTAATAGCCGTGGTAAATAATGGTGGTTGTGGAAAATGAAGGTGGTGGGTAATAGAGATGGTGGATAATGGAGGTGGTGGATAATGGAGTTGGTAGCTAATCGAGGTGATGGATAATGGATATGGTAGAACGGGGATGGTTGCCGTCGACCTGGTCGTTAGTAGTTTCATAATGATCGTGAATTTTGGAACGTAATCTGCGAGACTATCCTGTTCGAAAATTTTGGTTGTATTAATTTTCAGATTTCAGATTTTAGGCTGCAGGGTTGTCAGGGTGACACTAATCGCAATTTACAGGAAGATTTATTCGGTACAGGTGATCAAGAAGGTAAATTGGAGCACATAGGAACGCTTTACTAAGAGAAGAGCTGACATTCCCGGCATAGGATAACAATGACCACACGTTTTGGATTTCAAAGTTCCAATATGTGTGGTGTTCAACGTCATCACAAGAATGGTGGAAAATGAGAGTGGATGATAATAGGGGTGGTTGATAATCGGTGTGGTTAATTATGGGGATGGTGGGAAATGGGCGTGGCAAATAATGTTGATGATGGATAATGGGGTGGTGGATAATAGGGGTAGTGAATAACGGGGGTGGTGTATAATGGGGTTGGGGGATAATGCCCGTGGTGGATAATGGCCTTGGTTGTTGTTGTTGTTGCAGCCACATTGCATGTGGAGGTAGCGATTCCCCTCAAATTCCAAAGATGAGTGAGATAAGATGAGTTCGTTCCGGTCCGTTTGCGATGGGAACGTGATGGAGATTGGTTATTTAAATGCGCCAAAAAACTCGCATTGTCATATCGAGCATCACAGGAACTCAATATTTAAACATAAGCCGGTGCCGCTCGACCTATAACTGAGATTCTCTATTCGATACCGCTCCTTGTCATCATCATCCACCGCCGCCATCAATCAACAATAGAAACATATTGATTATTTTCTTTTCATTTAAATTAAATTACAAATCGATTTTAAAATATGTACCTTAGTTTTGAATGAATGTATCTGCATGCCCCCATTAACAAAATTTATTCAAACGCGATTCCTACGGTCCCTATCTACTATGTTGATCATATTAAACGTAGTTGTTCTTTAGTGTTTTTCTTACGATGTAAGATAACTTTAATTCAAAAAAATTAAGCCCAACACACCAAACAACAACAAAAATGTGAAGATACGAACTCTGCTAAAACTATATCAACCCTCATATTTTAATTATAGGCAATATCTATGCATGTATTGTATGTTCTGGTAACCTAACTTGACTTCTTAAAGTTTGCCACCATTCTTATATTACTAGCTACCATTTGGCACACTAACATCAGCACTTTTAATAGTAAACCATACCAGCCATACATTCATTGGTAGTATAAACACCTCATTAATGCTACAAATTGCGGTCACCTCAATGTGACATTGGCGTTATGTTACTATGGTAAAGTCTTCGTATGTATATGCTTAAAAATAAACTTTTAATGTTCACATGAACTTACTTCTTAGCCAGCATGTCCTGCTGCCTATCGTAGTGTAAACGATTTTCCACATTAGCTTGATCCATTGCAGAGGGCAAGACAGTTTCTCTTTGACGATTTGCTTTTGCATTTGTCTGTGATTGGGCCCCCTCGCGGGTGATTTTACTGTTGTAATCATAGAATTGTACACGACATGAATTGCTGCTAGAACTGGTGCCGCCACCCAAAGCTGTGTTATTGGCTGAAGCTGCCGATATTGACGTTGGCTGCGTATTACAACCCGCAATAGCTTTTGAAGATTTCGTAGAATTACTTGCCTTAGTCGGTGAACCGGGGGTTATGGTATTCTGCGAAATGGGACGAGATATTGGAGGTCTCTCTGCGCTGGATGATAGTGTTTGTAAGGCTACAAATTTTCTTGGAGATTTTTGAATAGCAGTTGCCTCAATTGTCGATCTTTTTGAAGGGGAGTTCTCTCTTATGAACGTTTTAGGGAGATCTCCTTGTTTTCTGACCAAATCCGATATGAGGGTAAATCTTTTCTCTTTCGTTGTCGTAGCTTTCGTCTGGTCACAGGTGTCCTGAACCTCGGCCTGGTAATCTCCTAAGTTGCTAGTCGTAGACGCTACTGATACAGTTTGTTTTTGAGTCTCTGTTGTAAATGGCTGATTGCGTTTCTTCTTACTTGGACTGACTCTAATTATGCGACTAAATTGGCGGTTATATTCAGCATGCTTGTCATTTATTTCTAAGGGTGCCGAAATCAATATAGAATCATCACTGCCCACTTCTACGTCCATATACACAGCTGGAGTCTTTTTGAGATTTTTTTCTGCCCGAATCATTGATGTCTGTGTGGCTATATTATTGCTGGTTGTTGTGGCACTCTTTGTTGGTGACATGCTACAACTAATAGACGAGGTCTCCTTTAAGGTTTCCTCATTACTGGTTTCTTCATCACTGTTTGTTGTCTCCGAATCGCTGGAAGAAAATGATGTGTATCTTTTTCTTTTGTGTGCTTCATCGGTGGTAAGCTTGCAATTCCCGCAACATTTGTCCTGACCCCCTGTGTTAGAACACACATGGATTTGGTTGCAAAATGTTTGGGTCGTCGGCATATTCTCTTTGTCATGTTTTCGGGCCAACATCTGTTTTCTGAATTCCTTGTATGTTTGTGGTTTGGATTTGTGTTTATCAGCCTGTGCTTTATTTTCCGCTTGGGCTGCCTTATGGGCCGAACCAACTTGGAAAATTGCTTCGCTATATTCCATTTTATTTTTTTGCAAAGCCTTTTGCCGCCATTGCTCAAACTCCTCGGCTTTGGTAGATTCATATTTTTGCTTAGCTTTAAGCTTGGATTCTTTAACATCATTACGTATTTTCTCGGCAATTTTTTTCGATTGTTCGCGTACCTTTCATGGACAAATTTGTATTGATTATTATAGTGGGCTGGCCTGTTTGGACAAGCAAGAGTATAGATAGACAAACCTGTAGCAAACGCTTTTTTCTTCTCTCCTCCTCTAATTCCTTCTTGGCCTTTTCGCGGTCCAGTAGCAGGGGATTTTTGGGACAACTCTTGGAAACAAATTTTCCATTGACGGTAATATTTAAGGACATTCTTTCTTGGCGGTGTCCTTTAATAAGTGATGGCTCAATTAAAATTTGAATGTTGTGGCATTTAAGAGTTACCAGCTGCTGCAGGATCTGCAATCAAGTTGCCAGATTGACCGTTTAACGTGAATAGTGTGTTAGGGGATGTTTACACGTATAACTAATATATGGGTGGTACTATGTTCGTTTTCCACCATTAAAAATCCAATTTCTCGCTACCTATAACCATATTTACACTTGGATCAAATGTAGATGGGTGACAAGATTTCGAAAATCTCGTGTTTTGCAACCAGGATTCCCCTGCATTTTCAGTGTGAGCAAATCTACTTATTGGGGGTAATTTTTTTAATTCTTGGCAGTATTCGGCATTGGGAATGTCAACTTGTTCTCTTTTTACGTTCATTCTTTGTTTGCGTTTTATCCTACTTGATGACATTTGCAATCGGCAGATTTGGCATCCTTAATGATGTTCATGGGGCCTATCCACTTTATGTTTTCGCGACATATCTTTCTATTAGTGAATCCTATATTTAACTAAATTCTATAACAAAACCTGTCCGTTTAAACCCCGTTTACAATGCTCTTTAAATCCAGATTTAATGACTCGATCATTTGTTTTCCCTTTATTAAATCAGCTGACGTGAATCTTAAATCCGGATATAATGAGCAGTGTAAACGGGGTTTTACACTGCGTTTTTTGGGGATTTAAGTGACATACACAAGTGTGCATGCTTATGAATGAATGTACATATCACACACAATTATATACAATTCTTGAAAACAGTTGCTTATTTTGGTACTTTTATCGATTATTCCGCCATGAAATCGGGTTTATTTGGGATTTAAAAATAAATTCTGCAAAAATGGGATTTATTTTTGTATAGTGAACCCCAAAAAAAACAGGATTTAACACTTAAATCTCGAAAACGCCATAAATCCGGATGTAGTGGCCAATGTAAACGTACTTTAAGCGGGTTTTGGAGATTATCTCAAAGCAAGTGTATTTTGGTTCTAGTTAAACGTGGTTGTATACTATTACGTGGCTACGTTACGTACGTCGGCATAACTAACTATAAGTTTATTGATGTTATATGCAAATGGCAACATTCCCGCCAGTCGGTTAGTAAGTGTATAACAAATTTAATTCATTTTATTGTGATTTTTGCAAATTGTGAACATTAGAATTGGTCTATTTTGAAAAAGACATTGGTTTGTCCAAACATTATGTTGTACCATGTGAGTTTTCCAAGTAAAATACATACAATGCAATAACCCCAAGAAAAATGAAAACTTCCTATTGGAACCTGGTAAGTTGCTTAATTTTTTTCTTTTTTATGAAATAAAAGTATACATTTCATATGTTTTAAAAGCTGTTTTATTTTTGTATATACTATAAATTTGTTTAATTTGCTTTTTATTTAATGCTAGGATGGTTGTTTTTTGGTTATCACAGTTTAATGGTATCACAGTTTGTTTTTGAGAAGTGAATGAGGGCAGGTAGGCACAAGTCTTCTATGGCAGTGGGTGCAAGGGTTTGTTTACACTTCACCAAGGTCTCCACAATTGTTGTTGGTGTTGCTGTTGGGGTGCAACGGCAACAGGTGAATTGGCTGGACTCAAATTGTCGTCACTGTGATAACCAGAAGAAGCAGGACTTAGGGGTCCGCACTCCACCGTTAGGGGTTGCATGGAGGATTTATTTATTAGTGTGTTGTGGTGTTGTTGTTGTTGTTGATATCCGTTTTCATATTGTTGTTGCAGGCGCTTATAGGAACGTCCCAAATGACTCATAACAGATTTTCCCATTTCGACCGTCATGCCGGGCGTTGAGGCCAATACTCTTGAAACTTCATTGACTGCATTCATATAACCATTGCGGAAGGCATCCATGGGCATGTGAATTTGAGTTTGTTGTGATGTCTTCATCTTTTTGTTGTAGTCACGCAAAAATGTTATGGTAGTCTCCAACATCTCTGCCTTGTCCATGCGCAGAATTTTACTATCGCCATTCAGGTCAATCATCAATTGTTTAAGGCCATCCAGACACTTGTTGATGCGGGCACGTCTTTGACGTTCCAACAGAGGTTTCTTGATTTTTTGATAGATTTCAGTTTTGGTGGCGTATTCCATTTTGAGTTTATTCTAGATGTTGTTTACTCTTGCAGAGAAGTTTAAGAAATGATATGAATTCCAACTGGCTATGGTGCTTTTATACTCATTGCTCTCACTGCCGAGATGTGACTGATGGAGAGAGCAACAACTCTACAGTCTTTTGAGTTGGGCTGTTGTTATTGCTATTAGGGTTCTGCCCATCGTCTGATGAACGAACAATCAACCCTCATCTGCTGTCGTTATGGTTGTTGTTGTTGCTGGTGTACGCATTTCCTTTATAAGAGAGCCTGGATTTAGTTTCTTCCCTTTTGAAAGTTAAACGAAAAAATGACAGCTGCAAAACTTACTCGCTCAACATCATCGTTAGGATAGGATAGGATCTTTTGTATTCCCTTATGTTGTTGTTTCTGAAACTTATGGCTCGTGGCCGTGGGAACATAGCTGAGACCGAGTTTCTCACACGGTGTTTTTCATTTGTTCGATAAACACATGCGTTCCTTTCTACTTGCTGGCTGGCTTGTCCGTCTGTTCCTTTCTCAAGGATTATGCATTGTGGAGTTTGCAGCTGTCGCGCAATTTCTTCCTTGCCAACTAGATTGCTTTGGTTCTTGGATCAGCTCGGTGAAAATTGCTCGCTCCTTGGTCAATGTCTTGTACCAAGTGTTGTGTCTTGTTAATCAGATTGTGTTCTGGGACCACTTAAAGAGCTGCTTGTTGCATGCATATACATCTTTTGTTGTTTTATGGGGGGAAATTGTATGCCAAGGTTTTTGGTCTTGTTCCAGAATTTCATTCATTCACTCAAAGGTCTTGTTATTTATCCTTGCATTCATTGATCATCGAGTGTTGCAGTTTGCGTGTGTCTTGTGTTGTCTTATGTTGTGGAGTGGCCTTCGCTAGTCGTGGGAAAATATTATTTAATTGAATGCTCCTTTTTGTCCTTTAGGCTTCTTCCACTTTGTTTTGTTTGGTTTGGTCTCTTTTTTTTATTGTTGTAGCTTGAGTAATCAATAGGGTCTGGCTTTAGTCCTGCGAATGCTGATTCTCTTTATCAACGCATACACAGCGGCCATGTAAATTGAATGATCGTGTGTACCAAGTGTGTCCAAAGTTGTATAGCTGCCCCTTGTCATCATTCCATGGTAGTATTTACCGAATGTGGAATGTGTATCCCGGTTGTTGATATGATTTGTTGATCATTTATTTCAATAAAATTTGTAAATATAGGTAGGTAAGTATCGGTAATTGACTGACACCGTCAATATGTACACAAGGAGTATGCTTTATGTGGTTGATTGTGTAATTAACCTCGATGACATAGCCATAGGCTAATGCAGCGTGCTTGAGTCATTAGGGGGAATATAATAAATTAAAAGTGGTACGCCATGGATCATCGTTGATAAAATTATGAAAAAAAAAACAGGAGAGCAAAATAACTAGGTGAGTATTCGCAAGATTAGGAAGAGTAGATTGCAGTCGTAATTGAGGTTAGGTTTATTAGCTGAAATATCAAAGCCGAAGTCACCGGGTCTATACTGGCATGCCTGCTAAAAAGCAACTTCAAATGCCATCTACGAATTGAGTGGACTTGGCAGAACAGTAGGAGTAATGTATTGCCTTATGAGCTCCTTGGAGGCGTTGGGGACATATAACTCGCCCTCATCCATCAAACGGTGTAATTTAAACAGCTTTTCTATTGAAGATTTAAGTTGGTCTAAGGTGATTTACTTTTTACCATAGCAATATTTCTATCACAATGTGAATGGGCTGATATCTCAGCTTATATTTGCAGTAATGGTGTGCAAAGCGGTCGTCGCCCTGTCCGTCCGTCTGTCGATAGCACGCTAACTTTCGAAGGTATAGAGCTAGGCGTTTGAAATTCTGATTGAATACTTTCTTTTATTGTAGTTTGGTTGGGAGTGTAAATGGTCCATATCGGTCCATGTTTTGATATAGCTGCCATGCTGCATAGCTGGTAATTGACTGCTTAAGCCTCTAGGGGCCGCAATTCTTACCCGATTTGTCCGAAATTGTGCATGAGGTGTTTAGTTATGAGTTCCAACAGCTGTGCCAAGTATGTTCTTAATCGGTTGATAACCTGGTATAACTTCCATATAAATCGATCTTAGATCTTGACTGCTTGAACCGACAGAGGGCGCAATTATTATCCGCTTTGGCTGAAATTTTGAACGAAGTGGCTTGTTTAAGATTTCAACAACTTATGCCAATTGTGGTCCAAATCGGTTCATTACCTGACATAGCTCCCATATAGACCGATCTTCTGATTATACTTTTTTAGCCTCTAGAGGGCGCAATTCATATCCGATTTGTCAGACAATTTGCATAATGACTCTACTTTAGTCTCCAACAGCCAAAACCGAGTATGGGCTCAATCGGTATAGCTTGGTATTGCTCCAATAGCATAGCAATTCTTATCCACTATCTTTTGTTTGCCCATAAAGAGATTGCGGACAAAGAACTTGATAAATGCGAACCATAGTGGAGGGTACTTAAGATTCAGCCCGGCCGAACTTAAAACGCTTTCACTTGTTTAAACATCAGGAGCTATAAGAATGCTCAGGGACATGTGGAGGACAGTTTCTTCAGGTTCAGTGTTGAAATTCCGTCGGAACTTAAGCGACTACGATACGGCACGGAATATGGTAAACCCTCCAACTAAGTGATTGACCCTTGCGCAGCACATTGTAAACGTTACAACTGCGAAAGGGGTTGATAAACGTTGTTTCCTGGATGCCTGGGTTGGAATCCTGGCGAGAAAATCAGAAAACCACTTTCTGCGGAGGTAATATCCTCCCAAAGGTAGAGACATTTGTGAGGACCCCTTTTCTTGGTCGTTACAACTGCGAAAGGTGTTGGTAAACGTTGTTTCCTGGATGCCTGGGTTGGAATCCTGGCGAGAAAATCAGAAAACCACTTTCTGCGGAGGTAATATCCTCCCAATGGTGGGGTCATTTGCGAGGACACCTTTTCTTGGGCAGAGGTTGCATATATTGAAAAGTCAGAAGGGTCACATATACGAAGAATTCGAGAGCGACGAAGATAACTCTTGGCAAGGCACTTTGCAACGTAGTATGACTTTACTTCTTTATAGTAGTCAAGCCAGACTGGTTATAGATGCGGTTTTATGAAACCGAGCAAAGCCATGGTCAATGGTTCCCACTTTTCTACAGTGAACGTTTTTATGCACCGGAATGACCCAGCTCACCCTAGGAAACGTGCCGGGTCTCCTTTCGTTATTGGCCCGGGTATCATTTCGTCTCTTTTCTAAAAAACTGTGATTGATGTTGTCATTTTCGTGATTGAAGCAGTTTCAATTAAAACAATTAATTGGATCAATTAATTTCGTTGTTGTAGAAGTTTATTGTATTCTATCTTTCGTCTGCTTGATTCTGTTGAGTGTCGAGACCCAGGAACTCCGCGACTAAGATGGGGTGCGTTCACAGGGATCTGGGTCTGAGTCGAGTGGGTCTGGCCGGGCAGTTAAACAGGTGACGTGTATCGTGCGGTCCCTGGTTACAATCGGGACATACATCTTGCACGTCGGCATCAATCCTAGCATTGTGGGAATTGAGGCGGCTGCATCTGCGGAACGTAATTGAGCCAGAACTACTCTGGTTTGCCGAAGGAGGTCGATTTCTTCGGGTGCAATGGGTGGCGGTCGTTCTCCAAGGACTACATTCTAATTTTGTGATTGAAACTGATTTATATTTTTTTCTGTGTTTGTAATATCTGCACCATATTACATATCGTCCCCTACAATACAACTGGAAAAAGATTTCATTGGCCCATACCTTCCACATTTCGGTAAATTTATAGCAATCCCATGGTAGACGGTTCTAAAACCGGATATCAAAAAAGTCTACAAATTTCAATATATATTTTAATTGGATCAATTAAAAAATTAATTAAAAATATCGAAAAATTTTAATAATTTTTTTAATTGGATCATTAAAAGAATTAATTGAAAATATCAAAATTTCCACTTATTTTTATACCCTCCACCATAAGATGTGGGTGTACTAATTTCGTCATTCTGTTTGTAACACCTCGAAATATGCGTCTAAGACCTCATAAAGTATATATATTTCTGATCGTCGTAACATTCTAAATCGAACTAGCCGTCTGTCTGTCGAAAGCACGCTAACTTTTGAAGGAGTAGAGCTAGCCGTTTGAAATTTTGCACAAATACTTATGCTACTTATTAATGTAGGCCGTTTGGGATTGTAAATGGGCCAAATCGGTCCATGTTTTGATATAACTGCCATACAATCCAATCTTGGGTCTTGACTTCTTGAGCCTCTATAGGGCGCAATTCTCGTCCGATTTGACTGAAATTTCGGCACATAGTGTTTTGATTTCACTTCCAACAACAGTGCTATGTATGGTTCAAATCGGTCTATAACCTAATATAGCTGCCATATAAACCGATCTTGGGTCTTGACTTCTTGAGCCTCTAGAGGGCGCAATTCTCGTCCGATTTGACTGAAATTTCGCACATAGTGTTTTGATATCACCTCCAACAGCTGTGCTAAGTATGGTTTAAATCGGTCTATAACCTAATATAGCTGCCATATAAACCGATCTCGGGTCTTGACTTCTTGAGCCTCTAGGAGGCGCAATTCTCGTCCGATTTGACTGAAATTTTTCAAAAAGTGTTTTGATATTACTTCCAACAGCTGTGCTAAGTATGGCTTAAATCGGTCTATAACCTAATATAGCTGCCATATAAACCGATCTTGGGTCTTGACTTCTTGAGCCTCTAGAGGGCGCAATTCTCGTCCGATTTGACTGAAATTTCGCACATAGTGTTTTGATATCATTTCCAACAAATATGCGAAGTATGGTCCTAATCGGTCCATAACCTGATATCGCTGCCTTATAAACCGATCTTGGGTCTTGACTTCTTGAGCCTCTAGAGGGCGCAATTCTCGTTCGATTTGACTGAAATAAAATTCGGCCTGGCCGAACTTAGCACGCTCTTACTTGTTTTAATTGATTATGCAACTTTTTTAATTGAAATTTATTCAATTTCTTCTTCGTAAACGGTGATTGATATTATCATTTTCGTGATTGAATCAGTTTCAATAAAAAAATTATTTGTATCAATTAATTTCGTGATTGAAGACGATTTTTGTTCTTTTCTGTGTATGTGTGAGCACGGTTTTTTTTACCTATAAACCTAGAGAAGAAGGCCGTTGATATGTGTATATCCCTTGCTTTCTTCGCAATGGCTTTTTTACAAATACTGCACATATGAACTTCACCTCACATTTTCGTCTTCTTGTGTGAACGGTATCTCTAGTTTTCGAACGCTCGGTGGCCATCTATGCGGTTGATGTGCCTTTTAGAGGCGTTTTCGTGTGTCTTCAAGACCCTCTGTTGTTGTTGTTGTAGCAGTGTATTGTACCTCTGGTGGCAGCCCTTGCCGATAAAGGTCTCCATCGGGTCAATCCGGTATGAGGTATTGCAAACAATCTCATGACAGCTGGTTGTACGTACCGGATTGACCCGATGGATTCGTTCATCGTCAAGGGCTGCCGCCTCAGTGTACAGCACACTGCTACAATAGCAACAGCAACATGGGATTATTCAAGGCTCTATGTTCCACCGCTGCCACGGCGTAACCTTTGGTCGCCTTGAGTAGAGTGTGGCAGGTTAAACTGCAGTGGGCGGCACGATTAAAGGCACTTCCCGACAGTTTTTGTATTAATTTTTCCCCTTTTTGTTTATTTTACTGTAGTACCTCAATTGGCTTAAATAGAGGATTTGTTGTCTAATTGTGGCATAAATGATTTTTCATTCTACCACAATAAACCACCTAAAATCCCTTGTGGGTTTTTTTCAAAAACCCAACAAACTTATCACAGATCATATCAAAAATAGATCGATTTCTTTGAGTTATTCACAGATCTTCACATCCTAATGAATGAATGAATCGATTTCAAAGTAAAAACCACAAATTGTTTTAAATTTAGGTATTTTCTTCTATATATTGTCATTTGGGCAAATTGTTGTGTTTATAAATAAAATTCTCTTAACATTATCATTGTGGTGTTGTAGTAGTAGGTCATGCACACACAACACCACAAAATAAGACCCTATCACAGTTGGATTATATTCTATAAAGCTACTAAAACAATAGTCATCATCATTAAAACTCTAACAATAGTTTAACAAAAATCTTTAAAAACTTATCATCGAAAAAATAAAGCAAATTAAATAGGAGTTTTTTTTTTGTCTGCTTAAAACTAAACGAGATCATAGATTAAGGAAGAACTCTGAGAAGCACTGCTGGTGTTATTTTGTTTTGTTTTTCTTTTGTCTGCCTCTTGTCCACAAGAGTGCTAGAAAGAGAGTGTGTTCGGCTGATTACCAAGGACGCCAAACGGGGGTGTTGCTGCTGCTGCTGCTGCTAGTGGTGGTCACTTGCAAAAGTCCTTGTGTTGGTTTTGGTTGGTACAAAGCTGGTGAAGAACGTAACGATGAGCAGTCATTATCACTGGCATAACCACTGGACACTGGACTGTACATGGAGCAAGCAGCAGTGGATTGTGAACTGGAACAGGCCACTGTTAAAGGGGTATTGATGGCGGCAGGTACCTCACTGGGTGATTCCAATTGGCTGAGACGCAAACCCAAGTGAGTCATTAGTTTGGTGCCAAAGGCCACATCTATTTTGGGCAAGGTGGCCATGCAACGGGACACTTCATTGGCTGCCTGTATATAACCGGAACGGAAACTTTGCTGGGCATTGAGATTGTTTTGTGAGATTTGTTGTTTTTGGGCCTTTAATTTGCGCAAATGTTGAACGGTGACCTCCAAGATGTCAGCCTTTTCGAATTTCTGGGTATTTTCGCCATCCTGTTTGAAGCACTCCGACATTAAATCCTTCAAATCATCCAAACACTTGTTGATGCGTGCACGTCGTTTGCGTTCCAGCAAAGGTTTCATCACTTTGCGGTATTGATAGGTTTTGGACATTTCGTATTTGCTGGCCATTTTTTTTTTTTTGTAGATAAAACGAAAACTTTAAGTAAAGAATGTTAAGGCGAGTTGTTTGCTCGACGAGTTATGAACAGTGAATGATGATTGCATCAGAGTGTGTCACCTTTATATAGGCACACGTGTCCCAGCTCAACTCAGAGCACGAACTTGCAACTCGTGCTCAACGCACGCACCACCATTACACCACAGTCCCATTCATTCAGCATTCAGTTTGGTGAAACCTACATTAAAACAAAGAGAGCGATAAAGAGAGAGAGAGAGAGAGAGAGCGCAACTTAGTAAATGAGAGCCTTAGTATTAAAGGCTCTTGCTGTGGTACCATGATCAAAATTTCTTATATTAATGGCATACTGTAAAATATTTTAGGGGTTGTTGCTGCTGCCGGTGATGGTGGTGGTGGTGGTGGTAGTGGTGGTGGCGGTCTTGGCATGTTGTTTTTCGTAACGTACATTTGGGAGACAGGTAGCAAAACTATGAAGTTGAATATCGTGGGAAACACTTTGCTCGATAGTTTCCCACCATTTCATTTATCTCGTGCACATGGGGTTGTTTTTTTGTTGTTCATCCTCATCCTTGTATATTTTGTGAATCCCTGTCCGTATCCTTTTGTGTTACTGATAGCAATGCATTCCCCTATTCTGGTGCACAACTGCACGAACATATTACAAGGTGAACAGTGGGTAAATTTGTCATACAACAAGTCCTTGTGTGGAAATTTTCAAAAGTCGTTAATGGTAGGTGATGTGACTCTTTGGAACGTGTTCTTTTGTGAGTTAGAATTTTGGGAATTCCACAGGAGGAAGAGAAAAGTCGGTGAGGGTGAAAAGGGCTCCGCTAGTGATGAATACCTCAGTGCTGTTCTGTATGGCGGGTTGTAAGCAGGAATCCGAATAAGCTATGCAACAAGGCCGAATGTGTCTTGGGGATTGAAGTTTAAAGTCTTCAGATTTATGAGGAAGGCGAAGGTTAGATGATTCGAGGAGCCACGTTATTTAAACATAAGGTCAAATTTTTGAGAACGATTGTTGAGAGAAAACTAAACGAAATTTTTCACATCCAGAAGCATTACGGGCAGGCTAACAGATGTTGGACGCTATGTAGTGTTCAAATGGGACTGAGTCCAAAGATATTCCACTGGCTCTGCAAGAGCGTGATAAAGACCAACAATAACTTGGGCCTCGTCGAGAGAAAATTAAGCGAAATTTTTCACATTCAGAGGCATTACGAGCAGGATAACAGATGTTGGACGCTATGCAGACGGAACGTAGACTTCAAATGAGACCTGAGTCCAAAGATATTCCACTGGCTTTACAAGAGCGTGATAAAGACCAACAATAACTAAGGCTTCGGTAGTATAGTGGACGCCGATAGTGGGGAAGTTTAACATAGGTTAGGAAGTTAACATAGGTTAGTAATCGGCTTATGGTGCGCTCTAAAAACTATTGGGTTGTCCAAAAAGTAATTGCGGATTTTTTAAAAGAAAGTTAATGCATTTTTAATAAAACTTAGAATGAACTTTAATCAAATATACTTTTTTTACACTTTTTTTCTAAAGCAAGCTAAAAGTAACAGCTGATAACTGACAGAAGAAAGAATGCAATTACAGAGTCACAAGCTGTGAAAAAATTTGTCAACGCCGACTATATGAAAAATCCGCAATTACTTTTTGGGCAACCCAATATAAAGGAACCTCTAAAAAAGAAAATTTTAAGTAAGGAATTCCGTGCTAGTTACAAAATCCTTAATTGATTTCAATACCACTACCCTAAGTTGGTTCATGTCAGGTATTGTGTTCCTCATCATCTCATCATCTTCCCCGCATGCCCTACACATGCTATCACTTGCCGCACCGATTTTTCATAAGTGAGCTCGAAGTGCTATGTGTCCCATTATGATACCAATAGCTATACTAACCTCCTTCTTACTTCCTTTCAGTAATAGCCTCGTCTTCTCACGATATGGGTCCCCCATAGGATTTTCGTCGTCTTACCGACCGTTTCGCTGTTCCATAATGTTGCATGCGTATTCGTCGCCCACTCCCTTAACTCGGACGGCGTCGACCCGAAAGGCTTCGAGTTAATCAAGTTTATTGACGGCAGTCCTCCGGCCTTCAACGCAAAATCGTCTGCCCTTTCATTTCCTCTTACTCCGTTATGGCCCCAAGCGATGTGGATTTTGCCTTCCTCAGAGAAGGCGTTGATCTCCTTCTTACACCGCAAGACTGTTCGTGACCTTACCGTCCTGGTTGTTACTGCCCTTATGGCAATTTTACTGTCTGTAAAGATGTTCATACTCGAAGTCCTCGCATCACGCATTTCGTGATCGCCCGGATCTCCGTCTGAAGGACCGTATTATGGTCAGGCAGTTTAAAACAGATCTCAGTCCCTGGGTTCACATAAGGTTCGGAGAACCTGGTATTGCCGTCTGATATATATTCTTGAAACGCTGGTGGCTAAAAACTGAAGTAGAGAACAGGTCTGGGGGTCTTCATTGAGGACCCACAGAAGGATTTCTGCTTTTGGCCCTGCAGGCGAAAATCCGGGTTATCACAGAATGCATGAGTTGGTACAACGTCAACGTCAAGACGTCGAGTTTGTAGATCTCTACACTAAATTGACCATTAGGACCATAGCAGTAAGAAGACTAAGCTCACTTACGATTTGGGTGTGTAAGGGTCTTGGGGAGATTCTCGTCGTGACAAAACCAGGTTTGGGTGCAGTAAGAAGCAGATCAATATGGCATTCTCTATCATTACGGGACACATTGGACGCATATCTGCAGAATAGGTGAGACAAGTCTTAGCATGTGTAGGGCATGTTAGGAAAACAAAGAGACGTTGTTGTTGTTGCAGCCACATTCTCATGTGGAGATGGCGATCCTCATCAAGCTCCTGTAGGTGAGCAAGCTCGTTCCGCGTGAACAAGGTGGCCACAGGTTATTTAACGGCACCAATAACTCGCCTTGTCATAACGAGCATCATGGACACTCAGTATTTGTGCAAGAACCGGTGCCGCCCGGCCTCTCACTAAGACTCTCAGCTCCAACCCCCTGATTTTCCGCAACTGCCGTTGCAGCTATTCCGTATGGAACATCCTACTATCCGCAACCTGTGGACACGCCCGGTGGCTCGCAGCTAAGCTTCTCGTGACAGCAATGAACACCACACAGATCGGACCCTAATATTCCAGTCTGTGTGGTGCTCACAGCTATCCCGTGCCAAGACGAGGAAACGTTGGAGCATTAACTGTGACATTGACGTCTGCTTAACCTCACTTAGGTATTGATGTAATGCCCGACTTTTACCGACTTCAGGGAAAAAGGGAAAGTTTTTTTCAAGAAACTTTTTTCAAAATTTTGTTTTCATAGAAAAACTTTTTCAAATTTTCGTTTATAAAAAAAAAAACTAGCTGAACGGGGCCCGCTCCGCTGCACCCCATTGGTTTAAGGGGAGTTTATGGGATAAGGCATCCTCAAACACTTGGCCCCAAAATTAGTACTCTTTGGGCGTTTTTTTTTGGAATGGAGGCGGTGTCCCAAACACATGGTCTCACATTTGGATATAAGATTCGTATTCTACTCCCAAATACCTTATTTGAGCCCGATATTACGATGGTCAGCAAATAATTGTTTTTTGTGGCGTATTTTGGAGAAGGGGTAGATACCCAGAAAATTGGTCCCGAAAGTGGGTATCAATCCCGTACTCATCTCCCGTATACATGCTCGATTTAGAGGTGTTTTGGCGAGTGGGTGGTCCCCCAAAAACTTAGCCCTTAAAATATATCAGCATTGTTCTCTACTCTCAAATATCATTTATTTGAACCCTATATTGGCATTGGCCTCAAAATTGCATTTAAAATCCTTTTTCTAATCTCAAATACCTTTCATTTAACCCCTTATTGAGAAAGTCAGCAAATATGTCCTGTTTGGGGTATGGGCCCTAAAAACTATTAATATCGAGATCCACTCCCTTTAAGACCCAAATCGTCATGGTGAGCAAATATGTCCCATTTGGGAATTATTATGGGGGTGGGATGTTCCCTAGGCAGTTGGCCCCGAAGTTTGATATTAGATTCGTGATCTACTCCCAAATACCTTTCATTTGAGCCCCATATTTCCATAGTCGCAAACATGACCGGTTTGGGGAGTGTTTTGGGGGATGGGGCGGCCGTTTAGTGATTTGGCCCTTAAAATATAAGAGAGCACACACAATTTCGCTTAAATCGCACCACCCATCACCGAGATCTGGCGATTCTGAAAATTTGGGTAAAGGGGAGGGTCCGCCCCCCTTTAGATATCAAAAAATTTAGTACCCTTTTTTTACCACGGGATCATGCACCATCAGTGAACATTTCATGGAAATCGGTTCAGCCGTTTTTGAGTCTATAAGGAACACAGAAACAAACAAACATACAAACAAACACAAATTGATTTTCATATAAAAGAAGAAGACAAGCTGTCCCCTCCCGTTCTGCTGCGCCTTCATTAGAACCAAGCGAAAAATAAGATTCTTACTACCATATGTATCTCCTCAGTACAATTTGTTTATCTATAACCACATATCTTTTATTAAACCCAATAAAGACACAAAGGGTAGGCAACCTCTCATCACTTGAACCTCATTTATAAAACCATATTCGTATTCTACTCCCGAATACCTCTTTAAGTCCCATATTATCATGATCATCTAATATACCCACTTGGGACGGTTTTGGGGCGGCCACCTGGGTCCATGTTTGGTGCGGTTTTGGGCTAGGACGGCATCCTAGGTACTTGGATTCAATTTTGGCCATCATATTCTTATTCAAATCCAGAATAACTTTCATTGGAGTCCTATATTGTCCCAATCGATCGACTCCCATATTGTCCCGATCCATCGACTCCCATATTGTCCCCAACGGTCCTATTTTGGGCGGTACTCTCAGGGCGACGCCCTAGGTATTTGGATCAAATTTTTGACACTATACTCGTATTCTACTCCCTTTTCATTTGAGTCCCATATTGTCCGATCGGTCCACTTTTGGGCCTGGGCGGCCTTTTAGGTCCAACATTAACATGATCATCTAATGTGCCCACTTGGGACGGTTTTGGGGCGGCCCCCTGGGTAATTACACCCAATTCTTAATATTCAATAATAATATTCATACTCTACTCTCGAATACATTTTATTGGAGTACCATATTGTCCCGATCGGTCCATGTTTGGTGCGGTTTTGGGCTAGGGCGGCTTCCTAGGTACTTGGATTAAATTTTTGCCATCATATTCTTATTCAAATCCAGAATAACTTTCATTGGAGTCCTATATTGTCCCGATCGATCGACTCTCATATTGTCCCCAACG
Organism: Stomoxys calcitrans; assembly: GCF_963082655.1. Classification (NCBI taxonomy): domain Eukaryota; kingdom Metazoa; phylum Arthropoda; class Insecta; order Diptera; family Muscidae; genus Stomoxys; species Stomoxys calcitrans. The sequence goes on along the minus strand of NC_081553.1, from coordinate 226,433,434 downwards.
GTCCTATTTTGCGCGGTACTCTCAGGGCGAAGCCCTAGGTATTTGGATCAAATTGTTGACACTATATTCGTATTCTACTCCCTTTTCATTTGAGCCCCATATTGCCCGATCGGTCCGCTTTTGGGGCGGTTGAGGGCCTGGGCGGCCTTTAGGTCCCATATTACCATGATCATCTAATATGCCCACTTGGGACGGTTTTGGGGCGGCCCCCCTGGGAAATTACACCCAATTTTTAATATTCAATAATAATATTCATACTCTACTCTTGAATACCTTTTATTGGAATACCATATTGTCCTGATCGGTCCATATTTGGTGCGGTTTTGGGCTAGGGCGGCATCCTAGGTACTTGGATTAAATTTTTACCATCATATTCTTATTCAAATCCAGAATAACTTTCATTGGAGTCCTATATTGTCCCGATCGATCGACTCCCCTATTGTCCCCAACGGTCCTATTTTGGGCGGTACTCTCAGGGCAACGCCCTAGGTATTTGGATCAAATTTTTGACTCTATATTCGTATTCTACTCCCTTTTCATTTGAGTCGGTCCACTTTTGGGGCGGTTTAGGGCCTGGGCGGTCTTTTAGGTACTTGAACCCAATTTTTTAGTAATATGTTCGCATTTTCTTCTTAATACGTTTTATTTAAGTCCCATATTGTCCCAATCGATAAATATGTCCTGCTGGAGGGTTTGGGTGGTGGGGAGGCCCCTCAGACACCAATGAATAAATGTCGAATTTTTACTCTACTTTTATATACCCATATTGCTCAAAGGGCGACATTTTTATGCCAAGTTCGTACTTTACTCTTACATACCTTTCATTTGATACCCATATTGTCCCAATCGGTAGACATGTCCGTTCGGGAGGGTTTTGGGATGGGGCGTCCCCTCGGTTATTTAACCTCAAAAATTTTGTCAAAATTTTTAAATTTTTTTATTTTTATGTTTGACAATTTTGTCCAACTTGGTTTTTGATGAAATATTGTCAAAATGTTTTTTTTTTTTTGGAAAATTGTGTTCTTGTTGAAAATTTAGGTTTTATTAAAAAATGCTGCCTTTTTTGAAAATTATGCTCGAATGTGGGTTTTCAATAAAACTTTGTAAAATCCCTTCTGAATTCAATGTCAGCAATTTGTCCTGTGTCTATGTAGGAGACTTCGAATCGTATAAATGGCACGATCTAGAAATTCTAAAACTTTGTCATGTTTTCCCCACTGTACGTACGTATCCTGGCTGCCCAAGTGTGTGGATGGCACACTCAGTGTCAAATATTGAGTGAGAAGATTAAAAATGAATCAGCAACAACATCAACAACAACCATGCAGGGCAAGCCTTCATGAAAATGAGAGAAGTAGTAACGTCGTCAACAAACGACAAACACAAAGTGGTAATAACTACCACCTGCCCTTTCTTTTTTGGGAAACGTTCGAAATTGTGCTTCTGTGTTGGGCCTTGCGAACCCCCGAAGCTAGCTGTCTTTGGAACCAACTAAACAGATCGTCAGAACGTCAGTTAAGTTGACTTGATTAACAACTTGGGCCGTTGTGGCTGCTGCTGCTGCTGCTGTTGCTTCAATGAGAAGAGCCTCAGAGTGTGAGAAAAATTTCTTGGTTGCAGCTGTTGATGTCACTACAGAGCTTGGTTTGGTTAATAGGTTCTTGTTGGGATAGAGGGACGCATGGACTAGAGATGGATGGTTGCATTGGATGTGTGTGATGCGCTCGTGTGGCAAAGACATCATAACAACACAACAGCAATTATAAATGTTTCCAGTTAATAAGGGCATGCCATGGCCATGGCCATAGCCACAGCCAATGCAAGCAGAGTGAGTGGCCCAAGTCTCATGAGGTTTATCACAAGATGAGAGTGAGATGATTGTTTAACACTTGATTAGAGGAAGAATACGATTAAATGGTACGAGTATGCTATGGTTTAGGCTGGGATTGTTTACAGAACAAAAAATCTAAGGGCTGGCAAATTGTTTTGATGGACGAAAACTAAAATTAATACCCGGAATACCAACAAAACACATGTTTTAGGTGCTCTTATATAGTTTTTTGTTTTTTTTTTCTTTTTGTGAAACATTTTCTCTGCTATTGTTTTCGAAAATTTCCCACAATAGGTATTTTTAAAGTAATTTGAATAAGGAGAGACTTTAAAGGTGAATTAAAGAATAATTTCTGTAAATTGAAATTTTATAAAACTTCCTTTGAAACTAAAATTTTGACAAAATTGTCTATAAAAAAAAAAATTTGACAACATTTTGGATAAAAATAAAAAATGGAATTTTTACAATATTTTATATAAAAAATAATGTTTAAAAAAATTTTTTAAAAAATTTAATTTTTGAAAAAATCTTCTATAAAACTATAATTTTGACAAAATTTTCTATTAAAACAAAATATAAAATTTTTTAAATAAAATTTAAGCAAAATTTTCTATAAAGATAAGATTTTGGCAAAAATTTTAAAAATTAAATTTTGAGCAAATATTCTAAGAAAACGAAAATTTTGATTTTCTTCTTTTAAATTAAAATTTCTAAAAACTTAAATTTTTTTATATTGGGTTGCCCAAAAAGTAATTGCGGATTTTTTAAAAAAAAGTAAATGCATTTTTAATAAAACTTAAAATGAACTTTAATCAAATATACTTTTTTTACACTTTTTTTCTAAAGCAAGCTGTAAGTAACAGCTAATAACTGACAGAAGAAAGAATGCAATTACAGAGTCACAAGCTGTGAAAAAATTTGTCAGCGCCGACTATATGAAAAATCCGCAATTACTTTTTGGGCAACCTAATAATTATAAAATTTTGTTTAATTTTATATATTTAACTATAAATTACAATTGAATATTTAAGAAAATTTTATATAAAATAAAATTTTGACAAAATTGTCCATAAAATAAAAATGTTGAAAACTACTTCTTTTAAACTAAAAATACAAAATTTTCTGTAAAACTAAAATTTAGACAAAATTTTTCTAAAAAATGGATATCTCTATAAAGACCATAGTTGTTGGAAGACGAAACCTTAATTTCAGCGAAATCGGAAATTTTGGCGCACTCTAGAGGCTCTAAAAGTCAAGATCCCAGATCGGCTTATATGGCAGCTATATCAGGTTATGAACCGATTTAGACTATACTGAGCACAGTCATAAAAAAAACGATACGTGTAAAATTCCACCCAAATGGGATAAGAATTGCGCCCTCTAGAGGCTCAGGACGTCATGATACGAGATCGGTTTATATGGCAGCTATACCAAAACATGGACCGTGGACATTCCCAACCGAACTGCACGTATGAGAAGTATTTGTGCAAAAATTTCAAGCCGAAACAAAACACTTCATGCAAAATTTCAGCTAAATCGGAAATTTTTGCGTACTCTAGAGGCTCAAAAAGTCAAGATCCCAGATCGGCTTATATGGCAGCTATATCAGGTTATGAGCCGTTTTAGACTATACTGAGCAAAAAACGATACGTGCAAAATTCCACCCAAATGGGATAAGAATTACGCCCTCTAGAGGCTCAGGACGTCATAATACGAGATCGGTTTATATGGCAGCTATACCAAAACATGGACCGTGGACATTCCCAACCGAACTGCACGTATGAGAAGTATTTGGGCAAAAATTTCTAGCGCCTACCTTTACTCCTTCGAAAGCTATCGTGCTTTCGACAGACGGACGGACAGAGGGACGGGCGGACGAACAAACGGCGGGAGGACATGGCTAAATCTACCTAGAACGTCAAGAGAATCATGAAAATTAATACTCAGTTAGGTCTCAGATCAATATTTGGATGAGTTACAAAAGAAATGACGAAGTTAGTATACCCCTATCCTATGGTGGAGGGTATAAAAACTATTGTGAAAAGTTTTCTTTAAATCAAAAGTTTTGCCAACATTTATTATAAAAAATTAAAAAAAAAACTCCTTTTATCTTTCAAATCAAATTTGACGAAAGAAAAATGACAAAAAACATTTAAATATTTTTTATTAATAATGTTTTTTTTTTTATTAAAAATCACTTACTAACTATTTATAAACTTAATTTTAATTATTTTCTACCACATAATTTTCTAGTTTGTCTACCACTGGCAAGTTTAGCCAGTTCAGGATTTTGTGTTCCAGTGTAATTTTTTTTAAATATCTCATATAGTCAACTAGTTGCATTTGTGCATGGTTTCAGCTGTTTAAGGGTTTTACTAACTCCCCGCTGGTTCAGCATCTCGTAGATGGGCTGACCATTACCAAGTGATTGGAGTAATTATTCCTATAATAAAGCACATTAGCATACAGCCCCTGGGCGAATATTGATTGATGCACTAGATTAGTTGCCAGAGTAACTCCCTGTCCATTATCCATCTTTGTTGTTGTTGTTGTTGTTATTTCTTGGTCAGAAATCAATGGGACACAGCAGCAGCAAGTGCTGGCTGTTGTTGTCCCCATTATCATAGCCATAAAGCTGGCCACTTATGATTGGGGTTTGCTGCCTGAGAATAGTTACGTTTTTGCCAAGCCTGTGGTGTTTGTTGAAGTCCACTCTAGCACTTCCCCTCAAGATAGCGAAACTGGTTTTTCTGAGGCAGTTCTCCGATTGTTATGTTGCAATCAATGGCTAATAATGGTTAAAAGCCATGCCATGGTATCCATCCCCCCATAGTCATATTCATGAATGAATTTTCGTTAGCAAAAGTTCTGAATGGCAATGGAGACAATTATATCTTGAGTGCGAAACCGGTTGCTGTTGTTATTTTCATTCACACGTACAAGTTTTGCTCCCCTTGAATGGAGTAAACTTTTTGAGCCAATAGTCCGCCTGTGGTGGTAATTGGTTCTCTACACATTCTTCACTGTAATCTGCACTGCCAGTAGAAGAACCCCAAGGAGTTATCCAAAGTTACTATATGGGCTGTCTGTTGCTGCTGGCAGCATAGTTGCAACAACATTTCATTTGCTCGATTTTGTTCGATTTCATCAAAGTAGACGGAGTCTGCTGAGACTTCCTTGGTATCCTTTGAAGTGAAACGCTTGAAGATTTTTTGAAATGCCATCAGGAAATTGAAACGTTTTTGTTTTGTGGCCACTGGAGTTTGTGATGATGGAGTAGTTGTTGTAGTCAACATTTTTATTGAAGTTCTATAGAAGTTGCTTTCACTTGTAAAGTTCAAAGATAACTGATGAATAGTTAGAAGTAGCTGCGGGTTTTTATATCTATTCAGCCAGCATCCCCCTAGGGTGACAAGTGTTTTGCTGTAGATTGGCAATACGCATGCGTGGTCCACAATCCTTTGGTTAGTTTTTTTTTTGATAATTGCTACACTTGTTACTAATTGCACGTGCTAGAACACGTTTTTGGCCGCCGCTCGCCAGCCATGCACTTGTTTCTCTCTCCCTTTCAAAACATAACCACAGTTTTATTATTATTGATGCTTGTGTCAGAAGTTCTGTGCAAATATGACCATCCACCCATCCATGCGTTCCCATCAATTTTAGCCAACCGTCCATTGACAGACCCAACGCACGGCAACTGTCGCACACAATGCCAGCCACACTTCAATAACTGCACCCCTGCCATGTAAGAGATTTGTTGGCAAACAGAGTTGCCACTACATAAAAATTTAAGAAAATACCAATTAGAAGAAAGCGGCACTTTTGATGGAAACACATTTTTTAACCATGGCGAAACAATTAAAGGTGGTCTCATTTATACAACAACCACAAATCATATGGTGCAATCCGCCATTTTACCATCAATCTGATCGACGGTTTGCCAACACACACAAAAAAAATTGTGTGCGTGTGTGCATACGTGTGCGTACATGAGCAAAAAATGTGCGAGAAAGAAGATGACAACAAAGAGAATTCAAACAAAAATCTGACATCTTAATACCGTAAAACCTGGCCGGCTATTAGCAGCTGTTGAATCCGCCTTGATAACTCTTGTAGTTAGCTTTTCATGGCTTGTACAGATATTCAAGTTAAGTTGGAGTGGTCTTGCTTACCAAATGAATAGTATACAAGTAATATCGGACGGTAATGTAAACAAACTGAACTTATTTTAAGGTCATAATTTTACGTTACGTATAAAATTTCTGCCAAATCAGGCAAAATTTTAAACTTCAAGGAACTGTTGAAAACCCCATTTACTCTGCTCTTTAAATCCGGAATTAAGGCTCAGCTGATTTTATAAAGGGAAAACAGATGGTCGAGCCATTAAATCCGGATTTAAAGAGCAGTGTAAACGGGATTGACGGCTAATTGGGAGATGGATGTATATGGGAGTTTTTTGAGACTGGTTTGCGCAATTACACTACCTCCAAAATTTAAGCTACATTGGCCAATAATTGCGGCTTCTAGGAGATCAAGAAGTCACATCGGGCGATGGGTTTATATCGGAGCTATAGCAGGTTATACTCCAATTTGGACCACATTTGGCACGACGGATAGAAGTCAATAACAGAACACCACGAGCAAAATTTCAGCGTAATCGGATAAAATTGCGTCTTTTTTAGGCTTAAGATGTGAAATCGGCAGATCGATTTATATGAGGCTATGTCAGATTATAGACCGATATGGAGCATACTTGGCACGATCGTTGGAATAGAATACTACATGTTCCTAGGGGAAGTAAAAGAAGTCAAACCGAATGACCAATATGTAATATGCAACTCAGAACCGATATGACCCATTTGTAATTCCTAACGACCTAAATCAATAAGAATGATGTGTGCAAAATTTCAAGCGGATATCTTTATTCGTTGGCCTTGTATCGTGATTTCAGCAGACGGGTGGACATTTCTAAATCAGCGATGCCCAAAATGACAAAATGGAATGACTAGATTGGTATACCTCCCCATCCTATGGTAGTGGGTTTAATAATGTGGTGACAGGTTTTATAGTTGTCTATCTACACTGAAAAAAAAGATAGCCCAAAATATAAAATGTTTCCTTATTCGTAGGATTTTAGCAACGAAAACGAGCCAAAGAAACAAAACTATAAAATAAAGATGCTGTCTTTAAATTTAATTTCTTATTAACTAACGAGCATGACCTTCCGTTTCAAATTTTGATTGCCGATTGATTCTTGTTTTACTTCATAGATGACTGTCCAATTATTATTTTTTGAAAAATTCTTTTTTTAACTTTCCATCTTAACCTAAATAAAATTAAACATTTAAAGACGCTCCTATTTGTAAGGCTATTTTGCGTCTTAACCTATGGTTCACTGTCGTCTTGCCCCAAGGTCAATTTCCTAACTACCAATTAAAAAAATCCTTAATATGAAGGAAAATATTTTTCACTAAAGAAAATGTTTTCTTAAAAAGTTGGAAAATTGATCATCTTTAAATTTAGTTTGCTAATCTTAGGTACGAATCTTAAAGCTATTGGTGGGTTACTCATTTAACTTAACAGAAGATATTTTTTCTACCACTAAAACTCCATCATTTAATTATAACTCCTTTATATTGCAAAAAAACTTGCATCTTAATGTTTTATTTCATAGGACAAGAATTTTCAATTTTTCATTTCTTCCAAAAACCTTTAACCTTGGATTAAGGGTGGTACTATATTCAATTTTTGCGAAATTTTTTCATGATTACTTTTTTGTAGATAAAAGATTTTGAATCGAAAAAAACTTGCTTATTTCATTCAGTAGGACACTCCCTTATAACTTATGAAAAAATTTAAAAAATTTTCAAACATTGGTTTTCACCTGTGAAAAACGAATATAGTACCAGCCTTTAAGCTGAGTATTCGTTTCGTGCAGATAAACAATCGTGTTTTGGTATGGAAATGAAAAATTTGATTGCTGTCAAATTCCGCTCGCGGAACATTTAAAATTTCCGCGACTATTCCGAAAGCAGAATCAATCCTTAGATGGTAAAAATCTTACTTAACCACTCATTCATGAAAATTTCATTTGTATGGCAACTCTATTTTTTTGTATGCTGCTCTATAGAGTAATTGTTTATTTTCTACAATTCATATTGGCCCTTATTATGTTTCATTGTTGTTGTCGTTGTCCTCATCACAGTGTGGTTGGCTGTAGCTCTTTGTTGTGAGAGGGTGGTGGGGGGGAGAAGAGAAATACTTTACCATGAGTAGTGTCGTGTTCATCATAATCAAAATTAACAACAAAAACAGCCACAATATCAATTCGGCAGCAAGACGAGCAGAAGTATTAAGTGTGCGTTCGTGTATGCTATGTTTGTATATGCAGCATACACCCTGCTGTCATTGTTCAACCAACGAATGAACGAGCGAACGAAAGAAACTGCCATAATGAGCAGTTGCAGTTCCCATCATAAGGATTGTACATGACGACGAGTCAACGAGAATTTTTATCCCACGGTCTCATAAGTGGAGGTGACAGATGTTCACAGTTCACGTTGTATTTATGGTGTTTGTTGGGTTATGCTGCTGCTTCTGCACTGCGGTTGGCAAGCTGTGGTGTGTGTTGTTCTTGTGCTGTGACTGATGCCTGTGCTTCAAGTTCTTTTCATAGAGGGTTCATGGAGGTTATTTCTCGTTAGGTTTAGTTGCAAATCTTGAAACAAATTGAAAGCTATTTAAAGGTAAGGTATGTATATGTGGATATGTTTAATTTTGCTATCCATGGTGTGGTGTATTTGGGAGTTGGACCACTTTTCTTATGTGCCAGGTGCACTTTTCAAGTTTTTGGGGGTCTGCCAGAAAATAATGTTGTGCCCACAGCCAAAGCCCAGTCACGTGTACGCCACACTTTGGCCTAATGAAGGCGTTGGACGAGGTCTGTATGAAGTGCTTCCTAGAGGACTACAAATTGATTATTGGGTTTTGTTTTTGGGAGTTTTGTTATATTTTTGGTTACTATTTGGCACGCGCTCTAGACCATTTTCTCTGTGGATATGCTTTTTCGTATAATGGACAAATTTGTGATGAATAATTAAACCATGAAGAGCTAAACTAATTTAAATGTATCTTTAATTGAAATCGACCATGTGGTGTGGTTTGTGGATTGGGAAATCCCGAACCATGCTTGCCTCTAAAATCGCTAACAGCTAAAGGCCTGGAACTTGAAGAAGTCTAATTCTGTTATTGTTAGATTTTGTCCATGTACATAAACAACAGGGGAAGTACTACTGCTGAAGTAAACTGGCTGATTGCTAAAACTGCGAGTTGTGACTAAACTGCCTTAAAGAGTCAAGCGTAGAGATCTGCAAGTGCAAAACATGCTCGGTATAAAAATGTGAATGGGACACCAAGATTCATCATACAGCAAAGCAAGAAGAAAATATGGTAGGAATTGTGGAAGGGTTAAAGATCACGGTCAATTTGGTCTGGAATATAAAATAGCGAAGAAAAGTCTAGGCGTAAAACCTAACAGGGTAAATGGAATAGAGCCTGGGTTGGAATCCTGGCAGGTACGTCAGAAAATTTTACAGCGGTGGTTATCCCCTCCTAATGCTAGAGAGATTTGTGAGGTACTTTGCCATGTAAAAACTTTGGACTCGGCTATAAAAAGGAGGTAAAAATGTAATCGGACAACACTCATTGATTTATGAGAAGTTTGCCCCAGTTTCTTAATGGAATGTTCATGGGCAAATTTGCATTTGCATCTTTTTGGCAACACTAGTTTAAACAGCTCACGCAAGTTTCGTGTTTGGTTTCACTGTCAATCATCTTCAGTTTGCAAATTATTGAATTTTATTATCAAAACGCGTGCTCTCGCGCGCTTCTCCCATATTACGACGAAGCTCATTTTTAACTTAATGGGTACGAAAATAAGAAGAATTGTCGATTTTGAAGTGAAGATCAGCCAGAATCATTCGGGAGCTACCAATGCATCCACAAAAAGTCAAAGTTTGGTGCGGTCTATAGGCTGGTGGCGTCATTGGACCGTACATCTTCAAAGATGATGCGAATCGTAACGTAACTATGAATGGTGAGCGTTATCATGAGATGATATCCAATTTATTTTTTGCCAAGAGCCTGATTTGCATGACATGTGGTTTCAACAAGACGGTGCCACGTGCCACACAGCACGCGTATCAAAGGCTTATTGAGAAGCGAGTTCGGTGAACATTTTATTTCAAGTTCGGGACCGGTCAATTGGCGATTAACGACTTTAGACTATTTTTGTGGGGCTATGTTAAAGCTAGTGTCTATACAGACAAGCCCGCTTCAATTGACGCATTGGAAGACAACATTAAAGCATTTAATCGTGAGATACTGGGCGAAATGTTGCATGGACCATTCGAGGCGCAGTCACGGTCAAAATTTGCATGACATTGTACAGTCCAATATATCATGCTTTGCTTGGTACCGGAGCGGGCAACGAGGCGGCTAGTGGGCAGGCAATGGGAAATAGGTGATAAGTGTAGATGATTTTACTGATTCTCCTGTACGAGCTTCTTGGCAGGATAGACGCCGTTTAGGTAGACCCAGAATTTCGCAGAACTGGATTTTTCCCGATTGGTCATTGCAACGTCAGGTACTTGAAGTGTCGTGAACACATGTGGAGACGGATTCTGTAAGGTGTGTGGATTTCGTGAAGTTCGAGCACCTTCCAAGCAATTTCGGGCGACGATTATGTACCAGTTGTGCCCTTCCTTATTACGAGCTGGGCGTCTTTTTTTCGCACGTAAGCTCTGGGTTGTGGTACCCCTATTTTCTCTGGACCTTTTATAAACAAGGATGGTCTCAGATTGAAGATTATCTTCACGAAGTTAGGTGTCTTCCTAGGAATCAGGAAGTCATATAGACTTTTGAATCGGCGAACATTACTAGGTGCGAGCTTCTTGGTAGGATAGACGCTAGACCACGTGTATGCGGCGTTATGCTGGGATTGCAAGGCGGACAATGCCCTCTGGCCGCATAACTTGACATCAGTTTTCCCAAGGCTAAGTAAGGATTTCCTTAAATTGCTGATAGGGCTCCTGACTAGTCATTGATATGGCTGTGAAAACAGTGGAAGGCGTACTTCTGCAAGTTTTGTGTTGATCAGGAGGAGTTGCAGGGCTGAGAAAGCATAACTTGGGATTGCTGATAGAAGGCCAAACTGTACATTGCAACGTCAGCTCAACGCCAGTTCATTGCAACGCCAACCCATGCGTTCAGCGACATGGGCGGACATGTATGGCCTCCTCGTCATACATATATGAGAAATATTTGAAGGTTAAGAGCTCAAAATAAGTAAAAGCGTGCTAAGTTCGGCCGGGCCGAATCTTATATACCGCATTTGTTGAGCTCTTGCCACGGTATCTCTTTTTAGGCAAACAAAGGAGAAAAGAATTGCTATGTTATTGGAACAATATCAAGTTATGGTTCATTTCGGACCATAATTGAACTGAATATTGGAGACCATAGTAAAAGTCATTGTGTAAAATTTCAGCCAAATCTAATAAGAATTGCGCACTTTAGGGGCTGAAGAAGTAAAATAGAGAGATCGGTTTATAGGGGAGCTGTATTAGGCTATAAACCGATTCATGCCATATTCGATACGTATGTTAATGGTAATGAGAGAAGCAGTTGTACAAAATTTCATCCAAATCGGATAATACTTGCGCCCTTTAGAGGCTCAAGAAGTCAAATTCCCATATCGGTTTATATGACAGCTATATCAGGTTATGGACCGATTTGAACTATTCATTGCACAGCTGTTGAAAAATAACACAAAACATGTCATGCAAAATTTCATCTAAATCGGATAATAATTGCGCCCTCTAGTGGCTCAAGAAGTCAAGACCCCAGATCGGTTTATATGGCAGCTATATCAGGTTATGGACCGACTTGAACCATTCTTAATACAGTTGTTGGAAGTCATAACAAAATACGTCATGCAATATTTCAGCCAAATCGGATAGGAATTGCGCACTCTAGATGCTCAAGAAGTCAAAACCCCAGATAGGTTTATATGGCAGCTATATCAGGTTATATACCGATTTGAACTATTCTTAGCAGATGTGTTGAAAGTCATAACAAAACATCTCATGCAAAATTTCAGCCAAATCGGATTGGAATTGCGCACTCTAGACGCTCAAGAAGTCGAGATCCCAGATCGGTTTATATGGCAGCTATATCAAAACGTGGACCGATATAGCCCATTTAAAATCCCAACCGACCTACACTAATAAGAAGTATTTGTGCAAAAGTCCAAGCGGCTGGCTTTACTCCTTCGAAAGTTAGCGTGCTTTCGACATACAGACGGACAGACGGACGGACATGGCTAGTTCGACCTAAAATGTCATGCCGATCAAGAACTTTATGGGGTCTTAGACGATTATTTCGAGGAGTTACAAACAGAATGACGATAGTAGTATACCCCCATCCTATGGTGGAGGGTATAAAAATATACCAAAATATATCATACTTCAAAATAAAGGCGTCAACAGATGATACAAACCTTTAAAAAACTGAAAATAATCATTCTTAAGGAATAATCATTCTTGTTTTGCACTTCAGCAAAGTGGCAAGTTCTTAAAAGCAAGAATAAGTGATAATCAAACTTCAAAATAAAGGCGTCAACAGATGATACAAACCTTTAATAAACTGAAAAAATCATTCTTGTATTTCAGCAAAATGAAAGTTTATGAAAAGCAAGGTACAGTCATGACTTGAAAAAAATTTCCAATGAAGTTAGATTTAATGAAAAATTCACAAAATTTTTTCCTTAGGAAAAATTCATTACTACTTCCTCATTAAAAATGTAATCGATTAGCCGATTAATCGTCAACTTCTTTCGGTCTTGTTCGATTTATCGTTGAACCTGGATTTTCATGGATTTCGATTAGTTGTTTAAATCGAATTATCCAAAACTTCAAATGAATATACACCCTACTTTAGTGTCACTGCTCCACCATTATGGGTAGAAGAAACAGAATTATGGTCGTACATCTCTTTCATTCATTCTGCGCAACTGTAAAGGCTCGAAATGGTCAACTAAAGAATACTTTCACCGATAAAAAATAGGCAATTCGCCTGGCCACTTTCACTTTTGTCATGTTCTTAATTTTTTCGTTGCCTTTTCCTTCCCTTTTCTTTTCGTTCTGCTGTCTTGCATCGTATTGTGCTGGATCTCCATTTCTATTTTCCTTTTTAATCGGGCTAATACAATGAACCTAAGTTTAGCAGCTATCACCTGAGGTTGCAATACCGTGCCGCTCAACCTTATTTAATTATAGCAGTCCGATAATCCTAAAAGCCACCATTTGATTGGATATTTCTAAGTGCCTTATTTCCTCATGATGCTTCCCAGAAGTTAACAGAGCGCTAGGTTACTTTTGTATAAAAACAGCGAGGGAATAGGGAAATTGCACATCACTGCTGGTACTGCCGCCGCTTAAGATTCCATATTGCGCCGCGATCTCTAGAACATCAGTTGCTATTATATCCTGCAAATAGATATGATCTTTCGGTCATCGTTTCATCAAACGACATGCCAGCAGGGCATGCTTGAAATGTGTCGTTTGCACTATAACAACTGATAAATAGGCGGCGTCAACAGATGAAACAATTAAATAACAAATCTCAAAATCATTATTCTACATAAACCAAGCCCACAAATTTCATGTTTTGCACTTCAGCGAAGTGGTAGATTCTTAAAAGTAAGGATTAATGATAATCACACTTCAAAATAAAGGCGTCAACAGATGACACAAACCTGTAATAAACTGAAAATAATCATTCTTAAGGAATAATCATTCTTATTTTGCACTTCAGCAAAGTGGCAGGTTCTTAAAAGCAAGGATTAGTGATAATCAAACTTCAAAATAAAGGCGTCAACAGATGATACAAACCTTTAATAAACTGAAAATAATCATTCTTGTACTTCAGCAAAATAAAAGTTTATGAAAAGCAAGGTACAATCATGACTTGAAAAAAAATGTCCAATGAAAAATTCACAAAATTTTTTCCTTAGGAAAAATTTGTTAAAATTCATTGCTACTTCCTCATTAAAAATGTACATTCTGGAGTTGACTTTTTCGACTCTGTTCTGATATCTGGAATATAGTGTCATAAAACGTTATCAGTAAATGTCAGCTTACAAATGACATAATGATGCTTGCAAATCTACAGAACTAATTCTTCAAAGAACAATTTCCACAGAGATTTTTTTACTATAAGTCATTACACAAAGAGAAATCAGTTTCCTGCGGTCTTTGTACTCATCCATAACACACTCTCAACACGTTCTATGCGAAGACACATTCCCACGCTTGGAAAGGTTGTTTGCTGTGATGGGGTGGTTGTGCGTTCATACACCTTTTCATTAATCCAGTTAGCAAACTAATTTTAAGGGTGGTTTCATCATCTATTGGAAAATTTAAGGCAGTGTAACGATCCCACCAGTCTGTAGTGTAGGGTTTTCGGGGTATAAAAGGCCAAAGAATTCAGCAGTTAACTATCATTTCCTTTACAAACGTTGTAGAGAACACATCCAACCCATCACACCAAAAAAATGACTCCTCAAATGGAATATGTCTCAAAGACTCAACACTACCTTAAAGTTAAAAAACCCCAATTGGAACGTGAAAGAAGAGCTCGCATCAACAAGAGCCTGGATCAACTAAAACATTTGGTAGCCGAATTACAAGGCAGCGATGCCATAATGCAATTGGATAAAGCTGAAATGCTTGAAGCTGCCGTTGCCTTTATGAAGAAAGAAGTAAAGAAGCCTAAAGCTGCTGCTCCTCTGGTACCCATGGAACCTTTTTGTCATGGTTTCATGAATGCTGTCAATGAAGTTTCCCGTGTTATGGCTACCATTCCCCATATGAATGTTGAATTGGGCAAATCTGTTATGATACATTTGGGAAGTGAATATAATCGTTTGACTTCGAGGACAACCCAGCAGGCACAAGTAGTAAGGGAAGAAGTCTACTCTTCAGCTCCTTTGTCACCAGCATCCTCGGGTTATCACAGTGATGATTGCGATGAAAGCTCTATGGCATCACCACCACCAAAAGTTGCTACTGCCGTCTGGCGTCCTTGGTGAATAAATGTAGGAATTAGAAATTTCCATACATTACAAAAGCTTTAACACAAAATCTGCCACCTCGAAACCCCGCAATATACAATTCATCTGTGATAACCAATTTAGTTTTATGTAGTTCTTAAGAAAGTTAGAAAACTTTTTGTTAACATGAAAAAACCTTTAAAAAATTAAATTTTTATATAAATATAAAAACTTTTTTAAAAATCAATCAAATAATTTTTTGTTATCAATATTCTCTCAAAACAAAGAACTGGCGTTGCAATGTCTAGTTAGTTCTTCAACAGCATTTGGAGGTTATGATTCCTCAGAAGCGAATAAATAACATACTGTTTCGTTAAATGCTCGGCCTTAGGATCTTGGTCACCTAGTAGCCCAAGGCCTCGCCTATGGCCGATTCACGGCGTCTAAGCTACCAAGATACTCATAAACAAGTAAAAGCGTGCTAAGTTCGGCCGGGCCGAATCTTATCCATGGATAGCATTTTTCGAGTTCTTTGCGCGGTATCTCTTTTTAGGCATACAAAGAATAATGACTAGGAACTGTTATGCCATTGGAGCTATATCATGATATAGTCCGATTCGGACCATAAATGAATTGAATGCTGAACATTGTAGAAGTCATTGTGTAATATTTCGGTCGATTTGGATAAGAATTGCGCCTTGTAGGGTTTAAAGATGCAAAATCGGGAGCTTGGTTTATATGGGAGTTGTATCAAGCTATAGATCGATTCAGACCATATTGGACACGTATGTTGAAGGTCATGGGAGAAGTTGTTGTACAAAGTTTCTGCCAAATCGGATGAGAATTGCGCCCTCTAGAGGCTCAAGAAGTCAAGACCCAAGATCGGTTTATATGGCACCTATATCAGGTTATGGACCAATTTGAATCATACTTAGCACAGTTGTTGGAAGTGATACCAAAATACCAGGTGCAAAATTAATGCCAAATCGGATAAGAATTGCGTCTTCCAGCGGCTTAAGAAGTCAAGACCCCAGATCGGTTTATATGACCGCTATGTCAGGTTATGAACCGATTTTAACCATACTTAGCACAGTTGTTGGAAGTTATACAAAAACACCTCGTGCAAAATTTCAGTCAAATTGATCGAGAATTGCGCCCTCTAGAGGCATAAGAAGTCAAGACCCAAGATCGGTTTATATGACAGCTATATCAAAACATGGACCGATTTGGCCCTTTTGCAATCCCAACCGACCTACACTAATAAAAAATGTTTGTGCAAAATTTCAAGCGGCTGGCTTTACTCCTTCCAAAATTAGAGTGCTTTCGACAAACAGACGAACTGACGGACGGACATTGCTAGATCGACTTAAAATGTCATAACGATCAAGAATATATATACTTTATGGGGTCTTAGACGCATATTTCGAGGTGTTACAAACAGAATGACGAAATTCGTGTACCCCCCTCCTAGGGTGGAGGGTATAAAAAAAGGGTCGCTATCTCCTTCTAATCACCACAAGCCTTGCAGAAATCCTTCACCCTTTGTTATGTCGCCCTATCAGCAGCCCGGAGTCATGTTTCCTCAGCCCGATGGAAATAGGTGTTCAGTTATAGCCCATGTTGCTTCTTCCCCTAATGGCGGAGCAGTGGAACAAAGAGTCCCCGACATTTTTCAATTAGCATCACCACAAACCTTGCAGACATAACGTTGTTCAGGCCCGAGATATGCTACTTGCTGTTCCGCGTAATAGAAGTAAAAAGCGTCTACCAATGTGGTCCTTGTGTACCGAGGGTCCTAGGAAAGTCAAGGTAAAACCAGCCCTGACGTCCCTCTTAGGGAAACCTATCAATAAGGTAGGACTCCCCTGCATCAAAATTCCATACAAAAAGTACAAGTATCCTGTGTACCTTGTACTTAAGTAATGGCAACGTATGACTCAACCGTCGAAAGGATAGTCTCTTCAAGACTTCGGAGACCTCCGCCTAAAAGAAGCTAGGTTAGGTTAAAGTGGCAGTCTGCCATCAGACTCACTTAAACGTTTTCGTCCAATTTGATGCCACAGGAATAGGAGAAGGTAGATGCCTTCTAGTTCCTACCATTGAACCATCCAGATCGCTTTAAAAAGTCCAACAACTTGCCAGAACCTAAAGTGGAACTCCTTCTGACTGCCAATGCGGGACACACACACAGCAAATGTTCTATAGTCTCTTCTTTCTCGACGTCCTCACAGCTTCGGCAAAAGTTGTTACTGGCAACCTTCAGTCTGTCAGCATGCTTGTCTGAGACTTCTGTTGTAGTCAGTGACAGCAAAGCGGTAGACCTCTTCATGCCGCATGACTCACCTCGAAATTTCTTCTCCAGTTTACTTTGTGGTGAAGAATCAAGCCAAAAAACTTGGCAACCCGAGTAAGCGGCAACCGTATCCCATTCAGGGCAAGTTTCCTGAAAACACCTAACTTCCGCTCCCTATTGTAAAGAATCACCTCAGTCTTACCAAATTTTACGCCAGTCCTATTACCTTCGTCCATTTAAAGAGCCTCCCGAATGCCTCATTAATGAGGTCCGTAGATCTTCAGAAATGTTTGTTTTTAAGGTAGGTATTAAGACCGTTCACTGAGGAAAGTTTTCACAAAACATTATTTTCCTAATTGTAATAATCTTCAAAAAAAGCGTTTTTTGGAATAAAAAGACATATAGGCAACTCTCCCACCATATGTTTTACCATCAGCATTATTTTGGTAAACTGTGTTGTTTGCAAAGTGTTATCACAAAAAAAAATTGTAAGAGCGAATTTTTTTATCATGTTGGCCCAAGTTGAAAAACGTTTCGCCCACGCTTTTAGTGAACGTCAAATTTCCTTTCAGTGAAGAACTTAGAACGGCAAATGAACTGTGAAGTCTGAACTTCATACCCACCTTTAGAGAAAACGTCACTGAATTTTTGTCTTTAGAGAAAATTTCATTGAAATTTAGCCTAAAAAAATTCTAAAAATTTTGTCTATAAAGAATTTTTCATAGATTTATTTTATTATAGACAAAACCTAATAAAACTGTAATTCTCCCTTATTCAAAGCATCCTTCCCAAAAATAAGTTAGTTTAAATTTTTTTTTAAATTCTTTTATATTTTTTTCCATTTTTAACAAAAAATCTTGTCTCTAATTGGCTTCTTACAACTATTAAAGCTTTTAAAAAATGCTTAAAATTTAATTTATAAAATAAAGCGATTATCACAGATGATTTTTATATATCTCAGTCTCTCAGTTGATGAGTTCCAGTTTAAAGCTCTTGATTTTGAAATTATCGAAATTTCACTCTCTTCTTGTTCTCCCGTCATTACCAAGGACGCCACATAGGTGTAGCTTTAGCTGGCGAGGCCATAGAGCTTTCCTCATATTCATCACTGTGATAACCCGATGATGCCGGTGACATGGGAGCAGCTTGATCTGCCTCTGCATAGCTGCTGGGTGTTGTAGTAGTAACTTGCAACAAACGATTGTATTCACTGCCCAAATGGACCATAACAGCTTTGCCCAAATGCACATTCATGCCTGGAGTGGCGGCCATAACACGTGAAACTTCATTGACAGCATTCATGTAGCCATGACGAAAGGAATCCATGGGTATAACAGTGGTGGGGTTGATTTGGGGTTTCTTTACCTCAGTTTTCATAAAGGCCACAGCAGCTTCCAACATTTCGGCTTTGTCCAAACGCAGTATGTCATCATTGCCTTGGAATTCGGCCACCAATTCTTTGAGAGTATCCAGACACTTGTTGATGCGAGCACGTCTTTGACGTTCCAGCAATGGCTTTTTGACTTTCAGATAATGTTGAGTTTTTGAGACGTATTCCATTTGAGGTGCCATTGCAACTTTTGTAGTTGTTGATTGCTTGGAGTACTTTTCGTTATGAAAGTTGTTGTGAGAATGATGTCTGCTCGTTATGGTTGTGTCTCTTTTATACTCTGCCGCTTGTTGGAAAACTGAAAGCATATTAAAGGTCTCAGAGTAAGGTTGCATACCATACACGCACCAGCTACCCCTAAGTATACTTGGAGAGCATAAAGTACATGTGAGACACATTAGGGCGTATAATAAAAAATGTTTGACAAAGTGCATTTGTGTTCTTGCTCGAAAGAGAGAAATTGGTATCGGCATTAAGTGGAGTTTTTGTATTCTTTACTATAGGAAAGTGTAGTTTTGTATCATTTACCATGGGAAAGCGTAGTTTTAGATCCCTTTACCATGGGAACGGGTAGTTTTCTTGGGAAAGTGTAGTTGAGTTTTTACCCTTTACCTTGGGAAGGGGTAGTTTTAGTGCCCTTTACCTTGGGAAAGGGTAGTTATAATGTCCTTTACCTTGGGAAATGAAGTTTTAGTACATTTTCCCTTGGGAAAGGGTAGTTTTCGTTCCCTTTACCTTGGGAAAGGAAGTTTCAGTACATTTTCATTGGGGAAAAGAAGTTTAAGCACATTTTCCCTTGGGAAAGGGTAGTTTTCGTTTCCTTTACCACGAGAAAGGGTAGTTTTCGTTCCCTTTGTCTTGGGAAAGGGTAGTTTAGTTTTTGTACCCTTTACCTTGGGAAAGGCTTGTTATAGTGCCCTTAACCTTGGGAAGGGAAGTTTTAGTACATTTTCTTGGGCAAAGGCAGTTTTAGTACATTTTCTCTTGGGAAAGGGTAGTTTCCGTACCCTTTACCTTAGAAAAGGTTTGTTATAGTGCCCTTTATCTTGAAAAAGGAAGTTTTGATACATTTTTCTTGGGCAAAAGCAGTTTTATTAAATTTTTTCTCGGAAAAGGAAGTTTTAGTAAATTTACTCTTCGGATGGTATTAGTAGATTTTTCTTGGGAAAGGTAGTTTTATTACATTTTCCCAGGGGAAAGAGTAGTATAATTTCATTTCCCCTTGAGAAAGGGTAGTATTAGTATATTTTCCCGTGGGGAAGGGTAGTTTTAATAATTTTTCCCTTGGGGAAAGCGAAGTTTTGGTACATTTTCCCTTGGGAAAGCGTAGTTTTGGTACATTTTCCCTTGGGAAAAAGATAGTTTACAAAATATTCTCATGCGAAAAGGTAGTTTTAGTGCATTTGCCATTGAGAAAAGGTAATTTGGTACATTTTCCCTTGGGAAAGAGTTGTTTCTTCCTTTGAGAAACGGTGGTTTTAGTACATTTTCCCTTGGGAAAAGGTAGTTTTAGTACATTTTGCCGGGGGAAAGAGTATAAGTACATTTCTCCTTGGGAAAGGGTAGTTTTGGTACATTTTCCCTTGAGAAAAGATATCCTTACAAAATTTTCTCATGACAATAGGTAGTTTTAGTACAATTTCTCTTTGGAGAGGTTAGTTTTAGTACATTTTCCCTTGGGAAAAGATAGTTTTACAACATTTTCTTTTGGGGTAGTTTAGATACACTTTCCCTTGGGAAACGATAGTTTTAAAACATTTTCCCTTGGGAAAAGGTAGTTTTAGTACATTGTCCCTTGTTTTAGTACACTTTCCATTGGGAAAAGGTTGTTTTAGTACATTTTCTTTTGGAAATAGGTAGTTTTAGTAAAATGTCCCTTGGGAAAAGATAGTTGTACAAAACTTCCTTTGGGAAAAGATAGTTTTCCAATTTTTTTCCCTTGGGATAGTTTTAGTACATATTCCCTTAGGGAAGGGTAGTTTTGTTATTTTTGTACACATCACCATAGGGTATACTAAATCAGTCACTCCGCTTGTAACACCGACGACATTCTGAGTCTATCTGGCTATGTCCGTCCGTCCATCTGGCCGTCGGACTAAATCACGATAGCGCTCGAACGAACGAAGATATCCGCTGGAATTTTTGCTCAGATAATTATTTTCTAAGTAGTTCGTTTGGAATTGCAAATGGGCGATCTCGGTTTAGATTTGGATATAGCTCCCATATAAACCGATTTCCCAATTTGATATCCTGAGGTCTTGCAAACCGCAATTTTCATCGGATTTGCCCCAAATTTCGTACAAAGTGTTTTCTTCATGACTTTCAAAAATGGCGCCAAGTACGGTACAAATCGGTCTAAAAGTTGATATAGCCCCCATATAAACAGATCTCCCAATATGGCATCTTGAGCCCCTGGAAGCCGCAATTGCAATCCGATTTGGCTGAAACTTCATACAGAGTGCTTTTTCATGACTTCCAACAGCCGTGCCAAGTACGGTCCGAATCGGTCTATAACCTGATATAGCTCGCACATAAACCGATCACCCGATTTAACATCTTGAGCCCCTGGAAACCGAAATTGTTATCTGATTTGGCTGAAATTTTGCACGGAGTGTTTTGTTATGACTTTCAACAACCGTGCCTACTAAGGTCCTAATCGGCCTATAACCTGATATAGCTCCCATATAAACCCATCTCCCGATTAGTCTTCTACCATCATTAGAAGCTTGAATTTGTGCTTATTAGTCAGAAATTTGGTACATAAAAAACATACATGTCTTCAATTGAAATGAACTGTTGAATTTTTTGCAGAATTCATGGTGGAGGGCTCGCCCCGGCCGAACTTATCGCATTTTAACTTGTTTAATTTCAGTTATTTTATAATTATAATATACAACCTAATGTACGTTTTCACTAACTATATATAGCATGGCTACACTCGTACAGCCTCTACAAGAACGTGTTGAGAGTGTGCTTGAAGTGAGTACACCCCACATAAAGAAATCAAAAACAGAGAGTAAGAAGTAGCAGAGGAAAACATAAAATTCCTTTACAAATACAGAGAGAAAGAGAGTGTGTGTGTGTGAGAGAGAAAGAGAGAGAGAGGGAGCTAGTAAGTACTATGATTACGTGTTTTGAAACTTAATTCTTATTTGATTAAGCCTGTTGGGTTGGTCAACAGTATTCTTGCCAAAGTTGCTGAGAATACTGCTGTGACTTTGAATTGTTGCAATGCATATTAGCCAAGGTGGATTCTCTGGTAAACTGCAGTATGGTTTATTTCTCAACCCATGAGACCATTGTATGAGTAAGAGTGCATGATGTTTAAATGACTCTTCTAAAAGGTAATGCGTAACATTAGCAAGTAGCGCCTGTGTGCACAAGCCACAAAGTAACCACCACACCACACCATACCACCATCAACATTAACATTACCATCAATGTTTGTTGTTGCTCTACCATATCCCATGACAAGTTGTGCATGTTAAGCTCGTGGCTCAGTAGGCTTAAAGTTGCAGTGCCACTGCCACAAACACCACCACCACCACCATCATGGGCACAGCCAAGCCACTGGGTGTGCGTACTAAGCATCTTTATACTCGCCTGGGCATGGCATGCCATGTGAGCTCACTTGCCACTCACAGCTAGCTCTTATTGGAGATAAGAAAAAGACTTAAGACACAAACACACTCACTGAAACTAACCAGAGGCCAGGCGTAGTAGTAGCCAAGCAGCTAATGTGGTGGCAAAAGCAGGAAAAAATAAAGGCAGGTGTTCTCATCGCGTGGGAAACGCACGACAAAATTGTTTCTCACGTTTCTCAAAAGCAGCTTGGACGACCAGTTACTTTCGTTATGCTGCGGATGTGGGCAGCATTTGATCATCACTGTGGCTGACTGACTGGCTGGCTAGATGGATGGTTGAATGGTAATGCAAACAGTTTACCATCTAAATAGCAAAGCAAGACGCATTTCTCTGTCTGTACTTACACTCATCCTGGCAGATATTTTATATTTGAAAAGAGATCCTGCAGGAAATTCTTTAACACACGGCTGTTCGTTCTCTTAAGAATTTCTCAACTGTGGGAAAATCTTTTTCCCAATGCTCCGAAATGCTGAGATCTCGTTTATTTATCATAGAAAAGGATCACTAAATTTTCCTTTAAGAAAATTCCAGCAACAATCATGACAAGTCTGTCCCTCAGCCCAGCCTGTTGTTGAAAAGGAGCGTAAAAACCTGCTACCTGCTGCAAGACAATAGTCGTCGCCGTCATCATCTCAACTCGACTCATCGCATCGCATCGCATCGCATTTGTCCTAAAAACATTCCCACACTTTACAATTTCCTTTGATTTGTCTTATCCTGTTTCTCTTCCAAGCCAGAGACCAACTCGAAGAGATGCTGAGTATAAAAGCCGGCACTCTCACTGCAAACGGCATCATTACGATTTGGTCTTCCTTACAAAACACAACTACTTTGCTAACATTTTTTTTTTCGAATTTTAAAAACAAAACGTACAGTCTATAAAAATGGCTCCCCAAACTGAATTCGTTTCGAAAACTCAACACTATCTGAAGGTGAAGAAACCTTTGTTGGAGCGCCAGCGTCGTGCTCGCATGAACAAGTGCCTGGATGCGCTTAAAGAATTGGTGGCCGAATTTCAAGGCTGTGATGATATCTTGCGCATGGACAAAGCCGAAATGTTAGAATCCGCATTGGAATTCATGAAGACTCAGGTGAAGACGCAACAAATAACCACAAAATTACCCGCCATGGTGCCCATGGACTCCTTCCGTCATGGTTACATGAATGCTGTCAACGAAGTGTCACGTGTTATGGCAGGCACTCCTGGCATCAACATTAACACCGGCAAGGCTGTGATGACCCATTTGGGAGCTGAATTCAATCGTTTGCTGCATCAACAAACAATGCCAGTCCTTGTGAGCTCTGCTTCCACCAACACCAACAACTCTTCAGCCATTAAATCTCCTTTGAGCCCTGCTTCCTCGGGTTATTGCAGTGACAGTGAGGATCAGCAATCATCACAGGGTTCACCCTCGACCGAAAAGTCGGTATGGCGTCCTTGGTAAACTTTGAAGATTTTTGAAAATAGTTTTTTTAATATGGCAACCACAGCTTTAATGCACGTCTTCCTACAATCCTATTTCTTAAGTTAATTTTATGTAATAGCCAACTCTTGTTTTATAGAGTTGGTCTCTGTGATAGTAAAAATAGTTATTGGCTTTATTAGTTTTTAAGAAAATTTTATTGCGAGTTGTAAATGCTTATAAATATTTGAATTGGTATATACTGTAATCGTAAGAAAAGAGCTTTAATATTGTTTTTAGTTAAGAATTTTATATTTTAAAATTAAGTGAAAGAAAATAAGAAAATTTTAAAAAATATAAATATTTTAAAAATGAAATAAAAAAAATGTTTTCTTCAAAATAATGGGCATAGTAAGAGGAGAAAGGGGAAAAATAAAATATTTTTCAATAACAAAAAAAAAATCTAAAATTTTTCGTCGAAATTAGTTGTTCTTTAAAGAAGTCATCATTTTCTTAAAAAATTTCGTTAAAATTTGATTTTCAATGACAATTTTGTTGAATTTTTAACATCAACATTTATTTCTGAATGAAAATTGCGTGGCAAATGTTGTATTTAAAATAAATTTTTAACAGAAAATCTTAGTGAATTTTGATTTTTATTAGAATTTCATTCAAATTGGATTTTCATAGAAAATTTCGTCGAATTTTTTTGACACAGGAAATTTGTCATAAATTGATTGTTCATAAAAAGTTCTTTAAATCTTTTTTTCATTGAAAATTTGATTTTCACAATAAATGTTAACAAAATTTAATTTTATAGGCAATTTTGTTAAAATTTGATTTTTATACAATTTTTTGCCTAAAATTTGATTTTTTTTTCCAAAAATTTCATAAATTTTGTATACTCGCCACCATAGGATGCCGGTATAGTAATTTCGTCATTCTGTTTGTAATTCCTCGAAATATTCGTCTCAGACCCCATAAAGTATATATATTCTTGATCGTCTGTCCGTCCATTCCCCACTAGAGCATTTCGGAGCAGTAATCATTAATTTTTACTCTATAGTAAAGTAACAAATGGTTGCTTGGTGTGGTGGAAAATTTGGATGGTGTGGTGGAACATTTGTACTCCGATCTGTGTGGTAGTCATATGTAGTCCACAGGTTGCGGATAGTAGAATGCTTCATATTGTATACGAAGTAGCTGTAATTGCAGTCGCGGACAATCAGCGGTATCGAATGGAGAGCCTCAGTGAGAGGCCGGCCGGCACCGGCTCTTGCTTAAATGCTGAGTGCCTATGATTCTCGATATGACAAGGCGAGTTTTTTGGTGCCTTTAAAAAAATTAATGGCCATCACGTTCCTGCAGTGATCGGTCTAGTCGATCGGAACGAGCTTACTCATATTTAGGGGTTTGACGAGGATCGCTTCCTCCACATACAATGTGTTTACAACAACAACAACCCTTGATGGTAATTATGCAGATAATAAACTGTGCGGTTCACCACAAGATTGCTTTATACTCTGCTTTTTTACGCAGTCTGCGAACCATAGCCAGTCTCTCTGCAGTTCTTATAAATCATTCTGAGTGCAAAACTTTCCATTCTGATATTGCATTGCTGTTCACCACAAGCTTGCTTTATACTTTGCTTTTTTCCACAGCCAGTCTCTCTGCAATTCTAAGAAATCATTTTGTGTGCAAAACTAACCATTCAGATATTTGCACTGCTATCATCTTTTGATAGCAAGGCATGGGGAAAATAAAATGAACACTGCTGTTCTAGGAAACCGTTCTGAGTACGAAACTCACCACTCACATATTTTTAGAACTAACCACTAATATTTGCACACTTTGTGTGCTTTATGCCCGGCTTTTTTACGCAGTCAACAAACCATAGCCAGTCTCTCTGTAGTTCTAAGAAATCATTCTGAGTACAAAATTAACAAATACAAATACTCTGCTGTTCTAGAAAACCGTTCTGAGTACGAAACTCACCACTCACATATTTGCAGAACTAACTACTCCAATATGTGCACAGTTCTGGTGTTTTGATAGCAAGTCATGGGGAGAATAAATATGAACACTCTGCAGTTCTAAGAAGCTTTTCAGAGTGCAAAACTCACCACTCTGATATGTTCACTGCACTTATGTTTTGAATAACGGGGGATGGGCAAAAAACACATGCAGTGGGAGAATCATACGCAAGTGGGAGTGAGCATTCATATGTATGTATCTACGAGCATAAATGGTTTTACATAAAGCGTTAGGCTAACCAAATGTGCAAAATCATTGAATCAGCCAGCCGCCTAAGGAAAATATCCAAATCACCGTTAGAATCACGTTTCTCGACATCACTTGCTGTGTTGACAACATGTGTTTTAGAAATATTCCTTAAATTTCCACAAATTGCATGTTGCACTTTGGAACCTGCACTCTCAAACCATTGCACTAACACCAATTGTTTAGTGTAGGTGTCATGGTTTGCAGGTTATATTGGGAGATTTCTTACATTCTTAACGGCACACATGTTTCTTATTATACACACAAATTGGATTTTCTTATACACCAGCAATGAATGACCAACCGATAAGTATCCCATTTGATGTAGGGAATAATTGAGAAATGTCACGTTCTTGTTAGCGTTCAGGATTATGCAAAACCAGAAAACAAACCACTACTAGCCCACATGTTATCCAGCTTACTCTGTTCATGGCACTGACCGAAGAGAGGACAATTTAAAATTAAGGGTTTCCCATCTAAATGTCTATGGTAGATGGTATTATAAAGTGTCAGTTACGCATATCGGATTTCCCTTAGACCACCATATACCCACCCGCAAGTACGAGATTTCTAGGACTGAACGAACACGTGTTTGTCAGGTCTTTAAGGAACATGCTACTCTTTTACTCTCGGGTGAGTACTTCCAAATTACACTAGGCAACAAGAAAGACCAAATGTCAGCAGCCTAAGTGAGTGTACGAAATAAGTAACGACTAACAAATTATTTAAGTTTTTTTCCGAGTTTTAAATCCTTCTTAAGATTCATTAGCCAACTTCCTTTATTGCTGTATTTGTAAAGTCAGAGACATAGGAATAAAAATACATTTATTTTATAATTTCCCATTTTATGCTTCTATTGGAATGTTGCCTGAAACCACTTGACTTGAAATTAACGCTTCAACCTACTTTTTACATTAACCGAAGGACATTAAAATACTAAAATAGTCTAAAGCAAGGAATTATCATATGTATAGGCTGGATTTCCTTTTTTCAGTAATGTTTTCAAGTGGAGTGTGCCACAAACATAAATGTGGCATTATTGTGGTGGTGATGCTGCCGCTGAAATTCTAAATTGTAGGTGGATATACGATCGTGTTATATGAGAGTTAACATGACGAAGTCATTTCAGAGTCCCCAAATGGCTATAAGTAATGAACATGTGCGCTTAATTGGCAAGTGATTTTCCTGTATTAAGAAAGAAACAATAAATGTTTGAAATTTTTTTCTCAAAAAAACAGAAATTCAATCAGGGACGCCGGCAGGGACGCCGGCAGGATTTTATTTTGTTTGTTGAAGAGTAAGTGGGGGGAGGGGGGGGGGGGGTGGGGCTTGCACATATTAGAACTATAAGAGAATAATATGTACGTATACGCGTAAACATTCGAAAAATGGGATTTTTTTTTGGGGGGGAGAGATGGGGGTGGTACCCCCTGGCTACGTCACTGATTTCAATGAAATTTAATTTTAAGACAATATTTCAAAAAAAAAAAATCTCTAAAAAATTTCAAAGACATTTTCTTTGAAGAAAAAATTTGGTTGAAATTTTCTTTAAAGACAAAATTTTATTTTTAGTCCATTATAATACTGCAGTATGGAAAACCGGGCCTCTAGTCAGATTCGAAACTACGAACACCTTACTTATAATTCAAGCACGCTACCAACTTTGCTACCGGAGCGACCTAGGTTAGGTTAGGTTAGGTAAGAATGGCAGTCCTTTACAGACTCACTTAGACAATTTTAAACAATGGACTTAATACCACAGTAGCGACAGACCAAGGCTTCTGGCGGGAATCGAACCCACGACCCCTGCACTGGTAATCCAAGCACGCTACCAACTCGGCTACCGGGACGCCACCAACTCTGCTAACATTTCGCCTTTAATGGGTTTTCTTTGACTAATGATTCACCTTGTTTTGGATACAGTAAATGAAACCCCCTGATTGTTCTGTTTCTCTCAAATCATCAAATCCATTACACCGTCAATTCTCAAATTAATCGACTGCGTGGTAGTTCACCACTTGCGTATGGCTAATCAAAGTTTATTTGATCAATAGTTATGGTTGTAGTTACTGCAACTACAACAATAACTACTCTGCAATTTGTATGTATAAGACGTATAAGCCATTCTGAGTGAGAAACTCACCATTCGCTCTCATATTTTAAAGAGCAGAGCCAGAGCATATGCAATGGTGGAGAATACCGTTAACTTATATGTTTATGATTTACTCTTGGAGTTTAAACTGCCAAACTCCATATAAAAAAATGGGGAATGAAAAATGTGTGAAAAATTTAATTGCTTCTTTTAGGCAAAGGACTTAAAAATAAAAATTAGACACAATTTGTCCTAGTGTAATATGGTGGCAGCATTGTGTAGAATATTTTCTATACATTAGTTTAATTAAATTATGATATTTTGTTGACGTTTTTCACAGCTATTTCGAAAGTTGAACAGAATACCCTGCCTAATCGAAGAGTCCAGAGTCAAAGTCAAATTGCTAGCGGCGAAAAAAATTAGAGTGGCCGCGTCTGGAGTAATAAAAGGAAGAAGGAGAAAGAAAAAGATCCATTCGCATACTTCAGCGCATCCATATTGGCATAACTTTTTAGGCTAACCTTGCTTTCTAAAATGACTCAAGAGAAAAGACCAATGAATCCACCATCTGGTGGATTGGATAGGACGAAATGAAATGCGGAACATGATTTTTTTAGCCATTCTTGGTTTACACGTGTTAAAAGTGCCGGTCCCGATTCATGTTGATACGTAAATGGTCTACGACCGAAATGTATGTGTGCGGACTAGAGTGGTCCAATTTGTGTAAACCGAAAAGGAACCACCAAACGATTATCAAAATCGAAATCTCCGATGAATTCTAAGAAAACCTTAGGTCTTAAATCAAAATCGAGTTTCCGGTTTAAAAAAACAAAGTCCGTCCGTAACTATTTTTTCTTCTACGCCCAGACGAAACAGCACGGGATAGCTGGGAATGTATGTGTATGAGCTCGCCAACAATAGGCGGTTTACCAGCTAAATATAACGCTCCATAACGAATAACTGTCTTTTTTAAATAAAATCAGTAGCAAATGCTGTTGCTGCCTTGAGCAATATATATTATTAGCTGTCAATAAAACAAATATTATGCAGCAGTCATTTCCAGTTAGACAGATATGCCAGTGTGAACTTGGTAATACTTCATGTTAGTTACCCTGTAGAATGATGGTGTCTCGTCTACTGGAGATGGTTAAAGCATATTGTATTGTTCAGTTCAATAGATCAAATTTTGTGGAATTATTTCGACTTTGTTTATTTTTTGGACAACAGTGTTAATACGCATACACACTCATACATACACACACAGCTAAGTCAACTCAGAGAGTCGTGGCTACCATACAGATATAAACTCTGTGGGGAATTTGGCCAACACTTTGGTAGTGTTACCCACGTAGTGGTGACGAAATTTGCTTACCCCAACTCCCATGGTGAAGAAGGGCATTTTAAATTGGACCCCTTGTTGTCGAATAATATTCTCTTTAATGCATTATCTAGGCCCATTCCACCCCTCTACCAATAGCACTATAAAATACTGTCTCTTTCGATATTGAATTTCACCTCGTCAGTATAGCGGCATATTTGGTTTACATATCCCCCCCACACATACACACACACTGAGAGACAACATTAGAGACAGTTTTTAAAAGAGTCACAAACAAATCCATTCATTAGAGTTTATTTATGATCGCTTATCTATGGTGTGTTAATCAACACTAAACCCTTAGAAGAAAAAAAACTCCAAATAGACATTTTGATAAACACCAAGCATAATATTTGGTCCTACTGGCATACAAGAGGCCTTAAAAATAGCATACATGACCCCTAGGGGGGATCAGGCGTGACATTTTTCTAAAATAACAAAGAGCTGATTGAGTAGGTGAAGCATAGCAACTCGTGAGACGCATTTAATACCCTAAGGCACTTGTCTTAATTCCTCGCCATGTGGGTTGTCTTTACGTTTCATATGTGTGGTGAACCCTTATCATAAAGAAACTTTGCGTTGGTCTTGTATGAGGTTACAGGCTAGAGTCTCCTCCAAGTGTCATTTAATACGAATGCCCAGTTTATGAAGGTTATCATCAAGGCATAGACTGCCACACGTGATGTTATCTTCCCAAAAAATCCTTTAGAAATCAAAACATATAAATAAAAAAAAAAACGAAAAATTTCAAAAAAGATTTCTGGAAAGGTTCCCTGAAAATAACCTTAAATAAACAATCGATTTAACACTTGTGCACCATGCATGGTGGCTGGATCGTTGCTGCACCACTAGCACGTACTGAGATAGACCATTAAGGCAATTCCTATAGAATCCCTTAGCAATTCCAACACAATCTTCCTGGCATTGTTCCACTTGTTCATGTCGGTTACTTTTTCTGTTTTCAAAAAAAAAGTACAAAAAAGGATCAAATCACACGTGCACCAGCACCATTAGTTTTGATATGCCAAAGCAAACAATGTCGTTTTGAGCTCCTGACATACAATAAGAACCAAAGGAAACTACCCTCACTGGTCAATAGCCGCCTTGCTCATATAGTATTTGTATATGAAATGTTCCGTTATCAGCAAAAAAACGCATCCTAAAGTCGTTTGAACACGTGCAATCCACCCCTAACAGGGAGGGAGGACAACGCTTTGTGATGTGATATCAAATTTTCGAGTTCATCATCCCTAGGGGTGTAAGGGCACAATGCGGCAAACTCACATAGTAATGTCTTATTGTCTGTCCTTTGGCCTTTAAAATTAGGTGAAATAAATGCCATCACTTTGTTAAAAAAGAGATCCCGCAGGGGTTTAGAAGTAAACGTTACGTTTAGCCAGCAACAAAGGAACAAGGTTATGCTAATAGTGGTGACTGCACTTGCATAGTGGCAAAGACTTTTCACGCTCATGAATTAAGGGTGGTAAGAAAAGTAACGGCTTTTTTAATTTTAAAATCAGCCTAAAATTTAACATTTAAAAAAAAAAATTTAAAAATTTTGAAATATTGACAAAAAAATTTCAAATATCGAAAATATTTAAAAAAAATCAAAATTCGAAAACATCTGTTAAGATTATGTCAAATTTCAAAATTTTAAAAAATTCAAATATCGCAAAAATTTTCAAAACAAAGTTCCAGTATCAACAAATATTTTAATATTTCGCCTTTAAGGAACGAGCTTCCTTAGACTAATGATTGTGAATGATTCATTTTGGATGCAGTAAATGAAACCCCCTAATTGTTCTGTTTCTCGAATATCGCATCAAATTCATTACACCGTTAACTCTCAAAATAATCGACTGCATGGTAGTTCACCACTTGCTTATGGCTAATCAAAGTTCATTTAATAGTTTTTGTTGTTGTAGTTGCAGTCACTGCAATTCTAAACCATTATGCGTGAGAAATTCACCTTTCGATATTTGCACTACTCTCATTTTTGATGAACGGAGAGCGGAGCCAGAGCATATGCAACGGAGGAGAATGTCTAAGCTCAATCGAAGAGTCCAGAGTCAAGCCAAATAGGTAGCGGTGAAAAAAAATTATTTGTTGAAAATATTTTTTTGATTCAAATGACAAAAACGTGTGCAAAAAAAAAAAAAACAATTGCAAATTTTGCCCATGAACATTCACATATCAATGAGTGAAGTCCGATTCATCTTGATAAGGGGCCTCCTTTTTATAGCCGAGTCCGTACGGCATGCCACAGTACTACACCTCTTTGGGGACAAGTTTTACATGGCATAGTACCTCACAAATGTTGCCAGCATTAGGAGGGAAAACCACAGCTGAATTTTTTTTTTGATGGTCTTGCCAGAATAGGCGGGCGCGCTACGGTGGCTGAGTCGAAGATATCTAAATAACGGATTCCATTCAATTTTTCTTGATATGACCACCATGACCTTGACTAGTGCTCTGAATCGGAAAACGCATCTATGATACAATTACCACATTAACCAAGCTCGACAACCCTGCTTATTAGCTGTACTTTTTCCAACGCATGTATTTTTATGTAATGGCAGACATTCTGTCTGTGGCAAATTACACTTCTTCCGTACTACACATGATTTGTTCATCTGACAAAAAACAGGGACAAACTTCTTACATATCAATGAGTGCAGTCCGATTCAAGTTTAAGCTCAATGATAAGGGGCCTCCTTTTTATAGCCGAGTCCGAACGGCGTGCCGCAGTGCGACACCTCTTTAAATAGAAGTTTTACATAAGAGGGGTAAACCACCGCTGAAATTATTTTCTGATGGTCTAGCCAGGTTTCGAACACAGGCGTTCGGCGTCATAGGAGGACATGCTAACCTCTGCGCTACGGTGGCCTCCACGGCTGGCTGTACTCTGCACTTTACTCCTGTATGGTGTTGCTGTCTGGTGGACGACACTTCCAAAGCATCCAAACTGCTGTTCAATACTTAGTTGGATCCAAATAAGAGAAAAAGGGGATACATTAACAATCGTTGGGGCCTTAACCATTTGTCAGGCTGCGTTGCCCAGCAGTTAGACCTATTCTGCTATATGGTGTTGTGATTTCGAGGACGATACTAAAAAAAAATCCATCTACTCTGTAGAAATTCATCTACTACTCTACGGTTGATACTTCGAGTCATACATTGTTGTCAGCCTTGCAGTGCTATTGTATATGATGCTGTAGTTTGGCGGACGATACTTCAAAAATCCACCGACTCTTCAATAATCACTCGAATCCAAAGAAAAGGCAAATGATCTGTTGATAATTTTTTGAGGGTTTAAACCGGTTGCCAAGCATTTTCTGTAAACGGCAGTTATCAGTCCCACAAAATCCACCTTCTATTCAACAATCAGTCGTATGCAAAAGGAGAGGGAAGGAGGGCTATTGGTAATCGTTGGAGATTTAAACAGCCTGCCATGCATTGTAAACCCCTCAATGCTGTATGGTGTTGTGGTTTGGCGGACGTTATTTAAATAACCCACCTACTCTTCAATAATAAGTCGATTCCAAAGGAAAGACAAGAGAACTGTTGCTAATCTTTTAGGGGTTCAAACCGGCTGCCAAGCATTACCTGTATATGGAGCTGTGGTCTGGGGCATTATATTGTACTTCAAAAATCCACCTTCTATTCAATAACCAGTCGTATGCAAAAGGAGAAGGAAGGAGAGGTTTTGGTTATCGCTGGGGATTTAAACCGCCTGTTATGCATTGGCCATATACTGCAGTTGTAAACCCCAAAATGCCATATGGTGTTGTGGTCTGGAGGACAATAGTTAAAAAATCCACTGACTCTTCAATAATAAGTCGATGCCAAAGGAAAGACAAGGGAACTGTTGGTAATCTTTTGGGGGGTTTAATCCGGCTACCTAGTATTACCTCTACTCTGCAGTTATCAGTCCCACAGGGGTATATGGAACTGTGGTCTAGTGGATTTTACTTCCAAAATCAACCTTCTATTCAATAATCAGTTGTATGAAAATGGAAAGGCAAGGAGAGCTATTTGAAATCGTTGGGGATTCAAACCGCCTGCCATACATTGCCTATATACTGTAGTTGTCAGCCCTACTATTCTATATTGTGTTGTGGTTTGGTGGACGTTAATTGAAAAATCCACCTACTCTTCAATAATAAATCGATTCCAAGGGAAGGCAAAGGAACTGTTGATAATTTTTTGGGGCTTTAAACGGCCTGTCATGCATTGCCAATATATATGGTGTTGTGGTTTGGTGGACGTTATTCAAAAATCCACCGGCTCTTCAATAATTAGACAAATCCAAGGAGGACTGTTGGCATTTACGTGGGGGGTTTAAACTGCTTGTCACGTATAGACTGTATGGTGTGGTGGACGGCACTTGAAAAATCCGCCTTCTCTTCAATACACAGAAGAAGGATGACATGTTTCTCATCAAGGCCGCACTGAGAGGGTGAAGCCATATGCAGGGCAGAATGCAAATGTGCTTTTAAAGAGTCTGGATGTCATGGCTAGACAATGTGCAGCATGAATTGCCCCTAGTCTAGGGTCAAGCAGTGTATTACGTGCATTATAAATGAGACAAGCCTTTATTTATGCCGGTTGGATAAAACTAGTAAGGGAAAGTCATCGGTCTTCGTTATGTTAAAGGACAAAAATCTCCATTGCTTTCAGAGTTAATATTGAGACACCTAGGTCTGAAGCCTTCATATGCCCTTCATATGTCATCCCCATATTTTCGGCTACCCTAAAAAATGTTTAGATTTCCAGCTTAAGAAGTTTCCAACTTAAACGATACTCTATTTTGTTAGGATCCTCTGTAGATGATTATAAAATACCTCTTGAAGGTTTACACTCGGTGGGAACGAGGAGTGTCTGTTCTTCCTCATATTGATCGCTTTCTACCGACCGCGCTTAGACTTTTGTAAAACGAAATTCTAAATTCCCCAAAATATCTATAAATCCAATATTGACTAAAAAATCCATTAAAAAGAAATTTCAAAGAAATTTTTTTTCAAAACTGCAAACTGCATAGCCAATCTTGCTTGGTGCATAAAATCAGTGGCGTGACGACGACTGTTATGAAGAGTGAGTGCATCACAGCTTGATTTGTAGTACGTGATTTTAAACAGATATGGTTTCTAAGAATTTCACGCCTGCGTGCCACAAAAATGCTTAGTGTGGGAATGGGAAGTTTTCAAATCTTAGATCTACAAAGTGCAGCAGCACGGCGGTGCTCGGTGAATGGATGGAATTACCATTGTTTTAAAGTTGTGCGACAGGAATTTTCGCATGTCAACAGGAGGGAAGTGGGTAAGGTTGGTGCGTTTCCAACATGTGTAGCCCAGCATTCCATAGCAAGCAACCTGAGAGAGACACGTAGAAACCTTGATGGCAAGTTAGTGCAAGTTTTTGAAGGTTTTTTTTTTTATTCTCCAGACACACAGAAATATGCGGGCGGAATTGCCTTTGCCTTATTGGCTGCCAAGTGAGTTTTCCTCAACTCAACACATGTTGAGAAGCTGTATGACAAACAAGAAACAAAATATTGGCTTTTCCGCCTCTCTCAATTGGCATTTGGCTAAACGTGACTTGACGTGTGCCATTAATGTGCTGGCATGCCTGTTGCATTGGAATTTTTTCCTCAGCAAGTTCGGCATTGTTGGTTCATGTCATGGAGGTCAGTTTCATTGTCGGCAGGCAAGATGCCGCGTGTGTGGCTTGTTGCCCCCCCTAGGAAGGCTTGTGGCACAACGTGGCTGCTGTGGGCAATTCGTTTATATGAATGTGTGTGTGACTTCGAGCTAAAGCCATAGTAGCCATGATATGTAGATGTGATTTAATTCGTTGATGTCACCACACAAAAGATTTGTTCGGACACGTGCCTGTAGGTTATTGCATTTGAATATGATTTATTAACTACATACTGCATATTTAAAGCGGAAGGAGATTGGAAGCTGTCAAAATCTATTAGCGAATGAATCAAAGCAATGATATCTTCATTATTATTTCCTGCTTGGGAGGCCTACAACATAATGGGACTTTGTTCCACTTTTTGAATGCAGGCAATTAAGACTTCAAAACTATTTGATATGATGAATTACATGCGAAAAATAAGGGTTTGAACTCTTAAATTATTGGCTATTTGAGAAATATCAATCACAATTAAGAATGAAATTTGAACTAAATTGGGATTTTCATAGAAAATTAACTGACAAAATCTCAATTTTTTGTGGTTTTGGCAGTTGAACCTTCATCAGTGAAAGTATCCTGACGTTGTTGAAGAAGATGAAATACCTATCCCCAGTCTTTGTTTTGAAGTACTCATGGAAAATTAATACAAAGAAAGGAAGCCGTAGGAGGAGAAAGTTCGATAGAAAGTGGGGAGCAAAATAAAGACAATTAACTAAATGTAAATGGCCAATGTGAGATCACTGTTGGCACATGGAGCTCCAGTATGGTGGAATGTGGTGATGGATTTGTGCTAGGGAATGTGAGAAAATTGTTATCTACATTAAAGTTTTTTTCATTCTAAGAAATTTTGATTGCAAACCAATTTTTCCTGATGTCATCACCGGGAATTGAGCTAAGCTTTCACCATCATAGGCGATCATGCTAATAGCTGGGCCACGATGGCCTGCCCTCAAATCTGGATATATTTGCATTTAAAGTTAAAAGATATTCATCGAAAGCAGTGGGCTCCATCGAGCCTTTGGATAGTTTCCAAAATGTTTTAAAATCACAAAATTTTAATTTATATAATTTTTTCCAGATTTTATTTGGTAATTCTTTCGTCGAAACTTTATTTTAGTTGAATTATGGAAAACCGCAAAGTTTTAATTTTTTCGAAATTTAATTTGGAAATTTTGGTAAAAAGAAAATTGATTTCTTTACAAAATTTTGCCAAAATTTAATTTTTATTGAATTTTTTTCAAAATTTATTTTTTTTATCGAAATTTGATTTCAATAAAAAATTCTTAAAATTATAAAAAATTTTGCTTCCTTTTTTTCTTATAAAAATTTGTTCTTTAATATGAATTTTTTCTCAAAATTTTTTAAAAATTCGAAATTTTATGGATGATTTGATAGCACTTTCGTCGTCTTACCGACCGTTTCGCTGTTCCACAATGCTACATGCGTTCGCCGCCCAGGCCCCTAACTTGGACTGCGTTGTCCCGAAAGGCTTCGGGTTAACCAAGTTTATTGATCTTTCCAGGTTTGCTATTGTCGCCTTGATTATACCGACATGGTATGAGCTCCTTCCATCCTCAATCCATTCTCCCAACCCCTTAAATCTTATAGCCGCAGTGGCTGCCTCACTCTTCATCTGTATGTCAATGGGTCGGATATATTAAATAGTCTCCTGTGGCCTAGTGGGTGGGGTGCTCATCGCTCCTTCCATGCCAAGACAAAATGTTCTCTGAACCTGTTGTATTGTCCTTACGTTGCACATTTTCTGCATCGCAGTACAATATAAAGTTATGCCAGATATGCCTCACCGTCTCCCTGTCTCATCACTGTTACATCTGACGTTGACAACTTTGGGGAAAATATAGAATTAAATTTTTTATGACAAATTACGCAGGTCCTCGGACGAGTACCGGTGTTAGCATAGAATTATAGGTAGGAGATATGGTTCAGTCCAAAATCTGTGTTCCGGTTCGTCTATCGCAGAGCGTGTGTAGCTGTCTCGTTCCGGTGGAGGTTTATCTGGATAACCTAAATCATCCTCCATTAAACGGTCTTCTTGGGAGTGAGTGATGGTCTCATCGTCCGCTACCTATTCTATAGTTTGGATTGCCTGTCACTGTCACTGCACTGCCTTATGTTTCCGTATTAGGTTCTTTGCCTATCCTAGTCTTCCGAATGTCGGAATTATAATGTCGTTAATGGTTCCTTCTTCGTTATGCTGTATTTCAGTATTAGGTTCTTTGCCTATCCTAGTCTTTCGAATCTTTATAAAGTTGGTAATGGTTCCATCGTCAGGTCCCTGTTCCTTAGGCTGTGTTGAGTCCCTGGCTCCTGCATTTCATAATGATATTAGGATCTTCGCCGAGAATTGATGGTTCTATCGTCGGTTTCCTGTTCGTTAGGCTGTATTGAGTTTCCCTTTCCTGCATTGCTTGATGTTCGAATATTAGGATCGTTGCCTATCTTAGTCTTCCAAATCTTAAGTAAATGGACTTCTTGGGAGTAGGTGATGGTTCCATCGTCGGCTTTCTGTTCTTAAGGTTGCATTGACTTTCCTGTCACTGCACTGCCTGATGTTTCTGTATTAGGTTCTTTGCCTATCCTAATCTTACGAATCCTTATAAAGTCGGTAATGGTTCCATCGTCGGGTGCCTGTTTGGCTGTGTTGTGTCTCTCATTCCTGCAATGCCTAATGTTTTAATATTAGGATCTTTGCCTTTCCCAAATTTGGATTTTTTTCAAAAATAGAATTTAAAATTTGGATTTTTTCCATAATTCGATTTTTTTTCCAAAACTTTAATTTTTTCCGAAATTTTTTTTTTAATTTTA
This sequence comes from Stomoxys calcitrans, assembly GCF_963082655.1. Classification (NCBI taxonomy): domain Eukaryota; kingdom Metazoa; phylum Arthropoda; class Insecta; order Diptera; family Muscidae; genus Stomoxys; species Stomoxys calcitrans. The sequence continues at coordinate 226,395,485 of NC_081553.1, read as the reverse complement.
AACTGTTTCCAAATATTGATTTTTTTCAAAATTTGAGTTTTTCCATAATTTGAATTTTTCCAAAATTAATTTTTTTTTTATTATTTGAATTTTTTTCAAAATTTGAATTTTTTTCCCAATATTTATATTTTTTTCAAAATTTGATTTTTTTCAAAATTTAAAATTTTTTCCAAAATTTTAATTTTTTTACATTTTATTTTTTCTTAAATTTGATTTTTTTCAATTTTTTCTAAAATTTTAATTTTTTCCATAATTACTTTTATCAATGATTGTCTGAAATCATTTCCCTTTGTCATTTTGAAACTCTTAGTGCTCTCGTAATTACTGACTTCCTATAGAAATTAAAAATGACACCTTAATTACCACAAAATTCCTTTTTCGTCAATTAGTGAACTACAGACAGGTTGCCAGGAGACGCCATTTAAGGGAAAAATCTTATCTTAAAAAAACCATAGGAGCACAAAAATGACCCGTGTCTGGCTACTGGCGAAAAAAAACTTCCCAATGATTCATTTATCCTTGAACTCTCACTTTAGTTTATCGTTTTTTTGTAAGTGAAAGTGCTGTGATAAATGAAAACAAGAAAAAAATAGAACTAAAAAAATAAGAGGCCACAAGTTAGACGCACTTTTCAAAATTCTTTTCCACAAGATAAATGCACTTTTACAAAAAAAAATTTCTTTGGGTCATTAGACTTGGTTTTCTTTGGGGTCTTAGCGCTGCGTTTTGTAAAATTCTTTATATTGTGATTTTTTTATTTTTCTCACTCTCCCTCCCCCCCAATAAAACCCTGGGAATATTTTTTTGTGAGACCCTTTTATGTTTTGTTATGATTTTCATGGCTTTAGACTCATGTGTTCTTTGACGCAACGTAATCCACGATCCCTGGTAATTTGAAGGTATTTGTCATTGTTTGTCGCTATTCTTTGACTCTAAAAAGGGAAAATTTTTATTGCTTTCCCTTTGCCCATTTTAGAGTAGTTAGAGAAGAGTTCTTAGTCCATAGCCTATTTAAGGTGGCAGCAGTGGTGTTCTTAAAGAAACTCAAAAAAAAACGTTCCCACGTTCTCAAAGACCAGCCAACCAACCAAGCATGAATAGATGGATGGATGATCAGAACAGGGCTATGGTTGAGTCGTTGTCTCATTGTTATCGTGGCCGCCCCCCCTTAAAGGCATTGGCATTTAAAATTCTAAACACTTTTTTTCTGTCTTCCTCGGCAGTTCATAACGCACACGTGTCTATTTGCTTTGCTGGGGAGTAGTGTAAAGGCATTTCTGAAACATTTTATCCTAATTGTCTATGATTGAGAAGCGTGAACATTTGGATTTTTAAAGAAGGAAAAACTCAACAAAAATTTTTTCTCCCACGATATTAAAGGAATTTTAAATGCACACGTGTTCATTGAATGAAGCAAAAGCAGTATGACGGGGAGGATCTTTCACTGTAGAAATATGATGAGTACAGCAACAAGAAAAAAGGACTCTGGCAAACCAAAGTGATCATTAAAAGTAATGCTGCTTCTGCCAAACCTTATCTTAAGGATAGGGAACAGCACGCAACACTCGAAAAAGGAAAGAAACTCAGTTAAAGAATCCTTGGTCCCCTAAACAACTATCCTGCCAGTGTGTCCGTCTGTCCGCTAACCAAAAGTGTGGGAACATCAAGAAATGTAGGTTTCTCACGATCCTTACAAAGGATAAAAATTATATTTATTTTGCTTTACTTTACTTTACTTTTCCCCCTTATGGCAATTCCAAATACCTGCAGGAGAGAGTAGTGCAGTGCAGTGTTGAAAAACAACCCTCCTTGTTGCTCTTATGCAGGTTAGTGGAAATGTTCAAAACACACCTGCCATTTTTTATGTATGGACTTTTCTGTCAAGGCACAAAAAGGTAAAGTATCCTTAAAACGTTCCCACACTCAGCAATGGCAGGACGGACAAACCAAAAGACAGACAGAGACTTAAAAAGGAACCCTAATGCCTGGCCGTCTTTTGTCTTGTGTGCTGGTATTTTTTCCAAGACCTGCTCGGAGCAGAACGTCAGCGTTCAGCGTTGACTGCGACTGAGTTGTGAAGAGTATAAAAGCCAGGGGTAGCAAGGATAAGAAATCATTCTCAAACCAGACATACTACAGTAAACAACTACAGCTCAAAAACTCAAAATGTGCGTAGAAATCTCTCATCCTGTAAACCAGAAAATGCGAATCACCACCACCTCTAACAAGAAGATGGCTTCGTACAGCATTAAGAAATTGTTGAAGCAGCTCTTCAAACAACAACACAAATCCCAGAAATTGGCCGAGTTGCAAAATATTCAAAATGCCCAGAAAGCCGAGTCTTTGGAATCCCTTGAGTCCTTGGAGAATAATCGCAATGCCAATATTGAATTTGAAGCCGCCTCCATGGAAGCCCATGAAAATGACATCAATGAACGTTTGTCGGCCAAACAGCAATCCTATGAAATGGAAGATTATGACTTGAGTGAAATCAACACCATTGTTCCGGTTCACTTCATACGCACCGACCAGGGTACTTTCTTCTGGACTGCCAGCTCTCAAATTGCCTCCGACAATGATTTGATTGAGCCCTTGAGCTGTGCCACCTACAATCAGTTGCCCTGCATGCAGGATCGTTGGGCTCAAGCCTAATGTCATTGCTCATCCGATGTTCCTGCCTTCTCAAATACACAGTGCCTTGAAATCCAGGTCTTCCACTACAATGTTTCTGTTGATTTTCTTATCATTACGGAAGAAAATTAAACATGAAACATGAAATCCTTGATAGCTTTATAAAAAAAATTTATTATTGTGATATTATTTACAAAACAAAAAATTAATTTTATAGAAAAAGAAAAAACAAATATTTATAATATAAAAATTATTGAAAAAAAAAATCAAAAATGTTTTTTATTTTTTTAGAAAAATGGGTTGGGGTACATAGGTGGCCTCAAGGGTCAGCCTTCTTAGTTAAAATCCTTCACACTTCACTGTAGTTAATTGCAACGTGGTTACTTTTAACCTTAAGGTGTTAGCATATGAGTTTTTATTGTTTCCCTTAAAATAGGAATTTCAATTCATCCAATTGGTGGGTTTATAAATCTTTTCACTTTTGTTTTTCTCCCCACTAATCATAAACTTATAGGAATATGTGTCTAATGTGTTGAAATCTAATCAGATGAATTCCAATAGGATTCGCCTCAAGTCTTACTGGAAGCCAATAGATTCTCTAACATCTTGATCCAATAACCGATTGTATATCAACCCGGGTTTTTTACTATTCGAGTAGTGAGGTTTTTCTAAAACCTTCCTAAAGACAAAATTGAAAAAATTTCTTCTCTAGGACTAAATTTTAGAAAATTTTTCGAAAATTTTCTCTTAAAACAAAATTTGTTAGATTTCTAAAGAAATGATTTCTAATTTTTGTTTGTTTCTCTTTCGAGACGAGCTCAATGATCGGAGATGCAAATGGAAAAGGAAAGCCAAAGATAGCAACACACATCAACCACTATGGGATGCGTTTCGTCTTTGGTTTGAAGACTTTTCAACCATATTAGGTGGGATGGCTTCAAGTGCCGTGCGTTGGTATGTTGTATTTCAATCGTATTAATAGCGAAAACGCATCTATGATACAATTACCACATTAACAACGCTCGACAACCCTGTCTATTAGCTGTACTTTTCCCAATGCATGTATTTTTGTGTAATGACAGACATTCTTTCTGCGGCAATTTACACTTCTTCCGTATTACACATGATTTTGTGCATCTGACAACGGCAACGGCTTTCCCTGTTACCCCGTGTGCCCAGGTCCGAATCCCGGCCGGGCTCTACCGAATTTTTTTAATTTTTCAAGTTTTTTGCCTGTTAGGGCGAAGATTATTAAATTTTACAAATTTAGTTTGTTTCTCTTTCGAGACAAGCTCAATTTCTGGAACATATTCCCAAAAGACAAAAATAAAAAAAAACTAGAGGCTCAAGAAGTCAAGTTGCCAGATCGGTTTATATGGCAGCTATATCAGGTTATGAACCGATTTGAACCTTATTTGACACAGTTGTTGAAAGTAAGAATAAAATACGTCATGCGCAATTTCATCCAAATCTCATAGGAATTGCGCCCTCTAGAAGCTCAAGAAGTCAAGTCCCCAGATCTGTTTATATGACAGCTATATCAGGTTATTGTCCGATTTGAACCATACTTGGCACAATTGTTGGATATCATAACAAAATACTTCGTACAAAATTCCATTCCAATCGGATAAAAATTGCGCCCTCTACAAGCTCAAGAAGTCAGACCCAAGATCGGTTTACATGGCAGCTATATCAAAACATGGACCGATATGGCCCATTTACAATACCAACCGACCTACACTAATAAGAAGTATTTGTGCAAAATTTCAAACGGCTCGCTTTACTCCTTCGGAAGTTAGCGTGCTTTCGACAGACAGACGGACGGACATGGCTAGATCGACATAAAATGTCGCGACGATCAAGAATATATATACAATACTTTAAGGGGTCTCAGACGAATATTTCAAGTAGTTATAAACAGAATGACGAAATTAGCATACCCCCATCCTATAGTGGAGGGTATAACAAGTTAGAGCGTGCTAAGTTCAGCCGGGCCGAATCTTATATACCCTCCACCATGGATCGCATTTGTCGGGTTCTATGCGCGGTATCTCTTTTTAGGCAAACACAGAATATTGAATAACAACTGTTATGCTATTGGAGCTATATCAAGTTATAGTCCGATTCGGACCATAAATGAATGTTGAACATTGTAGAAGTCATTGTGTAATATTTCAGTTCATTCGGATAAGAATTGCACCTTGTAGGGGCTCAACAAGCAAAATCGGGAAATAGGTTTATATGGGAGCTGTAACAAGTTATTGATCGATTCAGACCATATAAGACAAGTATGTTCAAGGTCATGAGAGAAGCCGTTGTACAAAATTTCTGCCAAATCGGATTGGAATTGCGCCCTCTAGAGGCTCAAGAAGTCAAGATCCCAGATCGGTTTATATGGCAGTTATATCAGATTATATACAGATTTGCGCCATACTTAGCACAGTTATTGAAAGTCATAACAAAACACCTCATGCAAAATTTCAGCCAAATCGGATGATAATTGCGGACTCTATTGGCTCAAGAAGTCAAGACCCAATACCGGTTTATATGACAGTTATAGCAGATTAGGAACTGATTTGAATCATACTTAACACAGTTGTTGGAAGTGATACCGAAACATTATGTGCAAAATTTCAATCAAATCGGACGAGAATTGCGCCCTCTAGAGGCTCAAGAAGTCTAGACCCAATATCGGTTTATATGGCAGCTATATCAAAACATGGATCGATTTGAATCACACTTAGAGCAGTTGTTGGAAGTGATACCAAAAGACCTCATGCAAAATTTCAATCAAATCCCATAAAAATTGCGCCCTCTAGAAGCTCAAAAAGTCAAGACCCAAGATCGGTTTATATGGCAGCTATATCAAAACATGAACCGATATGACTCATTTACAATCCCAACCGACCTACACCTCTAAGAAGTATTTGTGCAAAATTTCAAGCGGTTAGCTTTACTCCTTCGAAAGTTTGCGTGCTTTCAACAGACAGACGGACGTCCGGACATTGCAGCTGGTTACCAGAGGTTCCAAGTTTTCAGGCTTGTTTTTGAAGATTCTTGAGAACTAGTTTTCGGCTTTGTACAACTGGGTATTCGGGTTATATATTTTTTTTTGCCTGAATTTTTATAGAAAATTGGAATTTTTCAAAACAAACTTGAAGATTCTTAAGGACTGGTTTTCGGGTATGTACAACCGGGTTTTAGGTTTTTAAACCTGCTTTTAGGATTTTAGGTTCTTAAACTGGGTTTTAGGTTTTTAAACCGTTTTAGTTTTTTTTGAAACCCGTGTTAGAGTTATAAAGCTTTCAGGTTTGTTTTTGAAGATTCTTGAGATCCGGTTTTCGGTTTTGTACAACCGGCTTTTAGGTTTTTAATTCGGTTTGTAGGTTTTTTTAAACCGAGTTTTTCCAAAACGGTTTCCCTTTTTTTAAAACCCGGTTATAAAGGGTTTTGGGCTACAAATGTGCAGTCCAATCGCAACTGTTCTACCATCTTACATGGTTGGAAAACTTAGGTCACTCAGGTCACGGTGTAGCTCCTTGTGATACCTTAATCTCCTTTCTTTTGAAATCGGGTACATGGATCCATGTAAAAAATATCAATGGTTTTAAAAAACTCATTGGTTTGAAAATTATGTCCCGGTTCTTGCAAACCGGTTTTTTGCTCTTTTTGTTAATAAAATTGGTTTTTAGAAAACAGCATTTTTCCATTTTAGTAAACCGAATTTTCAAATTTCGGAATATTTCAACCGTTTTTTTTTTGGTTTTTTTTTAACCGTTTTTTTTTTTATTTCTTTAACCCGGTTTTTTGATTTTTGAAAAGTTTTTGTTTGTTTTTGTTTTTTGTTTGTTTTGTTTTTCTCACAAAAATTTTCAAAATGTCCATTTCCAAATATTTCCATAAAAATATATTCAACATTTTAGTTTTATTGAAAATCATTCAAAATTTGATTTTCATAGAAACCTGAGTCAAAATTGTAATGTTATAGAAATTTTGTTAGAATTTTATTTTCACAGAAAATGTGTCTTGAATTTTTATGTTATATTTCGAAGCTGATGCCCGAAATTTTAAAGCTTTCAGGGTTGTTTTTGAGTACCGGGTTTTAAAACCGAAGCTGTTGCCCAAAGCTTTAAAGCTTTCAGGTTTGTTTTTGAAGATTTTTGAGCACCTGTTTTTAAATCCGGTTTTTCGGATTTTGGGCTGTTAAAACCGGTCTTAGGGTTTCCATAACTCTTTTTTGTTTTTTAAACCAGTTTTTCGGTTTGAAACGATGTTTTCGGGCTTTTGGGCTCTATATTAGAGCTGGCAAAATATCGATTGGCATTATCGATACTAGTGATATTTAATTTTTTTTAACTGAATATCGATTGATATTTTTCCGATGGATACTAAAGTTCAATTTTGTGCAAAATTAAACAAAAATAAGCAATCAGACAATGAATGCATACTTTAAGATACATTACGCCTATAGGGGGCGCAATTTTCATTTCCGATTAGGCTAACATTTTGTACAATGATGTCTCTCATGACTTCCAACTGACTTAAGATCTTGTTTTTATTTGGTCTGTATATTGATATGTTCTCTATAGAAATCGATCTACTGATTTTGATTTCTCATTTTCGTTTGAAATATAGATGATGGGATATTCACGATAGTATCGATACTATCGATATTTATTATTAAAACTATCGAAAATATCAAATGTTGCGATTATCGATAGTTTGCCAGCTCTACTCTATATGTCGTTCCAAACGGAGTTGGGACACTCAAAATATTGGGTTGCCAAATAGTAATTGCGGATTTTTTAAAAGAAAGTAAATGCATTTTTAATAAAATTTAGAATGAACTTTAATCAAATATGCTTTTTTACACTTTTTTTCTAAAGCAAGCTAAAAGTAACAGCCGATAACTGACAGAAGAAAGAATGCAATTACAGAGTCACAAGCTGTGAAAAAATTTGTCAACACCGACTATATGAAAAATCCGCAATTACTTTTTGGGCAACCCAATAGTTGGAAAACTCGCCTAGTCTCCGCTGAGGCTTCTGCGTAATTCCTTGTGATATCTTAACCTCCTTTCTCTTAAGACCTTAATTTACTTTCTCTTCAAATTTGGACATCTTATTTGAACCTTACATATCAGTTTTGGGAGGGTTAGTAGACCCCAATTTTTCGAGATTGGGTTTTACCATTGTCCTTTATTTACAATTGGACCAATAGTAAATTGTTCATTGTGATTATAGGGCATCAGGCACCCTATTTGCTCAGTGGTAATTCTCGGAAGGGATCTTTTGGCCTTGATACTCGGATATATATATGGCGGTGCTCAGATTTTAGTGTGATGTGAGTTCTTGAATAAACTTGGAGCTCATGACGCTACGCCATTCCATGATATCAGAAGATGGACGTATTGTATAGGAAAGGATCGTTTTCGGTGAGCGTACTAGTTGCCAATCTTGAATTTGTCTCAGTTGTTGAGCTACGGAAACTGGTAGAAAAGATGGTCAGGACATGGTGAATTCCGAAGAAGGACGACAGAAATCCCTATAACGGAAAAAGTTGTAAAAACCATAGATCCAGCGTCCATCCAGCTTTCGTGGTTTTTGATTCAACTACTTTAGTCCATTTAAGTAAGTTAATCTACTTTTAGTTTCTAGACGTATTGCCTTGCCTTAAACTTTGGGTCAGCACATCAAAATAAAACATTTTGCTCGTAGGGTTTTGAGTAGAGCTGGCAAACTATCGATAATCGCAACATTCGATAGTTTTAATAATAAATATCGATAGTATCGACACTATCGTTAATTTCCCATCTCCCATATTTCAAGCAAATATGGGAACTAAACATCAGGATATCGATTTATATAGAAGCAATTTTAATTCACTGGACCAAATAAAACCAAGATCAATAAAATCAGTCGGAAGTCATAAAAGAAATCATTGTATTGGGTTGCCCAAAAAGTAATTGCGAATTTTTCATATAGTCGGCGTTGACAAATTTTTTCACAGCTTGTGACTCTGTAATTGCAGTCTTTCTTCTGTTAGTTATCGGCTGTTACTTTTAGCTTGCTTTAGAAAAAAAATGTAAAAAAAGTATATTTGATTAAAGTTCATTCTAAGTTTTATTAAAAATGTATTTACTTTCTTTTAAAAAATCCGCAATTACTTTTTGGGCAACCCAATACAAAGTGTTAACCTAATCGAATGAAAATTGCGCCCTCTATAGGCGTAAAGCATCTTTAAAAAAATCAGGAGATCGATTTATATAGAAGCAATTTCAATTCACAGACCAAATAAAACCAAGATCAATAAAATCAGTCAGAAATTCATGAAAGAAATCATTGTACAAAATGTTAACCTAATCGGATGAAAATTGCGCCATCTATAGGCGCATTTTAATTTTCCGATAGTATCCATTGGAAAAATATTAATCGATATTCAGTTAAAGAATTAAATATCGATAATGCCATCGATATTTTGCCAGCTCTAGTTTAGAGACCTTGTGCTGTAGGTGGTTATGCTTACCTAGACACCACAATGGCCTGAGTGGAAAACGAGGGATAATGTTTTTTGTAACAAGCACAGTAGCCCCGTGAGGGGTAATGTTGCCTTAACGTAATTGGAACATTGTGTGTAATTGAAGCCTATAATGCAGTACTTCACAAAAGTATCCAACATTGAAAACCTAGAACCATTTTGTTTTTTTTTTTTTAATTATGTTAAAGTTTTATTTATAAGTAAAAGATACCGTTATGTCTAACTAAAATATCACAATAATTTTAAATTATAAAAGCTTTTTTTGTCATGTAGAATAAGTGTCTCAGAAGAACTTTTCTATAAAAGAAAAATAATTGAAACTTAAATTTGAGGAAGACATCTTGTGAGGAAGAACAGAAAGTCAGCTTCAATTGGTAATGAGAAGCTGCAACTGCCGCTGCATATACATTTCAATTAAACCTTGCTCCAACAACATTGTCTGCTGGCTATTTGATTGTTGGTGGAACAACTCATGGGTTGGGCCAAATCATTATCGGCTGGAATGTCACAGTTGGAGGTCCAAAAGAAGGTGCCATGTTCAGAGCGCAAAAAGTGTACGGGAACTGTGTTGCTAACATAACTAAAGTCGAAATCCTCCATGTCGCAAGATTGCTGGTGTAATGAAGAATTCTCCATAAATTCGATTTCCAAGGCAGAATGATGATCAGAAGAATAGCCAAAATCTTCCAATTCATTGGTAGAGCTATCTAGAACATCCTTAGAGATAGAATCAGCCAAAGATTCACATTCCAATTTGCTGGTGTCATTATTATTACTGTCCAAGGACTCGTTGGCTTTCAAAGTTGTATCGAGTTTTGTTGATTTCTGCTGCTTGAAGAGCTGCTTCAGCAACTTCTTAATGCTGTAGGATATGTTGTTCTTGTTAGAAGTTGTTGTGTTATTCATTTTGTTGAATTCTTGGTTTGAGATTTCCACACACATTTTTCCCTTAGTTTGAAATTCAGAGAGTTGTTTACTAAACGAATGCTCGAATAGGAATGATGTCTTATCCTGGGCAACTGAGTCCTTTTATACTTGAAGACAATACAATACAAGGATCCTGCCATGGAACATGGAAAAAAGGTATTTGCAGGTAAAATTGCCTGTCTTTAGTGTTTCACTGATTTTGTATTGTTGTTGGTTTCTCCTAAAGGAAAAAGGTCACGAATAGTGCTCATGTTGCCTGAGTCACCGTGGGAATTAAGTGCCTAGTTCTAACAATAATTGATTTTAAACTGTGGTTTTACTTTTATTGCTAGCACAACGAATGGAAAAGGCCATTGGTCAAGCGTGGAAATTAAGAGAGGGAAGTAGCATGCATGGATGCAGGTGTTCTTCCTACTATGGAAGGGAGCAAAATGTTGCAATGATTTTGTATATCCTTAAGGAGTGGAGGATCGAATCAACATTCTATGTCAATCATATTGATATCCTAAGTTGATCCAGTCAAGTGTGTCCTTCTAACCGTCAATTGAAATCCCTATAGCGTTCGTACGATTATCACCTAGGCTTGAATTATGAAAGAGGAGGAAATCATCCAAACCCTTGTATCAGTGAAAATTTCTATAAGAACCATAACCTATAACGAAGGGAGGGTCAGTTTTCGCCTTTTATAATAGTTTTTCACTTTGGTGTACATAACGTACTTTGATAATGACTTACTTGCTAAAAGATGCATTACGACAGACTAGGGATCTGTGGATCTAAAAAGATGAGTCAATAGAGGAACACCTCAAGGAGGTGTACTGTCTCCTTTACTTTGGAATATAGCCATTAACAACATATTATTGTCTCTGGAAGAAAAAGGTGTAAAAGTGGTCGCGTATGCTGATGGGGTGCCTATTGCGGTTAGGGGAAAGTTTCCCAGCAGTCTAAGAGATATACTTCAGGAAGCTCTACCTGAAGTAAGAGAGCTGAAAGTGGTTTAGGCGCAAATCCGTGCAGGAAGTATTGGGTTGCCCAAAAAGTAATTGCGGATTTTTCATATAGTCGGCGTTGACAAATTTGTTCACAGCTTGTGACTCTGTAATTGCATTCTTTCTTCTGTCAGTTATCAGCTGTTACTTTTAGCTTGCTTTAGAAAAAAAGTGTAAAAAAAGTATATTTGATTAAAGTTCATTCTAAGTTTTATTAAAAATGCATTTACTTTCTTTTAAAAAATCTGCAATTACATTTAGGGCAACCCAATAGTTATTTTCTGTAGGAGATACAAGTTGCCTACAGTGGCACCCGTCTCCTTAAAAAAAGAGAATTTTCCATTTCCAGAAAGACCAAAATACCTGGGTATTTTGTTGGACAGAAAATTGAACTTTAAATCCAACATTTTGGAAAGGGCAAGAAAGGGAACTTTCGCCCTATACACCTGCAAGAGAGCCATTGGTAAATGTTGGGGGTTTAGACCGCGTGTCATGCTTTGGGTATATACTGCAGTTGTCGAACCTATTATGCTATATGGTGTTGTGGTCTGGTGGACAGCGCTTCAAAAGTCCACCTACTACTAAATACTTAACCGGATCCAAGGGATGGCTTGTTTGTGCATTACAACTGAGGACTAAATCATCTGATGCACTGAATTTATTGCTACATCTAATGTCTCTGGACATGGTGGCTAGACAAATTGCAGCGACCACTGTCGTGAGGTTAAGGAAGCTTTCTCTTTGGTCATGTGGCGGCTACGGACACTGTATTATCCTCGATACAATATCCGATGTTGCAGGCAGTGTGGATTACACCCTGCCTGAGCTGCTTTTTGATAAAAAGTACTGTACCACTATTCCCGATAGAACCGATTGGAACTACGATATCCCTGTTAACAGAAGTTACATAGACTTCCAAACGAATGGTTCCAAACTTAACGACCAGATGGGCTTTGGGGTGTTCTCCAAAGATCTAGAACCGGTCATATCGAAAAGGTTACCCGACCACTGCAATGTGTATCAAGCAGAGATCCTTGCAATAAAAGAATTGGCGGAAAGGCTAAGATATTATGTCAGGCCACCGTAGCGCAGAGGTTAGAATGTCCGCCTATGACGCTGAACGCCTGGGTTCGAATCCTGGCGAGACCATCAGAAAAAAATTTTCAGCGGTGGTTTTCCCCTCCTAATGCTGGCAACATTTGTGAGGTACTATGCCATATAAAACTTCTCTCCAAAGAGGTGTCGCACTGCGGCACGCCATTCGGACTCGGCTATAAAAGGGAGGCCCCTTATCATTGAGCTTAAACTTGAATCGGACTGCACTCATTGATATGTGAGAAGTTTGCCCCTGTTCCTTAGTGGAATGTTCATGGACAAAATTTGCAATTTGCAAATTATGTCATAACTTCGATGGGTATTAAATCCCGGGAGAACATATCTCTGAACACAAATACCGCCCCCGACTGTCGCAGATCTCTCAACGAGATGTCTGAACAGTTCAAAATTCACCTGTTCTGGGTGCCGGTCCACAGAGATATCCCAGGCAATTGTAAAGCGGACGAGCTTGCGAGACTAGGAACTACCCTACACATTCCAGGGGTAATGAAATCTGTGGGTATGCCAAGTTTTCAGGACCAGGCCCGATGAACAACGAATGATAGATGGTCACAAAGAGGGGGTTGTGAGCATTCCAAAACTATGTGGCCTAATCTAGACTTGATGAAGTCTACGGCTTTGCTGTCATGCTTAGACATTGGGTCCTTCATGACAGATCACTGTCAAATCGGAAAACATGCTGACAGACTGAAGGTTGTCAGCAAAGACTTTTGCAGAAGCTATGAGGACATCGAAGAAGAAGAGACTATAGAACACCTTCTGTAAGTGTGTCCCGCACTACCAGTCAAAAGGAGTTCCACATGAGGTTCTCATTTCTTTGAGAACCTGTCTGATCGACACATTGTCTTCAATATGAGTTAAAGAATCCTTGGCTGATGATTGCAACCTCAGCCTACTAGGCAACAGAAAGGACGATACAGAAGCCATTAACCTTATCCACTGAGTGAGCGAGATATTACCGAGAATTTTGTGTACTAAATTCATCATTTCAAGTTAAAAGACTAAAACTGGTATTGAAAGCAAATTTTTATTTAAATTTCCTGTTCCATAACATTATCCAAGACAATGTTAATGCTTATTATGACTCATTTCTCAATTAAACTTTCAGTATACCCTCTAGACAAGGATAATTGTTTCGATAAGATCGTCAACTAATGAATTTTTCTGTCTAGACAAGTGACAGGCTCTCAACCAAATTTGCAATCGTAATTAGGTTATTTTTTCAGTCATAAGACAGTTGACATTATTCGAGGAAACAGTTGAGTGACTTGTCAGGTAGGAAGACGAAATTAAGGTGCCCATTATGTGAATAAAAAATTTTTAAGATAAATATTTTGATTTATCAGACAATTTTTATACTCTCCACCATAGGACGGGGTAAACTAGGACGGGGTATACTCTGTTTGTAACTTCTCGAAATATTCCTCTGAGACCCCATAAAGTATATATATTCTTGATCGTCATGACAATTTAAGTCGACCTAGCCATGTCCGTCCGTCCATCTGTCTGTCGAAAGCTCGCTAACTTGCGAAGCAGTAAAGCTAGCCGCTTGAAATTTTGCACGAATACTTCTTATAAGTGTTGGTCGGTTGGGATTGTAAATGGGCTATATCGGTCCATGTTTTGATATAGCTGCCATATAAACCGATCTTGGATCTTGACTTCTTGAGTCACTGGAGGGTGCAATTCTCACCCGATTTGGCTGACATTTTGGATGAGGTGTTTTGTTATGAGTTCCAATATCTGTGCTAAGTGGGGTTCAAATCGGTCCATAACCTGGTATAGGTGTCATATAAACCGATCTGGGGTCTTGATTTATTGAGCCTCCAGAGGGCGCAATTCCTATCCGATTTGGCTGAAATGTTGCGTGAAGTGTTTTGTTATGAGTTCCAATATCTGTGCTAAGTATGGTTCAAATCGGTCCATAACCTGATAAAGCTGCCATATAAACCTATATTGAATTTTGTTTTTTTGAGCCACTAGAGGGCGCAATTCTTATTCGATTTGGCTGAAATTTTGCAAGAAATGGTTTGTTATGACTTCCAACAGTTGTGCCAAATATGCTTTTATTTGACCCGTAACCTGATATAGCTGCGATATAAACCGATCTGGGATCTTGACTTCTTGAGTCACTAGAGGGCGAAATTTTTATCCGATTTGGCTGAAATTTAACAAGAAGTGTTTTCTTATGACTTCCAATAGTTGTGCCAAATATGGTTTTAATTGGTCCATAACCTGATATAGCTGCCATATAAACCGATCTGTGATCTTGACTTCTTGAGCCTCTAGAAGGCGCAATTCTTATCCGATTTGGGTGAAACTTTGCAAGAAGTGTTTTCTTATGACTTCCAACAGTTGTGCCAAATATGGTTTTTAATAGTCCGTGACCTGATATAGCTGCGATATAAACCGATCTGGGATCTTGACTTCTTGAGCCTCTAGAGGGCGTAATTCTTATCCGATTTGGCTGAAATTTTGCAAGAAGTGTTTTCTTATGACTTCCAACAGTTATGCCAAGTACGGTCCAAATCGGTTTATGACCTGATATAGCTTCCATATAAACCGATCTTTCGATTTGACTTCTTGAACTCCTCGAAGCCTCAATTTTCATCCAATTTGAAATATGAAATTTTGTACATAGTGTTCTGTTATTACTTCCAACAACTGTGCCAAACACGGTGTTAATCGGTTTATAATCTGATATAGGTCCCATATAAATCGATCTCCCGATTTGAATTCTTGAGCTCCTGGAAGCCTCAAATTCCATCCGCTTTGAGTTGCGACTTCCAGAGGTTCAAGAAGTCAAATCGGGAGATCGGTTTATATGGGACTTATATCAGGTTATAGACCAATTTGGACCGTACTTGGCACAGTTGTTGGAAGTCGTAGAAGAACACTACATAAAAAATTTCAGCCAAATCGGATAAAAATTGCGGCTTCCATTTTTTTTCACATAACCAACACGCTGGAGATGTCCCCTATATTTGCAGTGCATTGCGATTAGGAAAGTTAAGGGTGGGAGGGGGGAGTAGTGTTTATTGATATTCGTCTTAAATTTCTGAACGTCAATGTCGGTGGGAAAGACTTTAGCCGAAAGTCCATTCCACATACAAATGGTTCAGGCGAAACATGAATTTTCTCGGTAATGCATGGTTTGGTCAATTACAAACGGGTGTGAGTTCCTGGCAAGTCTTGTATTGCTGGTGAACATCCTGACGTCAGGGATAAGAAGATGAATATCCCTGTAACACATGCCATGAAAATAACGATAGAGCAATACAACGCTACCCACATTCCGGCGATGTTCAAGATAAGCAATAGAGTTGGATACCCTAGTGTCGCCAATTAACACCATCGATCTCCGTTGAACCCGGTCAAGCAGCTCCAAGGATGATTTTGGAGCTCCTGCCCATATATGAGAGTTATGTTCCATCCTCGGCCTAATAGGTTGCCCAAAAAGTAATTGCGGATTTTTTATATAGTCGCCGTTGACAAATTTTTTCACAGCTTGTGACTCTGTAATTGCATTTTTTCTTCTGTCAGTTATCAGCTGTAACTTTTAGCTTGCTTTAGAAAAAAAGTGTAAAAAAGTATATTTGATTAAAGTTCACTCTAAGTTTTATTAAAAATGCATTTACTTTCTTTTAAAAAATCCGCAATTACTTTTTGGGCAACCAATAGGTAGTAAAGATATTGAGAAGATCAGCAGAGGTAAAACATATCTTGCACCGCTTAAGAAAGCCCAAACACTTGAATGCTTCTTTCAACACTCGAATACGTGTTTTTTTTACCAACGGACATCACATTGTATCTTCATGTCCGGAATATCAAGAGCATCTGACTGTTCAATATCTATACCGTCGATAGATATCGACGATTAAAGTGGGTCAGTGAATTGCTTGTGAGACAAGAAACAGCACTGCATCTTCTGTGCGTTAAAGTCTACTCTGTTCATTCTACCCCACTCGGAAATGGCCAACAAATCCTGGGAGAGCGTCTCATCCATAATGCGCCTCCTGTTCACAATTTATTGAGGACTGGCCCTATGGTCGTATGTATATGTATGACACAGACTACTGTCACCGGCAAATGAATAGACTGGAATCGAAGTCTGACCCAATAGATCGTCAATGAAAATAAGAAAAAGGGAAGGGGAAAGAATAGAGCCTACAAGGCACACCTGCGGTCAATGTATACTCATTGGATGAGAAAGCATCTACAACAACTCGTATAGTGCGATCTCTGAGAAAGTTCGATATAAATCAAACAAAGTTATTACCGACTCTAAAAGCGACAAGCTTTGATAAAAATGCACCATGCCAGACCCTATCAAATGCCTTCAAACACTGTATCATTACGTACATATAGCACAAGGACTCTGTGGGGGATTAAAAGAGATAGAGTGTGATACCCTGGAATGTGAAAACCCTGTGGATCAGAATCCTCACCCATCCTGGGTTTCACATAAAGCGAGAACATCAGGTCGATGATAATGAACATAGGAATATACTGCGAGAAAGTTCGAACGTAACCTTTGTATGTTGACAAAATGTATTCTAAACTCACCAAACATTGTGTCAATCAGAAATGTTAAACGTTATCAGTGTGTACAGTGTAATTCAAACCTGCTCTCTTATCGCCGTGAATACCCCTACTGTTTAGTGTTATGCTTTAAACATGATGACAGCGACATGGGCTCAAGAAGTCAAATCGGGAATTTTGACTTCTATTACATTCGTACTATAACCGCAATTGCCTCTCATTAAAGTCTCATATTGTGCCAGTCGCTCTAAATTTCCTGTTAAGGGGTATTTTGTGGATTGGGTGGCCTACTGATAATCTCAGATTCCAACTCTTACCTTCAAAAATCGTTAATTTGAGTCCTATATTGTCCCGATCAGCTAAAATGTCCAGTGTGTACAGTGTAATTCAAACCTGCTCTCTTATCGCCGTGAATACCCCTACTGTTTAGTGTTATGCCTTAAAGAGCGGGATGACAGCGACATGGGCTCAAGTAGTCAAATCGGGAGATTTGACTTCTATTACATTTGTACTATAACCGCAATGGCCTCTCATTAAAGTTCCCTATTGTACCAGTCGCTCTAAATTTCTTGTTAAGGGGTAATTTGGGGGTTGGGTTGCCTCCAGCTAATCTCAGATTCCAACTCTTACCTTCAAAAATCGTTCATTTGAGTCCTATATTGTCCCGATCGCTAAAAAG
Organism: Stomoxys calcitrans; assembly: GCF_963082655.1. NCBI lineage: Eukaryota > Metazoa > Arthropoda > Insecta > Diptera > Muscidae > Stomoxys > Stomoxys calcitrans. The sequence continues at coordinate 226,378,064 of NC_081553.1, read as the reverse complement.
TCCTTTTGGGGAACCAAGTACTTAGTCCATAACATAACTGACAGATTCGTACTTTATGGTTATAGACCTTTCATTGAGTCTTAAATTGTCCTGGTCAGTCTACCTATCCTGTTGGCTGATTACTTGCGGTCGAGGCGGCCCACTTATACTTGGTCCTTTATATAAAAATCAGATTTGAACTACTGTCAAAAACCTTTCATTTGAGTCTCATATTGTCCAAATCGGCCTTAATGCCCATTTGATGTTACAAATGGTATGAGAATGTCACTATATATCAAACGATCCCAAGTCGACGACAAACAATCAAAAATTCTTCTATATTTTTTTTTATTTCCCGCTATTTTTATTTACATTTTTATAATTTGTCTAATTCAAATAGGTAGTATATATGTAAAAATATCACATTACATCTTAAAGCTATAGAAAATGTAATTCTTATAAAAGTACTTAAAATGGAAGCCAATGGGATTTAAGCCAGGTTAGTTTAATGTCTAGGCTTGGGCCCAACGATCTTGCTTACAGGCCACCTGTCGATATGTTAAACAGTTCATGGGGCCTATCAAATCATTGTCGGCTGGTATATCTTGGCAGGAAGTCCAATAGAAGGTTCCATGGTGAGTGTGTAAGAAATTAATGGGTATAAAGGTGATAGAGTTCCGAGGGCTAAGGTCAAAGCTGTCCATGTCATAGAATTCTTGTTGGGCCAAGATACGTTCGTTGATGAAATTTTCTTGCGATTCCAAGGACACACAATCGATTTCTATGTTAGCATTGTTGGTGTTGTCAAAAAATTCCAGGGACTCTGTAGAAATGGCAGTTGCTCGATCTTCAAAATTATGTAGCTTAGCCCCCGGAGATCTGCTGCGTTTAAAGGCTTGCCTCCTAAGCTTTCCAGTTATGTTGAGAGCGTGATTTTCTTGATTTGTCAATTGATCCATTTTCTCGTATTTCTTGTCAGTTATTTTGACACACATTTGTATTAAAAATCTAGGAGAATTTGTTTGAGTAGTTCTTTACTGCATGAGGACTCGCAGGAGAATAATTTCTTAGGCTTACAACCCTTGTTTATTTATAGGCTCTCTGCTTTCTGCTCTCCAATGGTCTTACTCTCCCAGAAAACTGCATGAGTGTGCAGGTATTTGGAAAACTACCATCAACTCAACGGACACATGTTAGTCCTGCCATCTGCTTGCTCTACTCTGAGCGTGGGAATGTTCCGAGGAGAAGTCCTGCGTAAAGTAATTTTTGAAACAAAACAAAAAAAAAAGACAAATAACAACACTCACCTTATCATTGTAATCTGACATCAAGGATGTTGTGAGTGTGCTGCTTGCTCCCCCTCCAACAAGGATATGCCTGTGCATAAAGATGAGTGTTTTTTTTTATTTATTTATCTGGAACAAATAAGAATTTCATAACAATAAGAAATAAAATTTGTTTTGGAAAAAGAAGTTTCCCACGATCGCCAATGAAAGAGAATTGAGAATAAGACACGTGAGAACTTCTACAAGGATGTTAAGCAGTGTTTGGTCATAGGGTTTTATTGGGGTTCTGGTTACTTTTATAACCAGAGTATGGCAACATAAGGGATATGTAGTGACTTAATATGATTTTGTGTATAGTAATTAGGGCAGAGTGAGATCATTAGGATTTTTGGGCATCATGGGCATGAGTTGGTAGTACAGCCAACTCGCGTGTTAAGCGCGAGTATGATAAAGCAATGCCATGAATTGGCTTGGTGCCCAGCACAAGGCTTGCTTGCTGCTACAGCTTTTTTTGAAACATGAAGTGTATGGAAAGCTGTGTGGATGAAGGCAGATTTTTGCTTTGGAGTGTACTGGGTATATAATTGGCATTCAATTCAATAAGCAAATTATTTAGTAAAACTATTAGAGGATTTTCGGAGCCTATGACTCTAAACGTCTGGATTCGAATTCTGGTGAGAACATTAGAAAATTTTCAGCGGTGGTTTTACTCCCTTATAATGCTGGTGACACTTTAACTATGCCACTTGAAGAACAAACCCCAAAAATATGTCGCTAATCATTGAGCTTGAACTTACATGGGACAGCACTCGCTGATATGCAAGAAATGTACCCCCTGTTCCATGGACAAATTTGCATTGCATTAGAAGATTCTTGGTCAAAATTTTGCAAAATATGGTATGACCCATCAAGCGGTACGGGGAACTTCTTCTTCTAAATGAAATAACAAGGTTTTCATTTAGTGATGTTTTAAATACCGCCATTAAACTTTGGGACATCAGAAATATTTACAATTTAGGGTCAACGTTAACTAAAACTTCGCCAGTTATACAGAAGATCATTGAAATTATGAATATGGAATTGTGGAAAAATTATAACAATCTCTGTAATGTCTCATATTTATAACCACATTGCTCTAATCTTCATTTTTTCTCTCTTCTTTTTCATATCACCTAACGATAATTTGGATATATTTGCCTTTAAAGTTAAACATTTTTCAAGATCACCTTGTGATCCGCTTTGGGTTTTATTTGTGCGTGTACGCACTCAAAGATAAATGACTAGTTTGAAATCCTTGCGTGACCAATTAAAAAATTTTTTTAGTTATACCTAGGTTACGAGGCCATCGTATCGCAGAGATTAGCATGCCCCCCTATGATGCTGAACACCTGGACATTATTAAGCGGTGGTTATCTCCTAATGCTAGCGACATTTGTGAGGTACTATGCCATGTAAAAACTTCTCCTTAAAAGAGGTGTGGCACTGCGGTACGCCGTTCGGACTCTGCTATAAAAAGGAGGCCCCTTTTCATTGAACTTTAACTCGAACCGGACCGCTCTCATTGATATGTGAGAAGTTTGCCCCTGTTCGCTAATGGAATATCAAGGGGCAAATTTGCGTTTGCATTTGCCTTACCGAGGTTAGGTTGGAGGAGTTTGATGCCAAGACATTAGATGTACAGACATCTATGTTAGCAAGATTAAGGCCCATTGAGATTTCTCATCTTCCCTCTTCTCCTTCCGATGAATTCACTTCACACAGCTAACCGCCCATTAACGTTTCTGATGTCACCCGGATGAAAAGGCAAACTCCTTGATCCTGTATGGAGTTACGCCTATTTCTAGTAGCTGAAGGAAAAATAACCCAGTAAACTGTTTCTACTTTGACATAAAGCAGGGCATTGACAAAGAAAGTGAAAGCTGTCCCCCGAGGCGTCGATCTCATGACACCACCGACACATGCCATCATTTCTTATGTCAATACGAAACATATTTTTACTTATTATGTCCTGTTATAATTTCGATAACCATACTCAAATGTGTTTTTTCCATTGATAACTGATTATCCCTGTTCGATTTCGAGCGTTCGTTCCTCATAAACTTTGTTCATATCCGACTGTTGAATTCCAACGATTTTACTATGTATCCTTATAAAGCTCCTTAATTTTTTTTTTTTGAAAAATTTTTGATGGTTTTGGGTTTACATCCAATAAGGACGCAAGAGCAAGGCTTATACCCGATCTCCCAGGTATGTCCGCCTTCCCGTTTCCTAAAGTAACCTTATCTCCAGGATCCCAGCATAAAGCCAGGTTATGATACCCCTTAAGACAATTTAAAACCTCTCGACAGCGACCCAGAACTTTAGATCTTATACTCGTGCCAATTAAATCCTTCAGTACTGCTTCACCATCGCTGTAGATACAGACGTTGGAATGCAAATTTGCCTTTGAACATTTCATTTAGGAACATGGGCAAACTTCTCATATATCAATGAGTGCTGAGCTCAATGATAAGGGGTCTCCTTTTTATAGCCGAGTCCGGATGGCGTGCTGTAGTGTGATTCCTCTTTGGGGAGAAGTTTTTAAATGGCTGCCATACCAAATGGTACAAATGCAAATTTTGCCCATGAACATTCCACTAAGGAACAGGGATAAATGGTACAGTACCTCACAAATGTCGCCAGCATTAGAAGGGGAGAATCACCGTTGATAACTTTTTCTGATGTTCTTGCTAGCATTCGAACCAGGTGTCATAGGCGGACATACTTACCCTTGCGCTACGGTGGCCTCCGATACAGATGTTAGATCGATATATTCCTCTGGATAGCGCAATCTATGCCGCCTTAGCTATCACAAAGAACTCTGCCTGGTAAATGTTGCAGTCATCACGCTTTTGCAAAGAGAAGGTGATATGTCAAATTCACCGAAATATATCCCACAAAGGGACCCTTTCACCACCTTAGATCCATCTGTATATAAAATAATATTCGTTAACCTAATCCGACTCTTCATCCATTCCGTAAAAGTCGCTATCCTAATATATAGTGCGCTATATATAAGAAATAGTGGACTACAGTCTAATATTTCTGTTCTTACTTGTAAGTTCGTCTGCAGGTCTTTCAAAGTGCTGTCCAGTATACAAGTATGTCTAATTGGAGTTTTTCTAAGCAGGTCAAGCTGTAATAGTCCAATCAGAGTCCTCCCCTTTATAAACAAATCGATCCACTTGATTCACATCAAAACCTCCAGGGACTTTGTCGCAGTAGTGCCCATATACCCAGTCATAATTCTCTAGGCAGCCCTATTAACCCTTTCTATATCGCGCACATTTGTCCTTTTATCCGTCACCAGCCACCAAACATTACAGTCATATGTCAGAACTAGCTTTATCGGCGGCGAATACAGCAAGTGCATCATTCTAGGTCGTAAGTGGGGTCTTACTTCCTATAAGCTGCTGACATGAGTAAGAGTCACAAAGACCTTCTTTACCCGTGAGGCTCTATTCAAATTCCAGTCCAATTTACTATCGAGAATAACGCCAAGATATGTTGCCGATTTAGCCCAAATTACCCCCTTAATGTTGGTAGTTCGAACTCAGGAATCCTTTTCTATGATGTGAATTCCGACCACCTAGAATTCACGCTAAGCCCGCAATTCACAGCCAAGATGCCGTGAACCCAAGGACACTTCTAAGAATATCACATCAACAACGAGAATCCATAGTAGCGATGAAATGTCTCCTTGTGGCGTTAACCCTTATCTTCGTTTGACCTATACTAGCCATGATCTCTATGCAAGCATTCTCATTATCCAAACTATCGTGGTATCATCCACAACTGCACCCCGTAACGCCCTCTCCATAGAAGGCACATGTACATTGCTAAAGGCTCCTTCAATATCTAAAAAATCCGCCAAGGTGAGTCCCCTGATCCAGAGAAGAAGGACCCCCCAAGTCTACTGCAAATGCGGAAATCCAAAACTGTCTCCAATGTCTTAACAAAGAAGGAGGAGAGACTGATCAGCCTAAAGTACTTGGCCGATGAGAGACTGATCAGCCTAAAAAACTATATTACAGCACAATTAATGTTCCCGAAAGGCATTCGTAGTCCTCCTGTAGCATTTTCGGGTTAATGTCGTCCTGCCCGGGTGACTTGTAAGGTTCGAAATAGTTTAAATCCCAAGAGCACTGTCATAAGTAATAAGTCTCCTCGCTATATCAGCCGCATCACCGTTCTCCTTGATTATCAAATCGATTTCCGCTTCTTCCCCGTACAAATGCAATGGAGTCTTAGAGGGGACTAGGTCCATTTCACAACCGGCTTCTGCAGGTTTCCTGTAAATGGAAAATCTTTGGCCATCAGACTCCGTAATCTTGAAGTATCCTTAATATTTGAGAGTTCCTCAACATTTGTGAGGTACTATGTCATGTAAAAACTTATCTCGAAAGAGGTGTCGCACTGCGGTACGCCGTTCAGACTCGGCAATAAAAAAATAGAGGAACCTTATCATTTGACTTAAACGTGAATCGGACTGCACTTATTGTTCCTTAGTGGAATATTCGTGAGCATAGAACGGATTTTTGGCAACGCATTTCAGATGTGGAACATTTTGCCGTGAGCAAAAAGGTTTCAAGTATCCATTTAAATCGCTGCATTAGTAAAAAGTGGGTTAGGTTAGATAAGAGTGGCAGTCCTTTACAGACTCACTTAGACAATTTCTTAAGTCCATGGTGACACCATCAGTAGCGACGGACCAAGGCTTCTGGCGGGAATCGAACCCACGATCCCTGCATTGGTAATCCTAGCAAGCTACCATCTCGGCTACCGGGGTGCCCGGTAAACCGCCGCAAAAAAAGTTTTTACTCTCCTGATGTTGTCAGCATCAGAGATGTAACAAATATGCTTAGACCTTCTAGTAGGGTTTAAACCTTGATGTTGGCCATGATAGGCCCAACAACCCACTGAACATCGAAGACATTGAAGAGCCCTTCATAAATCTCTCAATCTTAAAAAATTCAAATGTGACAAATTTTTTTTATAAAAAATCTCTTTTCCATTTATTACCTTTTCTTAATAATTTAATAATAAAGCTAATTTACTTTTATTTTCTCATAGAATCTTACACTGAAATTATTTTCATTTATGTTTTTTTTTTGGTCCTCTATTAGGGATCATTTAATAATCAAATAAATAAAGTTAGGGTGTATTTCGTTTTATATCACAGTCAAACTCTCACTTATTTACACGCCATTTGTTGGTTTTTGGGTTTTTTTTGCGTAATCCACATACTGATGGATGTCTTAGCATAGTCTAGGTTGGAAGACTGAGGATCTTGTTGCCCGATTGGTAACTTTGAATCTAAATTTAGTCCTGATAGTTTTGTATTAACACATTTCTTTGGAGCCCAATTGCCAGGGTCTCCACACCGGCTCCGAGTTGCTGGAGTTCGCTGACAAAGCAGAAGCAGAAGAATCCATTGAGTTGTCTACGGTTATGATGTCGATCATATCATTGGACTCCTTGCTATCCCTATGATAGCCAGTGTTAAGACGCCGGTAATGGGTTAGGCAATCCTCGCTTATATGAATCCTGTTATTTGCCAATTGCTGGGCTGGCATGTCATGATTTGTTGTCAGGTTATTAGGTTCGATTATTGCCGCACCCCCTATGTTATTTTGTAGTCCCAAATTGTGTTGCATATCCAAAAGGCGCGTTGACATAAATTTCATCAATTTACTCCTGACATCATCATCGAAATACTGTTGCAGCAGTACCTGGGATATTTGATCAGCAGCATGCACATATCCCGAGCGAAATGACTCCACATGGGCATTGAGGGTGGAGGAGCGCACCGCCAAATTGCCACGTTGTTTCAGTTTGCGCATGTGTTCCACCGTTAGCTCCAAGATGTCGGCCTTTTCCAAACGCGTCACATGTTCACCCTCCTGGGTCAAACACTCGACCATGAGATCCTTGAGATCATCCAGACACTTGTTGATGCGTGCTCTTCGCTTTCGTTCCAACAAAGGTTTCATAACCTTGCGATACTGATAGGTTTTGGACATTTCCATGACCATAACTAGTTAAAGTCCTTTTAATAGGTTTTCGAATAAGTTATTTTTGTTACTGAAATTGAGTTAATAGTATTTGGCGAAACGATCTTTTGGCTTTTTCGTATTCCTGTTTGGTTTTTGGTTTTTTAGCTGCGCGACGTTGTCTCAAGCTCGAGTGTAGTTTTAGAAATGAGGCCCAATCTTGGCGAGCGTTTTGTTTATATACATGAATACTTATTTATGCTTTCGATACTTATGGTTGGCTGGCTGTTTGGTGTGGTTCTCCCTCCTCTGTGCGGAATCGGTTCACATGCTCGGAGCTCTCAGCTCATTGTGTGGTGGTTCTGCTGTGTTTGCACTAAGCTATGTCGCGTCCCCTTCTACATGACTGTCTGTCCGTTCATTGGGCTGGTTGCCTTTTAAACGTATTAAGCGAACCGTAACGTACAAAAGATTCATGTGTTCCCATTGGTAACGATCTCACTAGAGTTGCCGCATCACATAGGGGTTAGTTAGGGGAGGTAGCTCACACAATAAACACTGACACTCATCCATCCATCCATCCATCGATGGTATGCTAAACTTCTTTCTGCCTGTTGCATGCGGGTATGGTTGGGAGTTGAGTGGAGTGGAGGGGAAAGGGTAGGTGAGCTAGGCAGTTATGGGAAAATACTCACAATGGCAATCAACCTGTTGTAGGGTTGTTTTAGGTATTTTAGATCGGAACATAAAAGGGGAAATATTTGGGTGGTTTTGGACTATCATTTTGTATCATTAAAAAGTGACTATTGATGGCGTAGCAATGCAAATAGGTGTGAAGAATAATTCTACTATGGAGACTCTTAGGTAATATTAGTTTGGGCGCCCCGGTAGTCGAGTTGGTAGCGTGCTTGGATTACCAGTGCAGGAGTTGTGGGTTCGATTCCCGCCGGAAGCCTTGGTCTATCGCTACTGTGGTATCACAATGGACTTAAAATTGTCCAAGTGAGTCTGTAAAGGACTGCGACTCTTTACTAATATTACCTAACCTAGGTAAGAGTAGATCCTCCATTAGGGATCATAAGAACTAAGAACTGTAATTACAACAGAATCTCACCAGGATACCACCTAGCCATATCTTTTCATCAAAGTATTGCCTGAGGAAGCAAGACCATGTTTTGGACCATAGCCATACACTAGTCAAAAAAGTATGGAAAGTATTCATTATAATATACCAGGTTTGCTTCTTTCATATCAATCAGTTATCAGTTTAAGCTCAATGATAAGGGATCTCATTTTTTATAGCCAAGTCTGAAGGACGTGTGGCTATGCGATATCACTTAGAGCGAAGATTTACTTGACCAACGAACTCACAAATGTAGCCAGCCTTAGTGACGGGGATAATAATAATCTGTTTCTGATGTTCTCGCCGTGATTCGAACCCAGGCGCAACCTTTGCGCCACAGAGACTTCCATACAAAAGAAGTATAGTAAAGCAAAGACAGAAGGTAGGAGTACCCAGATCAAGAGATAAAACAACAACAAAACCCTCCACCATGGATTGCATATGTCGAGTTCTTTTCCCGGCATCTCTTTTTAGGCAAAATAAGGATAAAAGAAAAGATTTGCTCTGCGAGCGATATCAAGATATGGTCCGGTTCGAACCACAATTCAATTATATGTTGGACACCTGTGTAAAATGTCAGCGAATTCGAATAAGAATTGAGCCCTTTGGCGGCTCAAAAGTAAAATAGAGAGATTGATTTATATGGGAGCTGTATCAGGCTATAGACCGATTCAGTCCATAATAAACACGTATGTTGATGGTTGTGAGAGGATCCGTCAAACCAACTTTGAGGCAAATCGGATAATAATTGCGACCTCTAGAGCCTCAAGAAGTCAAGATCCCAGATCGGTTTATATGGCAGCTATATCAGGTTACGAACCGATTTAAATCTTATTTGGTGCAGTTGTTGAAGCTCAAGAAGTCAAGTCCCCAGATCAGTTTATATGGCACCTTTATCGGGTTATTGACCGATTTGAACAGTTGTTGGAAGTCATAGCGATACACGTCCTGCAAAATTTCATTCCAATCGCATTAGAATTGCGCCCTCTAGAGGCTCAAGAAGTCAAGACCCAAGATCTGTTTATATGGCAGCTATATAAGGTTAAGGACCGATTTGAACCATACTTGTCATAGTTGTTGAATATCATAACAAAACACGTCATGCAAAATTTCATTCCAATCGGATAAAAATTGCGCCCTCTAGAGGCTCAAGAAATCAAATCCCAAGATCAGTTTATATGGCAGCTATATTAAAACTTGGACGGATATGGCCCATTTACAATCCCAACCGACCTAAGCTAATAAGAAGTATTTGTGCATAATCTCAATCGGATTATGGTCACTTGAGTCCCATTAGTCACAATGCCACCACCTAAACTGGAAAGCAGTCACTTGAGTCCCATTAGTCACAATGCCACCACCTAAACTGGAAAGCAGTAAATGCCGCCCCATTTGCAGCCGTAACGTCAATGTCACTAACGCCTGAAGACCCATCAAAGGTATATTTCTCGCTCGGTATGTTCAACACATCGACGTCATTCAAAATCAACCATTCGCTGAGCAACTGCTAACGATGGCGATTCTCATGATGGTGGGTCATTTTCGAGAACCACATCGGGGAGGTTGCGTTGGCGTCTAAACTTAGGATGAGCGGATTGCTACTCGCGAGTAGTAGCACCGTATCCATATATCCAAGATTGGGCTCCAAATCGGCGCTAAACCAACAATTGACGGTATCCAAGAACATCTTACCACAGCGCCCTTCTGCACAAATTCAGACTCCCCACTGGCTATAGCTAACCACCGTACAGTCGATGTTGCTGTCATCCTCTGTCAGTAAAGACTCGCACCCCCCCGGAAATCCTACAGCACTACCATCCACTACATACGGTTCCTGTACCAGCGCGACCGGGCAACCAGTGCTGCGCATGACATGACCCTACTCCTACGTCACCTGTAAAAAAATTTAATCCCTATGACGATCCTTTATGCCTAGCGTTCGCCAAAGCCGCCAAACCAGCATAAATCGGATAGGCCGCGGAGGTCATTATGTGATCCGTCGGCAACCCCTTAAATGCACAATTCCTACAATGTACGGGGTTTGGACAGGCCGAAACCACATGTCCGACAAATAACACCCTGCACGCGGCAATCCCTTACTCTGTGGTCGAAACCCATGCACCGATTGCATGCGAAGACCGCATCTAGCATCCGGGGGTGAAACGGAACCACTTCACGTACACCCCCTCCTCGCACAACTTATCTGCCACCCTCAGAGTGCACTCCAGGGTGACATTGGCAGCGCCACCCTCCGCCTTCCAAGGCGCGGAAGCCAGACGCACCGGCCGACGATAAACCTCCTCACTCATCGTCTCCTTCAATTTGAGGGAGTACAACACTGCCATGAATTCAACAGGAGTTATGACAGCATGCACCCCCCTCACAACCACCTTCGGGTCCAGATTCTCGCGGACTTCCACCTCCGCGATCTCCGGTCTGTAGGTGAGAATCATCTGCAGTTATTGCAATAGTGTAACCTTAACCTGTCCTGACATCTCTTTGCTTTGGCTTTTAATACCTGCAAAATGGCAAATATTTCATTAAGTAGCAAATAAAATTAAATAATTCAAAATATAATTAAATATTGAGTATATATCTTCGTTTCTATTACATTTCCTATTATTCTTTGAGATTTTTAGATTTATTTTTGTTATAATCATTCATCTTAAAGTCAAAGATGTGTTGGCAACTCTTGTTGCCCATTCTTGCCTCTCTTTCTCTGTAATAAACCAACCACTTTATTGAAGTCCCAATGCTACTGATCATCAGTGCATGCACTTTGGGCATCGGCAAATGCTACGCTTGTGCCAATAAGAGAATATGTCTAAAATAGAGATGTCATGTTGGAAGTTTTTTTTTAATGGAAGGCGATTTGAGTGAAATTTCCCTCTGACTCATTGAACAAACCTCTTGGGAGATGGTTCAAATAGCAATAGGTCCAAAGAAAAATTTACCAACGAAACTTCCATTAAGAAACAGAGGAGGATGCTTTTTACATATCAATGCATGCTGTCCGATTCAAGTTTAATATCAATGATAAGGGACTTTCTTTTTATAACCTAGTACGAATGCCGAATGCCAGAGGACGACTACTCTTTGTAGAATCAATTTTTACATGGCTTAATGCCTTACAAATGACGCCAGCATAAGGAGGGGATAACCACCACTAAATTCAAAACCATGCGATCAGTGTCATAGGCGGACCTTTTAACCTCTGCGCCACGATGGGTTGCCAAATAACAGTTGAATTAGGAAAAAATTGGAATAAATTAAAAATCGCTATGGCTTTGGCGTGGACTTGATATTTGCATTTGAAGTTAACAAAGGCTTACCCAAATTTTAAGAGACTTACCGGAATTTATTACTGATCAAATAATGATTTTATAAAATTTCAAATAAGTTGTTTTACTCCTTTATAAATTAGTTGAAATTTTCTTTGATTTGAAAAATCCGAGCATATTCCTGGGACTTGATTTTGTGAATATATTTGCATTTAAAGTTACTGAATCTTGAAAGATAACAACGGGTAGACAATTTAAGTAAATTTTGGAAAATTCATCAAAATTACCCATTCGTCATATTTTTTTCCTGGGACTTGATATTGTGAATATATTTGCATTAAAAGTTATCTGAATCTTGGCTCAGGATGGCCTAGTAAAAACAAAATTTTTATGAGACACTGACATTTTTGATCAATACTTCAGCGGCCGCATTTAAAAAACTTAATGAAGACTTAAAGTGGATTTATTTCACAGTTCTATAAAGGAAATCTGTAAAATGAAACTATCTACCAAATCTACATTAAGTTTCGTGAATACCGTTGTAAGAATAAAATTATTTTTAAAAAAAAATTTTTTAACCGATTTTTTTTTCTTTCAGATTATCAAATTTGTGATCATCAAGTAAGTTTTTTTTTTATTTTATCACATTATACTTGATATATAACAAATTTGTTTGCAATGAATCTATTGACAAATGTCAGGTTAATCATAATGTTGCAGAATTGTAGTTTTAAGATTAGGATCACTGATAAATCTCTAAAGTCCGAAACAGAATGAACGCGTTGAGCTTCTCTCTGCACACAAGTCCCACAAAAGCAATGCGGTAGAGTAAAAAAAAATTTCGACTTTGACTCTTGAATGTGACCAGTCATTCAATGCTGCCACATGTAGATTGTATTATTAGTTCTCAAAGTTAAAAATTGTTTAACTTTTGCGTGTTGATTTTTTACCATTTGTTTGCAGAGCTGCTTTTTTCAACCCGACGATCCTCAACACGTTCATTCTGTTTTGGCCTTAGGTTAGGTTGAAAAGAGGGTACAGATATTAATCCACCCCGAAAGCCTGGCAATTACAAAGGAAATGCTCCAACGTCTCAACATCTTCCCCGCATGCCCTACACATGCTATCACTTACCGCACCGATTTTAAACAAGGGAGCTCGTAGTCCTATGTGTCCCGTTATAATACCAATAGCTATACTAACCTTCTTACTTCCTTTCAGTAATAGCCTCGTCTTCTCACGATCTGGATCCCCCCATAGGATTTTCGACGTCCTACCGACCGTTTCGCTGTTCCACAATGTCGCATGCGCAGTCGTTGCCCAATTCCTTATCTTAGACTGCGTCGACCCGAAAGGCTTCGGGTTAACCAAGTTTATTATTGGCAGTCCTCTGGCCTTCACGAACAAATCCTCTTCCCCTTTATTTCCCCTTACTCCGTTATGGTCCCGCACCCAAACGATGCGTAAATCTCCTTACACTGCAAGACTGTTCGTGACCTTACCGTCCTGGTTGTTATTGCCCTTATCGTAATTTTACTGCCGGTAAAGATGTTCACACCCGACGTCCTAGCGTTAGCACCACACCACTTCACTCATTCCGTTATCGCCCGGATTTCCGCCTGCAGGACCTTATTATGGTCAGGCAGTCTAAAACAGATCTCAGTCCCTGGGTTCTGAATGTAAACCCCCAGGCCCACTCTGTCCTCCAGCTTTGATCAATCCGTGTAACATGATCTTCCAGATGGCAGTACTAGGGTTCCGTCGAAGCAAGACTGTGCCGATGGCAGCAGTGTCTCGTACTCGACTTCAAGGTTCAACTAAGGTATCCGATCGGAAACCTCTTACCTTCCATGCAGGTTTCCTATCGTCGCCTCGATTGTAACGCAATGGTATGAGCTGCTCCCATCCTCAATCCATTCTCCCATTGCCTTAAGTCTCATAGCCGCAGTGGCTGCCTCGCACTTAATCAGTATGTCAATGGGTCGGATATCTAGAATAGTCTCCAGTGCCCTAGTGGGTGTGGTCCTCATCGCTCCGCCTATGCCAAGACAACATGTTCTCTGAACCTGTTGTATGGTCCTTATGTTGCACTTTTTCTCCTTGGCAGTCCATTAAACTACTGAGGCGTAAGTAAGTATTGGTCTAATCACGCTCCTGTAGAGCCAGTGGACTATCCTTGGATTCAGGCCCCATTTCGAGCCTACGGCCCGTTTACTTAGTGCCCAACATCTATGAGCCTTCTCGGTACGCTCCTGTTTAGGGCTTAACAAAAAAGAAATAATATCAATCAAAGATTAATTAAATTGAATTTTTCTTAACTGTTACGCCCGTCTTTCGCTAAAGGGCTTAACAATAAACTTCAGCAAATCCTAGAACATCGTCTAATTTACCCTTTCCAAATCAATTTCAAAGAGCTTTATTCGTTTGAAATTTATTTTTTTTCCTTTCCCGCTGTATATATCGGCTAGAAAATGGAGGTCCTTTTCATTAAGTCAAGACATAAATCGGACAGCATTATAAAGTGCATGTCCGCCTCTGACCTTGAACTCCTGGGATCAAATCCTGGAGAAAACATCAGAAAAAAAATTTTCAGTGGTGGTTATCCCCTGGTAATGCTGACGATATTTGTGAAGTACTTTGCCAAGTAAAAAATTCTCTCCAAAGAGGTGTCGCACCTCGACACGCCATTCGGACTCTGATTTGTAAAATAGTTGCCTTATCATATAGCTTAAATTTGAATAGGACAGCACTCATTGATATGTGAAAAATTTCCCCCTGCTCCTTTATGGAATATTCATGGGCAAATTTACATTTGAACTTTTTCATGCATTGGCATCTCTACATTTTCAGTTAGTTGCTCGTCACACTCGCTACATTTGTCGTTCGGCCATTGAGATCGCGTACCGACACACCGACCCGGCTCTGTTTACCCGTTCGTCTCTGATGCCGTGCCGTGCCGTGCTGATCTGAGCTCGCTCGTTCATCAGTGCTGCCTGCCCGCCTGCCTGGGCATGTCTTGTTTATTGTCAATGATGACAGTTCTCTGGGGCCGTTGCCGTATGTTGTTTTTGTTGTTATTGCTGGCTTTAGTTTCTTTTTTTCTTCGTTTGGTTTTGTTTTTTGTGAGTTGTTTTTTTTTTTTTTTTGGTTTTTGCTGTTGTTTTTGTTGTTTCTCCGTAACTAAGTACGCAATATACAAGACCGTGGGAAACAGATTTGTCGTGTGTTTCCCACACGATAGACGGATGGATGAATTGCGATGTGATGCGATGCGATCCAATGGATTACTCAAAACGACAACAGCAACATCAGTTACGGCAGCAGCGTCAACAACAGCAGCAGCAGCAGCAGTAACAAATAAAAAATACTGTTTACAACAGATGGTGGGGGGGACTCTCAGAAGTGGTAATGAATGCAATGCTGCTATGGCTTGACATGATTTGAGTTAGCCAGCGAGTGAGTGAGTGAGTCATGCGCCGGGGGCATGTTTATGTTTGGATGCGGAAGACATAAGTGGATCACAGGGAGATCATTTTCTGCAGCACATAGCAATGCTTGAACCATTGATTCCTTGATGAAAATAGAAAAGAAAACGAATGCTGAATTGATGATGAATCCCTAGATAGAAGGGAATTTGGAAAGCGAAATGTCTATTTATAATTTTTTGATATTAAGGCTAATGTGATGACCAGAGGTGAATGTAGGGCTTACTATTATTTTCTATGAAAAGTCTTTTACAAATTTGTCCATGAACATTCCATTCTCACATTTCAATGAGTGCAGTTCTATTCAAGTTTTAGGTCAATGGTATGGGCCCTCCTTTTTTATGCCGAGTTTAAACGGCATGCCGCTTAGCGATAGCACTTGTTAGAGAAGTTTTAACATGGCTGGATATCTTACATATGTCACTACGCTGGGATTTGAGCCTAGACTTTCACCATCATAGGCGGAAATGCTAATCTCTACGCCGCGGTGGCCCGTAATCTGATAAAGCTTCGTTATTAAAACTCCTGATTTTACTTACTGAGTCTATAGAGGGCGCATCTACATTGTGGTAGAAGTTCCTGGACTCACATGGTAGTAGTTCTTAGACTCGTAAACACGTCAGCTTAACAATTCCCTGGGATATCTCTGTGGCCCGGTATCCAAAAAGGCGAACATTGAAGTGTTTAGCCATCTCGTTGTCATATCTGAGAATATATGTATGCCAATCGTCATTATGACATTATATCTTAGCCATTCCACCACTTCTTTACTTGCTAGGATCTCAGCTTGATACACACTGTAGTAGTCGGGTGACCTTTTCGATATGGCCAGTTCTAGATCTTTAAAGTAAACCCCAAAGCTCACCTGCTTTTCTAGTTTTGAACTATCTCTAAAGAAGTCTATGTAACTTCTCTTACCAGGGATATCATAGTCCCAATTGGTTCTATCAGGAATGGTGGTACAATTCTTTTTATCAAATAGCGGCTGAGGTAGGTTGTTATCCACACTGTCTGGAACATCGGACATTGTATCCAGGATAATGGTGTCTCCGTAGCCGCTACATGACCGATTAGAAAGCTCCCTTAACCTCACGGTAGTGGTCGCTGCAATTTGTCTAGCCACAATGTCCAGAGGCATAAGATGTAGCATTAAATTCAGTGCATCAGATGGTGTCGTCCTCAGTGGGGTTGTGATGCACAAACAATCCATCCTTTGGATCCGGTTAAGTATTGAACAGTAGGTGGTCTTTTGAAGCGCCGTCCACCCGACCACAACACCATATAGCATTATAGGACTGACAACCGCAGTATATATACAATGCATGAAGCTCTGTCTAAACCCGCTATCAACTGAGGTCGTGGTTCACACCAAGATGAATTTCGTGAAGGTCGTCCAAAATAAGTTGTTCCAAAAACCATTGATGCTGTGCGCCAACTGATATTGCAAGATCGTCATGTGACCTATCGTGAGATTGAGACAGCCTAAGGCATTAGTGGGGACCAGCATACATTCAATATTGCATGCACATTTGACCGTCGCTCAAAAAAAGCTCTTGTCAATTGGTCGAAAGAAATGCTCCAAAAATACAAAATAACTGCATTTTTGAGCCTTCAAAACATCGATTTGATGAGTCATCCGCCGTATAGTCCTGACTTGGCACCGAATGACTTCTTTATACTCCCGTAGGTAAAAAATAAAGTAAGAGGTCAACGTTTTTCGACACCAGAAGAAGTGGTCGATGCTTTCAGAAAGCATGTATTGTAGAAACCTCAATCAGAATGGCAAAAGAGCTTCTATAATTGGTTCAAACGCATGTTCAAGTGTATAGATCTTAGTGGGGAATATTTTGAAAAACCAAACCAAATAAACCCAAATTTAATAAAGTCAGTTATAAGAGATATTATTGTACTCAATATTAACCTAATAGGTTGAAAACTGCGTCCTCTATAGGAGGAATGTTTCTTCACATCTACCCTGCAAAGTTATGAGAGCTGAGTTTTATTTGCGTACTTGGATGAAAACTGCGCCCTCTATAGGAGCAATGTTTCTTTACATCTACCGTTCAAAATTATCAGAGCTAAAATTTATTTGCGTGCATTTTTATGGCTTGGGTAAAGAAAAAAATTAAGAGCATGCTAAGTTCGGCCGGGCCGAGCCTTATATACCCTCCACCATGGATCGCATTTGTCGAGTTCTTTGGGCGGTATCTCATTTTAGGCAAACAAAGAATAATGAATAAGAACTGTTATGCTATTGGAGCTATATCATATTATAGTCCGATTCGGACCATAAATGAATTGAATGCTGAACATTGTCGATGTCATTCAGTCCATTCGGATAAGAATTGCACCTTGTAGGGGTTCAAGAAGCAAAATCGGGAGATCGGTTTATATGGGAGCTGTATTAAGCTAAAGATCGATTCAGTCCATATTGGACATGTATGTTAAAGGTCATGAAGCCTTTGTACAAAATGTCTGCCAAATCGGATGAGAATTGCGTTCTCTAGAGGCTAAAGAATTCAAGATCCCAGATCGGTTTATAAGGCAGCTAAATCAGGTCATGTACCGAGTTGCGCCATACTAAGTACAGTTGTTGGTAGCCATAATAAAACATCTCATGCAAATTTTCAGCCAAATCGGATGTGAATTGCGCCCTCTTGCGGTTCAAGAAGTTGAAACTCCAAGATCGGTTTATATGACAGCTATACCAGGTTTTGGACCGAATTGGTCCATACTTCGCACAGTTGTTGAAAGTCATAATAAAACACCTCATGCAAAATTTCGGTCAAATTTGATGAAAATTGCGCCCTCTAGCGGCTCGAGAAGTCAAGATCCAAGATCACTTTATATGACAGCTATACCAGGATATTAACTGACTTGGTCCATACCTTGCACAGTTGTGGGAAGTCATACGGAATACTTCATGCAACATTTCAGCCAAATAGGTTAAGAATTGCGGCCTCTAGAGGCTCAAGAAATCAAGATCCTAGATTGGTTTATATGGCAGCTATGTCAGGTAATGTCCGTTTTGAACCATACTTAGCACAAAAGTTGTAAGTCATAACGGAATACTTTATGAAAATTTTCTAGAAGCTCAAGAAATCAGCTATACCAGGTTATGAACCAATTTGGACCACATGTTGGAAGTCATAACGGAATACTTCATGCAAAATTTCAAGCAAATCGGATGAGAATTGCGCCCTCTAGAGGCTCAAGAAATCAAGATCGCAGATCGGTTTATAAGGCAGCTATATCAGTTAGTGAACCGATTTAAACCATATTTATCACAGTCGTTGGAAGTGATACCAAAACACCACGTGCAAAATTACAGTCAAATCGAACGAGAATTGCGCCCTCTACAGGCTCAAGAAGTCTAAACCCAAGATCGGTTATTACCAAAACATGGTCCGATTTGGCCCATTTACAATCCCAACCGACCTACACTAATAAGAAGTATTTGTGCAAAATTTCAAGCGCCTAGCTTAACTCCTTCAAAAGTTAGCGTGCTTTCGACAGCAGACGGACGGACCCCACCCTATGGTGGAGGGTATAAAAATGGAAGTAAGTCTGTCACTTTCGAACACTGATAAAAGCAATTCTCATTGAAAAAAAAAAAACAACAGAGTATATCCATGCCACTCAACAACACTTAATGTCTTTAATTGGATATAGCTGCCATATAGACTGATCTCCCGATTTACGGTCTTGGGCCCATAAAAGCCGTATTGATTACCCGATTTCGATGATATTTGGCACAAGGACCTATGTTAGGTTTTGTGACATCCGTTCCCTTTATGGTTCAGATTGGTCTTTAGTTGTATATAGCTGTCATATATACCGATTTCCTGATTTAATCCAGATTTGGAGCCATAAAAGCAGCTTTTATTACCCGATTTCGCTATAATGTGACATAGTCAGCTGTGTTAGGCCTCACTACATCCGCATTCAATATAGCCCCCATCGGTCTTTATTGGGATATAGCTGCCATATAAAGCGGTCTCCCGTTTTAATGTCTTGAGCCAATGAAAGGCGCCCTTATTATTCCAATTTCGCTGAAATTCGGCATAGTTACCTATGTTAGGCTTTTCGACATCCGTATCCTATATAGTTCAGATAGGTCAATATTTTGATATAGATGCCATATTGACCAATATAATGTTTAAACAACTTGAACAGTGAATTATATTTATTAGACCACTCGACGTCCGTATCGAGTTTGGTCCAAATTGGATCATATTTAAATACTGCGTCATAAATGATGCATTTTTTCCGGATTATGATGAAAGGTGGTTAACATATGTGGTGGGTTTCCAAATTTAGGCCCGGCTGAACTTAATGCCTTTTTATTTGTTTTAAAATCATTCATTGGCAATTTTTCGTTGGATTGACTCCATTCACTACCAATGTCCTCAGGAGGACATTCTGCTACAGACAAGCCAACATACATATATTCTCGAAAAAAACATTTTTGGAATTTTTAGCATTCCCATTGACTAGTTGCGAAGAGAAAATACTTTTATCATTGCTACTTTTCATCCGGTAGTGAAAGGGTTAAGGAACTTGTGAGAGACTTCTTTCATATTGAAGTATTTTAGCTCAATCATGAAATACCTCTTTTTTTATAACCGAGCCTAAATGGCGTAGTGCTAAGCGCCATCTGTTGGTAGAGATGTTTTATATTGTCGAATATTTCCGTTTTCATTACTCAAGTATGATTTCATCACTGCGTTAACTAAACTTCTTTGTAAGCTAAGACTTGCGTTCATGATTTAACTCTTTTAAATCACTGCATATTTAGCGAAATTTGCCACTGCGTCTGGGAAGGGGGAGGGAGGGGAATGAATAACGTTGTGATTTCGTCGTTTTCCCTTGTAACAGAATCGGAATTTGTCTTTCTGTCCTTCCGTGCCATGGTGGACAGTAGCTGGATTGTGCTATGCTATGCTATGCTAGTGATAGTTAATGATTTCAGTGTGTGAGTATCTCTGTTGGGCCGCTTCAATGTTGTTGGCGATCATGACGACTACAACGACGAGGATGATAATGATAGCGTAAAATTTGTTGGACCAGCACATGTTTGAGCCATAAATATGAATGAGTAATGGATTTTAAAATATTCTTGCATAAAGTATGACTTTATAAACATAAATAAGTTGTCTGAATGCAAACAAGTAAAATAAATATAGTTTTTTGTTTTTTTTTTTTCAACATTTACACATATCATAACTTGAAGTGGTAGTAGTAGTACACAAACAAATGCTTATTTGGAGTTTCGTTTTGGGGCTAGTTGAATCTTGAAGCAAGCTTCAGAAAACAAATTTGAAGATATTAAGCTGACATTAGTTTAAATGATTGTTTAAACCATGATGTTAAGTGATATGATATGTTGGAGATTTAACCAAAAACCCGTTTACATTTTCAAAGTAGTACCAATCTTCACCATAGTCCTCTTGGACACATTGAATGTAACGCAGCCTTGCAATAGCCTCAGTTAGTCTAATGTTATTCGGGCACTCAGAGAGAATTATATTGGCAACGACGTATTTGATGATAATGGTGAAGAGCTACCTGTGCTACCTGTAAGCAAGGTATGAGCAACCATTAGCTCACATTGAGAGCGCCACAGCGTTCCATACTCGCATCGGATATATGGAAATCCAACTATGATGGGATATTCCGAACATAGCTACCAGACGGAAAATTTCTATTGTGATATCTGTACCGCAAGAAGCAGCCTACAAACGAAAGAAGCCACCGTAGCGCAGAGGTTAGCATGTCCGCCTATGACCTTGAAGGACTGG
The DNA here is from genome assembly GCF_963082655.1 of Stomoxys calcitrans. NCBI lineage: Eukaryota > Metazoa > Arthropoda > Insecta > Diptera > Muscidae > Stomoxys > Stomoxys calcitrans. The sequence goes on along the minus strand of NC_081553.1, from coordinate 226,357,077 downwards.
GTCCGAATCCTGGCGAAAACATCAGAATATATTTTTCAGTGGTGGTTATGCCTTGCTATTGCTGACGACATTTGTGACGAACTATGTCATTTCATGCTAAGTTCGGCCGGGCCGAATCTAGGGAACCCACCACCATGGACTCTGCTTAAAATTTAAAAAAAAATAAATTTAGTTGGAGGTCATAATTTTATTCTAATGGGTTGCCCAAAAAGTAATTGCGGATTTTTTAAATGAAAGTAAATGCATTTTTAATAAAACTTGGAATAAACTTTAATCAAATATACTTTTTTTACACTTTTTTTCTAAAGCAAGCTAAACGTAACAGCTGATAACTGACAGAAGAAAGAATGCAATTACAGAGTCACAAGCTGTGAAAAAATTTGTCAACGCCGACTATATGAAAAATCCACAATTACTTTTTGGGCAACCCAATACATACCAAACTTCTGTCAAACCGGAAAAAAGTAAGCTTCTAGAAACCGAACAAGGATAATCGAGAGATCGGTTTACATGGGAGCTATATCAGGTTGTCGACTGATTTGGACCGTACTTGGCACAGTTGTTGGAAGTCATAACGAAACATCACATGCAAAATTTCATGCGGCTTGTAGGGGCTCAAGAAGTCAAATCGAGAGATTGGTTTATATAGGAGCTATATCAGGTTATAGACTGATTCGTATCGTACTTGAAACAGTTGTTGAAAGTCATAACCGAACACTACATACAAAATTTCAGCCAAATCGGACAAAAATTGCGGCTTCCAGGGGGTCAAGAAGTCAAATCGGGAGATCGGTTTATGTGAGAGCTATATCAGGTTATAGACCGATTTGGACTTTATTAGACAAAGTTGTTGGTAGTCATAGAAAAACACTACATGCGAAATTCCAGCTAAATCGGACAAAAATTGCGGCTTCCAGGGGTTAAGGAAGTCAAATCGGGAGATTGGTTCATATGGAAGCTATATCAGATTATGGACCGATTTGGACCGTACTGGGTACAATTGTTGGAAGTCAAAACAGAAAACAACATGGAAAAATTTGGCTAAATCAGACAAAAATTGTGGCTTCCAGTAGCTCAAGAAGTCAAATCGGGAGATCGGTTTATATGGAAGCTATATCAGGTTCTTGACCGATTCGGACCGTACTTGGCACAGTTGTTGGAAGTCATAACAGAACACTACATGCACAATTTCAGCCAAATTGGACAAAAATTGCGGCTGGTAAGGGCTCAAGAAGTCAAATCGGGAGATCGGTTAATATGGAAGCTATATCAGGTTCTTGACCGATTTGGTCCGTACTTGGCACAGTTGTTGGAAGTCATAACAGAACACTACATAAAAAATTTCAGCCAAATCGGACAAAAATTGCGGCTTGTAAGGGCTCAAGAAGTTAAATCGGGATATCTGTTTATATGGAAGCTATATCAGGTTCTTAACCGATTCGGACCGTACTTGGCACAGTTGTTGGAAGTCATAACAGAACACTACATACAAAATTTCAGCTAAATCGGACAAAATTTTCAACTTCCAGGGACTCATGAAGTCAAATCGGGAGATCGGTTTATATGGGAGCTATACCAGGTTCTTCACCGATTTGGACCGTACTGCGTACAGTTGCTGGAAGTCATAACAGAACACAACATGCAAAATTTCAGCCAAATCGGAAAAAAATTGCGGCTTTCAGGGGCTCAAGAAATCAAATCTGGAGATCGGTTCATATGGGAGCTATATCAGATTATGGACCGATTCGGACCGTACTGGGTACAATTGTTGGAAGTCATAACAGAACACATCATGCTAAATTTCATCCAAATCGCAAAAAAATTCGACCCATATCTTGATATCGACAGACGGACGGACGTGTCTGAATCGACTCAGAACGTCGAGACGATATACTTTATGGGGTCTTAGACGAGGTGTTACAAACCGAATGACTAGATTAGTATATCCCCATTCTATGGTGGTGGGTATAAAAATTGTATGGCAGCCATGTAAAAACTTCCCCCCCAGAGAGGTGTCGCCGTTCGGACTCGGCTATAAAAAGGAGGCCCTTTTCATTGAGCTTTAAAACTTGTATCAGACAGCACTCATTGATATGTGAGAAGTTTGCCTCTGTTCCTTAAAGGAATATTTATGGGAATATTCATGGGCAAATTTACATTTGCAGATACTAATCGGAACTTATAACCCAGAGTGTCGTACAGTGCGTTTTTTTTTGTAGATGCTGCGTTGGCATCATGAAATTGCAGCTTCGCATGCGCTTGGAAACTTATGAGAAAGCCTGTCGTTGTTCATGGAGCCCCGTTCTGGCAGTTCTGGATCGTATTGCACTGCTGGCCAGTCAGCTGGCGGGTCCACAATAACGTAAATCCAGACATGCACAAAGCTGGTGTTTTGATTGTCTCCTTCTCATCCTCGTGAAGACAGCTTCTGCAGTATGAGAAAGCCTGCCAGTCAGCTGGTGGGTCCACAATGACGTAAATCCAGACATGTATAAAGCAAGTGTTTGATGGTCCCCTTCTCATCTTCATGAAGACAGCCTCTGTAGTAATCATAATGCGTGATTCCCATGGCCTTTCGCACAGTGCCCGTTAATAACTCCCGCTATAGTCCTTCAATTTCCTTTGGTCTATGGTAGACAGGAGTGTACTTACGGTTCGACATCCAAGTATAGATTCTTATCTCATCACCGACTCCGCAATGGCGATACCTTCTACTATGTTCTGCTTCGCTCTCCGTGTCTAACCTCTTCCTGGTGTATTTCTTCGCCTTCCTATTGCCATATGCGGATTTTATATAGGAAGTCCAAACCTTTGGCTATGGACCTCCACCCTACTTATCTAGAATCCAAGGCCTTGAGCTCCATAAGTGTTAAAACCGTTTTTATGACTATCGAATAACAAAGTCATCTGTCTGTCTCAGCGACATACCGCCATCTAGTGTCTCGAAGTGAAATCCCAACTCCGTCCTTGACCCTAGCTTGGAGTTATTAGTGAAAATCTAGGTCTCATCTTCTTCAAGCACAGCATCTTCAAAAAGCAACACATCCCAATCCTCTCGTAGGGGAAAGGGAATCTGAAGATCTTATCTCGGCGCCAGATAGGCTCATACCACGACTCTTGGTGTCTCAGACCGTCTACCCTACAGACCAGTCTACCCTTCAGATCCATACTGCAGGAACTATCGCCGCATCAGTCCTCCTTCATCATGCCGAGCTCCCTCAGTCTAATTGTAACATTGGCGGCACAATTCCGAATATAAACCTCAATTTGTTCCATATCCAACAAGGCTCCCAAACCTGCCAATTCCGTCCTTAACTCAATCTTAAAGCTTTTAGTGAAGACCGAGATCTCATCTTCCTCAAACTCAGCGTCTTCCAAAAAAACACAGCCAATCTTCTTGAAGGGGAAAGCGAATCCGAAGATCTTATCTCGGCACCAGATAGTCTGCGATCACAGTGCTAGGTATCTCAGACCTTCTACCCGACAGACCAGTCTACCCTTCGAATCCATACTGCAGAAACCATGCCCGCACCAGTTCTCCTTCATCATGCCGAGCTCCCTCAGTCTAAGTGTAACACATGCCAATCCTCTCGTAGGGCAGCACGAATCTGAAGATTTTATCTTGGTGTCAGATAGTCTCATACCCCGGGGATGTCTCAGACCGTCTACCCTACAGACTCATACTGCAGGAACTATGGCAGCCCCAGTCCTCCTTCAGCATACAGGGCTCCCTCATTCAAATTGCAGCATTGGCGATAATTATTCCGAATATAAACCTCAGTTCGGTGCATATTCAACAATGCTTTTAAACCTGTCAATTCCGTCCTTAACTCCATCTTGCAGCTTTTAGTGAAAACCGCGATCTCATCTTCCTCAAACTCAGCGCCTTCCACAAAACAAAAAAACGCTGTTAATCCTCTCGAAGGGGAAAGCGATTCTGAGTATCTTATCTCGGCGCCAGATAGACTCCGATCACAGTGCTAGTTGTCTCAGGCCTTCTACCCTACAGACCAGTCCATAGTATCATACCTCGGCGCTAGGTGTTTCAGACCTTTTACCCTACAGACCAACCCATAGTCTCATACCACGGTGCTAGGTGTCTCAGGCCTTCTACCCTACCGACCAGTCTACCCTTCGGATCCATACTGGAACTATCGCCGCACCAGTTCTCCTTCATCATGCCGGGCTCCCCCATTTAAATTGCAACATTGGCGACACAATTCCGAATATAAACCTCAATTTGTGGCATATTCAATAATGCTTCCAAACCTGCCAATTCCGTCCTTGACTCCATCTTGAAGCTTTTAGTGAAAACCGAGATCACTTCTTCCTCAAACTCAGCGTCTTCCAAAAAAAAAAACAACCAATCCTATTGAAGGGGAAAGCGAATCTGAAGATCTTATCTCGGCACCAGATAGTCTGCGATCACAGTGCTAGGTGTCTCAGACATTTTTCCCTACAGACCAGTCTACCCTTCGGATCCCTGCAGGAACTATGCACGCACCAGTTCTCCTTCATCATGCCTAGCTCCCTCAGTCTAAGTGTACCATAGGCAGCACAATTCCTAATATTATTCAACTATGCTTCCAAACCTGCCAATTCCATCCTTGACTCCATCTTGAAGCTTTTGGTGAAAACCGAGATCACATCTTCCTCAAACACAGAATTTAAAAAAAAATCGCATGTAAATCCTCTGAAGATCTTATCTCTAGGTGCCAAATAGATTTAGACCACGGTGCACGGTCTCTGAGTCCTTGTACCCTAGAAATCAGTGTACCCTACGCATCCATGCTGTAGGAACTATTGGCGAACCAGTTCTCCATCAGCATGCCGTGCTCCCTCAGTCTAAATGCAACATTGGCCACAAAGTTCCAAATATAGGTCTCCATTGGGTGATATCTAGCAACGCTTTCAAACCTGTCTGTGATGTGGATCTTAGCGCTCCTGTGATCCCAAAAAAGTCTTATATAGCTCTCACCCATGCCAGTGCCTTATATGCCAGATTTACTCACAGCCATTGTGGTCTTACAATCACCAACGAGTTCATGCGCATAGTGTCTATGGCTTTTCTCTTAAAGTACAGTTCGAAATCGAGTCATAGGTACTTCACCTCCTTCGACAACAGAATGGGGAGTACAAAGACGGAAGTTTAAAATTCGGTATCATATATCAGCGAGTGAAAAGCAAGGTTTCTGTCTTCCTTGGGTTAGTTCTAAAACTTGCCTAGCATCAGTAGCACGACATCGTCTCCATTTGCTGACATGCCATCTTTGTTGAGAAGGGACTTCGTTTATCTTCATGAAGTTCTAGAGAGTCGGCGAGAAAACTTCGTAGAGTCGGCGAGAAAACTTCTCCACCATGGACCGCACGAAGACCCATCCAAATATTGGGTTGCCCAATAAGTAATTGCGGATTTTTTAAAAGAAAATAAATGTAAATGCAAATATACTTTTTTTACATTTTTTTTCTAAAGCAAGCTAAAAGTAACAGCTGATAACTGACAGAAGAAAGAATGCAACTACAGAGTCACAACTCTGTGAAAAAATTTGTCAACGCCGACTATATGAAAAATCCGCAATTACTTTTTGGCCAACCAATATCTCCCAATGGACAAATATTGTGAAATGCGGAAGGATTCTCAATGAAAATTTGAGGAATTTGGTCAGAGGGCCGGTGACAAGGGGTTGACACCCCTTTCACATTTCACAACATTCGTCCCTTGGGAGATATTTGGATGGGTCTTTGTGCGGTCCATGGTGGTGAATATCGATACCCATGATATACAGGAAGGCGGCCATGGCGTACTCCTTCAGTTGGAGAGACGTCTCGACTTCTCGTAGCACATCGTGAAGTATAGTCTCCATTGACTTACCCTTGAGGTAAGAGTGTTGTATCCCACTGTAGACTATGCGCAAAATAGGGTTAAAAATGTTGGGTTAATTCCCTTAGCTAAACCCTTTGGGTAAAGAGTAGGGCCCACTTTGGGACATCACCTAAATATAAATTTGAAAGAGTTCCACTATAAGTCACCTTCCTGAATTAGATATCATTTTAGAAATTGTCCTTGTCCTTACTTTCTTGCCTACATTCCCATTGCATCCACAAAAAACCAACACCGTTGCTCTATGCCATATTTGTATGTCACAGCTCAGCCTCAGCTACATATCTTGCGGTGGGTACACGGATCTTAAATGGAACTGCAAATAATTGTAGTATGTGAATTGAGGCACTCACTACTCGCCGCCGTCGTAATAGTTGCCCCTAATTGAAACTGGTTTGTTTCTGACTATGGATTCTGCTGGCTGGCTGGCTGGCTGGATATACACAAGTCCATTTGCCATCGAAAGCACAGCGTGAGACAAGCACACCGAGTAGTGAGTGTCTGATGGTGGGTACATAGCCGTGTGATACCTTGGAACGTGTGCTGTGACTGCTGCTGTGGCAGTGGTTATGTCTTAAACTTTGCAAGTTATTGTGTGCTAAAGACAATCATATATACAAATTGAATGGTTGCTGGATTGGCTTGGCTGGCTGGTGGACTGGTGGACTGACTGACTGGCTGTTTAGCAGCAGCTATCTGCTGCTTGACTGTGCTTAGAGTCTAAACACACTAAGAGCATCTATAACGTTGTCTGGTTATTTTCCTGCTGCGAACCAAGGCACTGGTACTGGTGCAAAAACTCACAAAAAAAAAAAAATAATGGACTATGTTCATTAGCACACGCGGATATTTGGCACGAGCTATTTTTGAGAGTGTGGAGTGTGTGATTGCTGCTGCACCAGCGCAATATGCACTTCTCTCCAGCTCGCCATCTCTGCTGTTCATGTAAAAACCAATGAGATGTCTTGGAATGCACGATTTTAGCAACAGATAATCAGCAAAAGCAGGCGGAGGAGGAGTGTTGTTGTTGGCTGTTCTCATGATGTTGATGCTATTGATGGTGCAAACAAGTTTGAAGTTATATTTGGATGGTGTGGTGTTGGCGTTCAAACAAGGCATTCTATGATGGTGAAATTTTAGTTTTTTTTTTTTTTCACACAAAACCAAAACGGGGAGAATTTTGATAAATTTTTTCTAAAATCCTTTTTTTGAAATTTTTTTTATCAGCATTTTTTGTAGAAAACTTTGTAAAAATTCTATTTTTTTTTAAATTTAGATTTAAAAAAAAAAACATTTTTATAAATTTTTACTTTATAGAAAAAAAAAATTATCCACATTTTTTTAGAATATATTTTTCAATATTTTTTTTACTACAGAAAATTTGGTCAACATTTTTTTCTCTAGAAAACGTAAAATTTTTATTTTTCAGAAAATTTTTTCAAAATTTCTTTCTGCAGAAAATTTTGTCACAATTTGATTTCTAAAGAAATAATTGTCAAAAAATTTTTTGTTAGAATATTTTTGAAAAAATTTAATTTTTTTTTAGAAAAATTTGTAAATTTTTTTTATAGAATATTTTTGTCAACATTTGATTTCTATAGAAAATTTTGTAAAATTTGTATTTTCATACAAAATTTTGTAAAATTTTTAAGTTCATAAAAAAGGTTGTAGAAGTTCTATTTTTATAGAAACCTAGCCGAAACGGGCTCGCTCCGCTGCGCCTTTTTTAACTCTCTAATATGTTTTTAGGGTGGGGATACTTCGCCCTGAATGCGGATATCAAATTCGTGCCATTGTAGCCTATAACGCTGAACGCGTTCCAATCCTGGCGAGAACATCGGACAAAGCGGTGTTTATACCCTCTTAATGTTGGCGACATTTGCGAGGTGAATGCTAAGCATGGTTATTTGAAAAATGTTCCCCAAAAAGGTGTCTGGAAGCCGTTCGGAGTCGGCTATAAAAAATGTCCCTTTTCATTGAGTTTAAACTTGAATCGGAAAGCACTCATTGATGTGTGAGAATTTGCCCCTTCTCGATTCCTGGTGATAATGTTCCTCCTTAGGGTAATGGGAAAGGGATGGCATCACACACATTTCGACTCAAATATGGATATCAAATTCGTGATGCACTTCCAAATCCCTTTAATTTGAGCCCCATATTGCCATGGCCGGTTGGAGGGTATTTTAAGGCTAAGGAGGCCAACGACACTTTACACTGAAAATATATATGAAATTCGTTTTTTATTCCCAACGGAAATGAAGTTCAGTTTAGGGGGTGCTTGGCTCCAAAATTGGATATCAAATTCGTTTTCTACTCTCAAATACCTTTCATTTGAGTCCCATATTGTTATAATGGGTCAAATAACCCATTTGACGTATCTTTAGGAGGAAGAGCGCCACCTAGACTTGAACGCAAATTTTAATGTAATATTCGTTATCCACTCCCGAATACCTTTCATTTAAGTCCCATATAGCCATGGTCGGCTAATATGCCCATTTGGAGGTATTTGGGGGTGGGCGACCTCCCATTACTTGGACCTATGGCATATTTGTAATCTACTACCTGATACTTTTCATTTGAATCCCATATTGACATGAACTTCGAATATATTGGTTTTGAGGAGTTTTGGGGTTGGGGGTGCCCTCTGGGTACTTGGACCCAAATATCAATACCATATTCGTTTTCTGGTCTTCAATACCTTTCATTTGATACCCTAATTGCGCCCCTCGGACCACTTTCGGATATAAGTGGCATTTTTGGGGTAAGGGGGAGGGTCCGTCTCCACCCGATATCTAAAAGCCTATGTTTCCTTACAGACAAACGTACACAATCTATGAAAATTTTAAGAAAATCGATTCAGCCAATTATCATATAGCCATAATGGGTCTAATGGCTTTTTTGAGGGGTGGCATGGCCCCCTATACTTCGATCTGATCTGTATGCCAGATTCGAAATCTACTCCCGAATACCTTTCATTTGAGCCCCATATTCAAATGAACGTCCAATATATCTGTTTGGGGGAGTTTTGGGGTTGGGGCTGCCCTATGGACACTTAGACTCAAATTTTAATACAATATTCGTATTCTACTCCCCAATACCTTTCATTTGATACCTATATTGTCCCGATCGCTCCACTTTTGATTTTGGGTTGTGTTTTTGGCATAAGGGGGAGGGTCCGTCCCCCTTCCGATACTGAAAAATTATATAGCCTATGTTTCCTTCCAGACCAACCAACATAATATGCGAAAATTTCGAGAAAATCGGTTCTGTCGTTTTTCAATCTATACGGAAGAAACATACCGAGTCCCATATATCCATAATTGGGTAATGTGACCAATTTTGGCATTTTTTGTGGGGGTGGGGTGACCCGCTACACTTCGACATGAATTTGTATGCCAGATTCGTTAGCTACTCCCGCATACTTTTCGATTGATACCCATTATGTCCTTATCGGTCCACTTTTGATTTTGGGTAGTATTTTTGGGGTAACGGTGGAGGACTCGCCCCCTTGTGTTATCAATAAGTTATGAAGCCGATTTCAACTTCCTGGCCATGTTCATAATCTACTCCCGAATACCTTTCATTTGAGTCCCATATTATCTTGATCGTCAAATAAACCCATTTTAAGGGGTTTTGGGGCTGGGGCGGCCTCCCAGGTACTTGGACCCTACTTTTATTATGAAATTCATACTCTACTCTTGAATACCTTTCATTTGAATCCCATATTGTCTCGATCGGTCAACTTTTATTTTTGGGTAGTACTTGGAAAGGGGGAAGGGTCCGCCCCCCCCCCATTCAGACAATCAGACAAACCAAACTAAGCACAAAAAGCTCTTGCAATGACATTCAATGAATGTTCAAGTGCACAACAAATAGAGTTTGGTAATGTAAATGTTTTTGTTGTTCTTGGGCATTGAGTTAGAGCAGAGTTCGAAAAGTTATTGAGCCATTTCAAAAGAAAAGCGTGCTCTACACCGCACTCAATAGTCGTTGGGCATGTAGGGTACCTTAATCAATTTGACAAAGGTGTTAATGAAGATATATGGCGTATCGGAAATCATGATCCAATAAGCCAGCCAAAATGTTGTGTGTGCTCAAATGGGTTCTGATTTTGATAAAGCTGCCGTATAGTCCGATCTCTCGTTTTAAGACTTTAAATCTATTTAACCGATTAATCGTTTAATATGGCTAATGAAACATAACGGGATTTTTTTTTGAGATCTTATCCTTCAATTATTTCTCATATATGCATGTCGATTGGAATTGTAAATAGGGAAATGGTTGGGTTTATTTGATCTTCCTCTTTGAACTAAGGCCAAAAATTCTCATCTGAATCCAATGAAATTTTACCCAAATAGGGCCCAAATGTTTGAAAAAATGCAGACAAATGACACAATGTATGTGTTTTAAGCTTTTCTTTCAATACCAAAACGATTAATCGATTAACAGTTCTAAACTGTTTCGATTCGATTGCTTGTTTATTTGAAAAATGTATCATCTTCAATTGTTCGATTATTTGACAAGTCATCGTTTAATCGAATAAGGATTATTCGAGTGTACACGCTAGGCGTTTCTAATCTACACCTAGGTACAAACACTTCATTGTCACAATAAACCTTATTAAAATCTACAACATATTGTCATCTAAGTACCTCTTAAGGCTCTCATTGCCTAATGACTTTAATGGCCCCATGTTACTAAAATCTGAAGGAGTTTCCCAGCTACACAAATAATCACTTTATTGTCAAAATATTTCCATTTAAAAATAGTTATTTATCTGCTGCATTCTTTTACCCATACTACAATAAATACTCTCCCCAATTCCAACAAACACAAACACTCCATACACCATACACAGTTATGGCTCTCTCTCTCTCTTTGATAGCATAGCGGACCAACAGAGAAAGCACCAATATCTCCATCAGCCATCCATAATGACATCAAGCAACCAATAACGAAAACAACAGACCTTAAAAACAGCTGATGATAAGAGCGCTAAATGCGTAAAACATGTCTTGCATGGTAATGACTGAATGAATGAATGACTGATTCAATGACTGGGGCGATTGGTGTGCATGGTTATTTGCTTTGTATTCATCCTTGCGTGGGAACTATTCGTAAATCCTTCTTCCCACGGATGCACAAAACAACCTGATTTCATTTGTTTCTAAATGTGTTTGTGTGTGTGTGTGTGTAGTGCGCGAGCGTGCACATGTGTGTGCATGGGTATTTTTTATTGTTATTGGTATTCGGGGGGCAATGCAGTGATTAACACTGCACAGTAGTTGCAGGCAGCTGTGATATTTAAAGGAAATAACAAATGTTCATACTTAAGGATAACTTTTCAGATTGAGAAAGACCAACTAGGAGTAGTTCAGGGGACATGTGCAGAAGCTGCAGCCCCTAGGGTCTATATTGGATGCGAGGAAACTGGAATCCACAGTGGATGGACATCAGAATTGTAGATACTAAGGAAGGAACTCAGGAACCTAGAAGGAAAAATGCAAAGAGGGGGAAGCCCAGGAAGCTCTACGTTGGTTCCTTGCGAAAACCTTTGGATCGTTGGAAGGCACTAGTGAGACATCTAGGTTGTTCGAAATATTGGCATATCCACTAAAGCTGCCCAAAGTATCTTTTCGTCGTCGGCTCTTTGGTGTTACACAAAATGTCATTGATACAAAGCATGTCGACAAATCGACCGCAGTTCGAACTTTCCAGCCATTTAGATGGATCGAAATTATACCGCACCTACTGTAGAAATCTCTTAAAATTACCATGCCAGAACGTATTTTCAGAGCAAATCTGCCATGGTTTCACATACCGAGCGCATGAGGACATGTCAGGGTTGTCATTTTCTAAGGCAGGAAAAATAAACCAAAACACGACAAAGGAAAGACTAATCGATATGAAGGCGAGGAATAAACTGACGCTAAAGAACTTCAGTGTGGCACAACACAAATACCTCAAGGGTAGATCAGTGGAGACGAGAAGGCTAGGGGAGTCCACCCTACCTCTACTAACTAGCTCTCAATCAACGAAATATGGTGCAGCAGGATTATTAATACAAACTTGAGAGATAATGTGGTTAGAAAGCAGATGACAAGAAGGACGTCTCAAGTGGCAGTTTACGCAGCGATTCTCTGGAACCTTGTAATAAACCAATCCTATGGGATTTCAACAGAGATTGCGCGAACTTAATCTCATATGGGAACAATGTCGTGGGGCTGAGATCGAGGCAATTTTATATCCACGATTAATCAGATCATGTAAAGGTCATTGAGGAAACTGTTGAGATGGGCTACGAGGAATGGGTTGAGAACCAAATCAAGCAAGACGAATGATTTAAGGTATGGGAATTAAGACTCCCGTCTCTGGACGGTCACTGAGGAGACTCAAGATTTGCTACCAGGATTGTTTGAGGACAAACCCAAAAAACGACAGAGCTGGGGCTTTACTTCCAAGGATATAAGATTTGGGAGTTGAGACTCTCGTCTCTGAACAACATCTCAGGCAAGTTTCTTTCGGCTATCCTTAACATCACGAAAAGGTCATGGAAACCAATGGAAGACGTAGGTGCTTTTCTCTCAAGCATTAAATTTTGTAGTTTAGATTCCCGTCTATGGACGGGATTACTCTTCAGTTCTCATGTATGGTATGCCGAAAGCCTATGTATATAAAGACTCCGCCTCCGTGGGAGCGTTGATGAATATGAGTTGGGCAAGTTTCGGTCGATGATTATCGTAATCGTGGAAATGTCACTGAGAAGACTGCCAAGGTTACTAAAAATGGATTGAGTTCAAACAAGACGGAGCTGGTGCTTTTCTTTCGAGGATATAAGATATGGTAGTATAGACTCCCGTCTCTGGACGGTCACTGAGAAAACTGCCGAGATTTTCTACCAGGATTGCCAGGACTCTCTGGCCTACCATCGACCAAAGTAGAATGAAAGAGTTGTTGGCTTTACACAAAAGATCACAGAGCTCTTTAGCAGAAGTCACACCCGGACACTGTGCGATATACCATATGGCATTGCACACAGGAATCCCCTTTAAAAATACATGTCATAATCTTGAAGGGAGCCAGCGTAGCGCAGAGGTTAGCATGTCCGCCTATGACGCTGAACGCCTGGGTTCGAATTCTGGCAGGAACATCCGAAAATTTTTCAGCGAAAAATGTTTCCCCTCCTAATGCTGGCGATATTTTTGAGGTACTTTGCCATGTAAAAACTTCTCCCCAAAGAGGTGTGGATCTGCGGCATGCTGTTCGGACTTGGCTAAAGAAGGAGGTCCCTTATCATTGAGCTTAAAATTTAATCGTACAGCACCCATTGCTTTTTGAGAAGTTTGCCCGAGTTCCTTAATGGAATGCTCATGGGCACATTTGTATTTGCATAGTCTTGAAGACCATGAGGAAGAGACGATCGAGCACTTGCTTTGTCCATGTACAGGTCTACAATGGCACAGTCTTTCAGAATATATTTCATATCCTCTCTGTTAGCCTGTGACATGGAGTCTTTTTATGCCCACCATCATCCGTCAGTCGAAATCACGATAGCGTTCGATCGAATAAAGATACCGGGTTGAAATTTTGCACAGATACTTCTTATCGATGTAGGTCGTTGGTGATTGCAAATGGGCCATATCGTTTCAGATTTGGTTATAACCCCATATAAACCTATCACCAGTTTTGAATTCTTGAGTCCCTGGAAAATTCAGTTTTCATTTGATTAGCCTGGAATTCCACACAAAAACTTCCGTTCTGACGTTCAACATCAGTGCCGAGAATGATCCGAATCGGTTTATAAACTGATATAGCCCCCATAGAAACTGATCCTGGGATGTGACTTCTTGGTCCCATAAAAGTCTCAATTTTCATCCGATTTGGCTGAAACTCGGCACAAGGAATTTTGTTCCGACTTCCAACAGCGTTGTCTATAAACTGATATAGCCCCCATACAGACCGATCCCCGGATTTGACTTCTTGAGCCCTTAGAAGCCTTAGTTTTCATGCAATTTGTCTGAAATTTGGCACAAGGACTTCCGTTCTCACTTCCAACATCAATGCCGAGTTTGATCCGAATCGGTCTATAAGTTGATATAGCCCCATTGAAACCGATCTACGAATTTGACTTCTTGAGCTCCTAAAGGCCTCAATTTTCACCTGATTTAGTTGAAATTTGACACAAAGATTTCTGCTATGACTTCCAGCGTCCTTGCCAAGTAAGATCCGAATCGATCTATATATCACAACAACATCAGTGTTGAGTTTTATCCGAGTCGGTCTACAAACAGATATAGCCCCCATAGAAACCGGTCCCCGGATTTAACTTCTTGAGTCCCAAAAAGCCTCAGTTTTCATTCGATTTGGCTGAAACTCTGCACAAGAAGTTTTGTTCTGACTTCCAACTTTGTTGCCGAATATGATCTGAATAGGTCTATAAACTGATATAGCCCCCATTCAAACCGATCCCCGGATTTGACTTCTTGAGCTCCTAGAGGCCTCAATTTTTACCTGATTTAGCTAAAATTAGACAAAAAGACTTCTGCTATGACTTCCAACGTCGGTGCCAAGTATGATCCGAATCGGTCTATATACTGATATAGCCCCCATGCAAACCGATTCCCGGATTTGACTTCTTGAGCTCCTATAGGCCTCAATTTTCATCTGATTTGGTTGAAATTTGACACAAAGACTTCTGCTATGACTTTCAACATCCGTGTCAAGTATGATCCGAATCGGTTTATATACTGATATAGCCCCCATGCAAACCGATTCCCGGATTTGACTTCTTGAGCTCCTAGAGGCCTCAATTTTCACCTGATTTGGCTGATATTTGACACAAAGACTTCTGCTATGACCTCCAACATTCATGCCAAGTATGATTCGAATCGGTCTATATACTGATATAGCCCCCATGCAAACCGATTCCCGGATTTGACTTCTTGAGCTCCTAGAGGCCTCAATTTTCACCTGATTTGGTTGAAATTTGACACAAAGACTTCTGCTATGACTTACAGGTTCCGGGCCAATTATGATCCGAATCGGTTTATATACAGATATAGGCGCCTAAAATACCGAATCCCCGATATGACTTCTTGAGACCACAGCTGCCGCAACCAATTCCCCATTTGATTTTTGTAAAATGATGCAAATACGAATTGAGTTAATAAAGGCAAATTTTTAAGAGAATCCTTGGTGTTGGATAGCCAAGATTCGTCGCTGTCGAATTTAAGACGTTTTCCCATGTTTTTTTTTTGCCAAACCCACAGTGCGAACTTTGATTGCCGCCGTGTGACTACTGTTCGATGCATGCATAGTAATTTTAATTTCGTTTTTTTTTTTGTATATAAGAATATGTGTAGGACATCACCATCAACCTTTTTTTTGGGTATGGGATGGGATGTTTAACGCCGTGTTTTGTTTTCGTTCAAATCAAAACAAAAATGATGGTAAAATGTATTACGTTTTTATTTTATAGCCCGTACTTGGTTGTGTAGGGAGAAAACAAGTATTACCCGGTTAACGACAATGGTGTTTGATGGTACTGGTGCTGGTGCTATGAACTTTATCGGTGTATTAGTATTCCGCGAACAAATTATGTCCGCTAGTCCTGCCTTTGCACGACCATGACTGTGATTATTTTTTACGACTTTAAAATCAGTTCCCACAGTTATAAACTTCCTTTTTGTGGCATTTCTTCTTAAGGAACCCTAAACCGAAAACAACAACAAAAAAAACACTCCCCTACTACTTCAACGCATTGCATTGGACAAAACGGAAAAAGTCTCCTCGCAATAAGGATATGTCATAAAAGAGTGTTTGCACTTGCCTGTGTATGAGTGTGCAAGTGTGTTGAGCACCCACCTGTTTGTTCTTTACTCTAAGGGGAATGTGCTGCTCAAATTACAGTTTGAGTTTGTTCACTTGCTGCTCAGCACTTGTTTGTTAGTTCCTTAACAGTTATTGTTGTTGTTGTTGTTAAACCTTCTGATTAGTTAAGGATAGGCAGAAAGAATCTTTGCACAGAAGATATCCTGATACAGCTTCCTCTTTATTTGTTGCCTTTTTATCGAGCTGGGAAAGTTTATTTTTTCGCCGGCACTGAAGAGCTTGGTCATCATTCAATTATTTCCTCATTATTGTGTGCGTTTATGAGAGGCTATGCCAAATTTCATCATCATTTGGGATAAAGGGTAATTCGTGTTCGTACATCCTTTGTTAGGCATGGCTTGGTCCAGAGATGTGTTTTGGTTTTTTGGTGTTTTTGCCAGCAGCCATAGACGGGATACGATACATTTCCTGCAGTTATTGAAACGTTTGCATGTGACGTCAGTACTCTTCATTAACCAGCAGCGGGGAAAGCAAGATTCCAAAGAGGGGGATTTCATTGCTATGAAAGGTAAGGTTAGCTACAGTAATGGTAGTAGACCATTAATGAGTCATTTAGACAAGTTGATGTTCATTGTGATATCACAATAGCGTCAGTCCAAAGCTTCTGATGGGAATCCAAGCTACCACCGCCTTACTGATAAAACGAGCTCGCTACCAACTCAACTACCGGGGCGCTTAGTGTTGTGTTAGGTTAAGGTTGAATGGGTGACCCAGCGTGGATCTCTGAGGCCAGTTTGTCCCATTGCGATACCATAACAAGAAAATAAGTGGAAGTGGCAAACTAAAAGGTTGTGAGTCTCTAGAATAGACCTAGAGATGAGTAAAGGAGATGAAAGATGAGAGTAGAGAGCAAACTCCTGACCAATATGGGCCATATGTTTATGTATTGGGTTGTCCAAAAAGTAATTGCGGATTTTTTAAAAGAATGTATTGAAATCCATTTTTAATAAAACTTAGAATGAACTTTAATCAAATATACTTTTTTTACATTTTTTTTTTTCTAAAGCAAGCTAAAAGTAACAGCTGATAACTGACAGAAGAAAGAATGCAATTACAGAGTCACAAGCTGTGAAAAAATTTGTCAACGCCGTCTATATGAAAAATCCGCAATTACTTTTTGGGCAACCCAATACATTCCCAATAGGAGTACTGATCTACGTTATTGGATCTCGTTTCTAGCGGTCCAGATGACTCTTTGGCATGTTAAGGGGGTTTCCAGCTCGTGTGTTGTACATTCCGGTAATTCCTTCAATAGCATCACAGGAGAAACTATTTGGAGAAAAGCTCACCATGGACCATAACTTTTAGGTCTAATCTTTAATAACCTCGCAAAGAAAGGTCGAGATCTGAAGTCGGGTTGTGGAGTCTGATCTCGATTCTGACCCCTATGTTGGCGTATTTACCAGAAATCGTTGTTCAGTTCTGAGTCGAAGGAACCTTGTTCACCATGGACCATAACTTTTAGGTCTAATCTTTATCCCAATCGGAGTACTGGTTTAAGTTATTGGATCTCGTTTCTAGTGGTCCAGATTACTCCTTTGACATGTTTAGGGGGACTTTTAGCTCGTGAAAAAAGATTTCTCTCGGTAGTGCATGGTCCGATCAGCTGGCCAATCGATTACAAAACGGTGCGCGCTTCTAGAAAATCTTGTATTTCTGACAAACAACCACAAGTCAGGAATAAGAAGACTGATTTCCGAAGAATACACACCGTGAAAGAATCGATAGAACAGTACATTTTGACATTTCCTTGATCAGTAGGCTGCCAATAATGGTTCTAAGGCCACATTTTGACATTCTATGCTTTCCACTGAGTCTTGGGGTGAACCCCACAGGCTGCCTGTAATGACCCTTCAGGCCATATTTAGAAATTGTATGCTTTCCACTGAGTCCTGCTCTTTTCTCCAAACTAAGCAATGTAATTTAATACCGGTCAGCCAAAAGCTTTTTAGGTGGTTAACTGGGCATCTTTGTCGACTACCCTTGTGTTGACGACTTCAGAACCTTGTTGGCAGTTCTTTCTATATCACAAATTGCTGTATATATGGCCAGACAAAAGAACGAGACTGTAGAGGTCACCCCTAAGATTTTCGGTTGAATAACAGTCGCAATACATCACCCATCGAATTTGACATTTAGCCCCTTGGAGACATTATTTCATCCAGCTAGTGAACAGTGTGGCCGAAGACGTTCAGTTTCGTCCATGCCAGGGAGATGACTATTTATCCCTCCCCAAAATTGAACATTCGTGATTATCTTCACACCAACAGAAGGTGGTGAAAGTTCAGAGAGGTAGGGGTTAGAAAACATTGAGTTGGGATTCCAACCTGGAGCACCCTTTTTTTGGTTTTGGGTTTTTAAACGTCACAAAAGGCTTTCGATCAATCATGACGTTCGTCCTAGAAATTGAACTCGATGACGTTATTAGAGAGGGTTCCAGACCATTTCTGATTTGTGTGGGGTCGCCGGTTTGTGGTGTTGTTGTGCTGTTGCTCATGATCTGCTATAGGTAGGGATGACCTCAAGCTTTGTTTGCGACCGGGGATAGCAGAGTGATTGGCCTATATGACTTCCTTCGTCTGCAGACGAAGGGCCTATAGCCACCGTAGGCCATCGTAGAGGCCACCGTAGCGTAGAGGTTAGCATGTCCGCCTTTACGCTGAACCCCTGGGTTCGAATCCTCACTGAAACATCAGAAAAAATTTAAGGTGTGGTTTTCCCCTCCTAATGCAGGCAACATTTGTGTGGTACTATGCCTTGTAAAACTTCTCTCCAAAGAGATGTCGCATTGCGGCACGCCGTTCGGGCTCGGCTATAAAAGGAGGCCCCTTATCATTGAGCTTAAACTTGAATCGGACTGCACTCATTTTTATGTGAGATGTTTGCCCCTGTTCCATGGGCAAAATTTGCATATACATTGAGAACTTGAAAATTTCCACTGGAATTTTTTTTTTTTTTTTGCAAGCATCGATCAGCTGTTTTATGATCAACAGCTGTTTAATCCAAACTATAAGCAAAACAGACTAAAGACTTTTCTTACTCTCCTGCAAATTTTGTACTGGAACTGTACGCGAACAGAC
Source organism: Stomoxys calcitrans (assembly GCF_963082655.1). Taxonomy (NCBI): domain Eukaryota; kingdom Metazoa; phylum Arthropoda; class Insecta; order Diptera; family Muscidae; genus Stomoxys; species Stomoxys calcitrans. The sequence continues at coordinate 226,338,225 of NC_081553.1, read as the reverse complement.
TAAAGACTGTTCTTACTCTCCTGCAAATTTTTACTGGAACTGTACGCGAACATACCTTATATTAGAGACTACTTTCTCTGTCTCTCAATCTCTTTCTTGGCCACAAATTTCCCCCTAGGCTATTTCTTTGCCAACGACGCTACTGACTGTTGGTAAACTTATAATTTTAACATTGTCAGAACACGAAGGAAGGTAAGGTAAGAAAAGAAACAAGCTGAAGAAAAAATTAAAACTGTTTCCCACACTTTTTTGGGACTACTCAAGTCACTGCACACAAACACACACACACACACACACATGCACAGAGTTAAGTCCAAAAGGCAGACGTACACCGGCAGACAGTTGTGTGGGGAAGTATGAAAGAGAGTTTGTTGCATGGGATCTTTTTTTCTTAGGCTTTTGCTTTGCTTTGTTGGTTGTTTGTTAATCTGCTTGTGAACGATGACAGCCATCGATGTGTGCTACCTGCATTCTGTTGCTGGCTGGCATGGCTGCGCAATGTGCCGCCGCTGCTGCTGCTGCTGTTGTTGTTGCCCTTACAGGTTATTTGAGGCGATTGGGCCCGACTCTTGGTTGGTAGCCATAACTATAGAGTCATGCCAAGGCATGGCTTAAGCGCAAAAGCATGGGAAATGTACACAACGTCATCATGATCATCATCCTCAAGTAGTGATTCCTGTTAGAATGTGCATGTTGTGCTGGCTGGCGATGGGAAGTGCAGTTTCTTTCTCACGGATGGTCACCACCATCGTCATCATCATCATCATCACTCTTGAGTACATGTCCGCCTGTTGTTGCAAGAAGGGTGAGTGCCGGTGTGTGTGTGTGTGTGTATGTTGGTGTGCATGGAGAGCTAAGACGATCTTGGCGTTGTTGGTATTTTTGATCGACACAGGTCGTTCATATAAAATTAAGTGTGCTCACCAAAGCAGCATCAGTTCATTGTAAACTTTCACAGCGTCAACATCGCTTCCCAAGGAATATAACACACCACATTTATTTTGTTTTTTTTTGTAAACATAACCAGCATCACCGAGAGATAAAAGAACAGCAGCATTAGAAAGTTGGAGTAGCAAAAAGACGTAGAAATATTACCTCCAAAATCATACATCCATCATGTTTACCGATACGAAAAATTTGGCAAATCTTTGCGTCAACAATACAAATGCCTCAATGAAGTTGACAAATCTGCAACAGCAACAACAACAGCAGCTACAACAGAGTGATAAATTCAAACTGAGGAAAGTCTGGAAACCCATCTTGCGCCTCATGTCAATTAAATCTGCCACAGCAGGAAAAAATAATCGTTCAATACCAAATAATGTTAACCTCAATAACGCCCACATCACCCACAATACACCCAAGGATCTACTCTTCAGCTCTGCAGAAGTACACAGTGACTTAGAAGAGCAATTTGCACAACTAACGGTAAAGCTGCCAGAAGTGTGTCAAACTGAAGAAGATATGGAAACAAAAAATGAAATGTCCAGCAGCTCCAAAGAACCCCTAGAGTTTATCAGCCGCGTCAGTGTGGATAAAACCCCCCTCAATACCTGCAACAATTGTGTTCATGGTCGCAACTGCCAGCATTCTCAATATCATCAACAAACCGCCACCCAAAGTTCTTCCCCCCTGCTGCTGCACGAAGGTGATTTGAATTTCATCAATGCCGAAGATGGCTATTTTGTTTGGTCCGATACCTTTGCGGAAATGGACGAGCAATTGCTGCGCCAATGGTATTGGCAAAACTCCTGGCAGTTTGCTGAAAATGCAACCATGTGTTAACTTTGACAGAGTTGAATTTTCTCGTTTGGAAAATACAAGCTTGTGTTGAAATCTTAATTAGTGTTGCCAAAACAAAACATAGTTTATTGGATAGTAGTAGTGGTAGTTAGTTATCAATTATCATTGAATTTGTAAGCCCTTAAGGATCTCAAGCTGTTATATAATTGAATTTTTATTTTTTACTATATTAGTAAATTTTGTAAAGTTATTTAAATTATAAATTTTTTTAGCTTAGAATTTGTTATATTTTTTATGCAATATTTCATATTTGTGATAATGTTATATATATAATGGAGAGTGAGAATATTTGTAACAAAAAAACAAAACAAAACAACCACCAACACATGTAAACACAAACATAATCAATAGCCCAGTGCGTAGAAAAGACATTGATTTAAAAGAAAAGAAAGAAAACAGAAAACCAATACAGGAAGATAAACAAAAGAAATACAAAATATTTTGTTAAACATTAAATAATGGCATGATTTTATTGGGTTGGGGGGGGCTTTTATAGGCTATAAAGAGAGTCACTCCCTGCAGCATAAGCTTTTTGTATGCAAACCCTTTTTTGAGAGAGAGAGAATTCACTTTCTCCCTAGGTGTTATTTACAGATCGGAGAGAGATCACCGTTATCATCTCGGTAGCCAAGTTGTTGTTGTGGTCGGCTATGTGCGAGGTTAGTGTATTACATTTTCTACTGAGATTTTGTACTGTAGCAATATAATTTAACGGTTGCTACAGTACAAATGCTTTGTCACAATGTTTCGGACTTGCATCTCATCTCAAATTTTGCTGAGAATATAAAATGACATTCCTCTGTAAGATTTGCTACAAGGTTTCACTATGGGGTTTTATGGTTTGAATCTGGCAACTCTTTTTTTGAGAGAGATTCTTGAGATCTTAATTGGCATTAAATAGCTCATGTCTATATACATATGTATATAAAAGAGATGCGTGACTGACTGATTGCTGATTAATTGACTGACTGACTGATCATCGCCCAGCCTAAAAGGCTAAAGCTGGAATCATGAAATTTTACACGAATGTTGGTCTTGGGTCATAAGTCTGGATAGGGTGATATTCGTACGTTTAGGTACTAAAAAGTACCAAAAGGTACGAAATGGTACATATTTGCCCAGAGCGAAAGGAAAGGGCTAGAATTATGTTCTTGGGCTCAAATTAAAGATCGTCCCGAAAAAATAAGAATTGGTGAAATTTTTTTTGTAAAATCGTACCGGAAGTGCGTGATATAGTACGTTTAGTACCGCAATTGGTGCTATTTGGTACTTTTTTTGTTATATGAACTAGAGCTCTGAATTTTGAAACTTAGGCATGGCAACCTTAATGGCTTGACTATAAGAGTTTTGGGAAATTTGTTCATTTAGGTACTAAAAATGGTACCAAAAAGGAACGAAATTGATGAATTTTGTACAGGGCAGATGAATAGAGGTTGAATTTAGATATTTGACTTAAAGGACATATGGTGGCAAAGGATGAAAGCGAAAAGAAAAAAGCATTGGTAAAGGAGGAAAACGTACGTTTAGTACCGCAATTGGTACCATTTGGTACTTTCTTTGCAGATGTAGCTAGAGGTCTGAAATTTGGCATGTAGACAAAATAAATTGCAAATTTTGCCCACGAACATTCCACTAAGGAACAGGGGCAAACTTCTCACATATCAATGAGTGCAATCCGTTTCAAGTTTAAGCTCACTGATAAGGGGCCTGCTTTTTATAGCCGAGTCCGAACGGCGTGCCGCAGTGTGACACCTCTTTGGAGAGAAGTTTTACATGGCATAGTACCTCACAAATGTTGCCAGCATTAGAAGGGTAAAACCACCGCTGAAAATTTTTTCTGATGGTTTCGCCAGGATTCGAACCCAGGCGTTCAGCGTCATAGGCGGACATGCTAACCTCTGCGTTACGGTGGAAATATACGATGGGTGACTAAATGATATATTCAAATTTCGTACTTTTTAGTATTAAAATTGGTACCGTTTGGTACTTCCTTTACAGACGCAGCTAGAGGTCTGGAATTTGACATGCAGATACAACTAGGAAAAGTGTGATGGGTGACTATGATCTTTTAACAACTCGTAGACTTTAGTACCAATTTCGTACTTTCTGTGCAGATGGAGCTAGATGTCTGAAATTTGGCATGTAGGTAAAACTTTGAAATATATGATGGGCGGAAAAATAATTTTTTCACATTTAAAATACTTTGGTACCAAAATTGGTTCAAAATTTGGCATGTAGGTACCACTAGAAAATAAATAATGGATGACTAAGTGATCTGTTCAAAATTCGTACTTTTTGGTACCATTTTGTACCTTTCATTCAGATTGAATTGGAGGTCTGAAATTTGGCATGTAGGTGCAGCTAAGAAATATATAATGGGTGACTAAATGTTCTATTAAAAATTTGGACATTTTGGTACTTTCTGTTCAGATGGAGCTAGTGGTCTGTAATTTGGCATATGGTACAACTAAGAAATATATGATGGGTGGCTAAATAATATATTCACCATTCGCGCATGTTGGTACCAAAATTTGTATCATTTGGTACTTTCTACAACTAAGAAATATATGATTGAACATTCATACATTTTGGTACCAAAATTGGTACCATTTGGATCTATTCACCATTCGAACAATTTGGTTCAAAAATTGGTACCAACTGGTTCTTTCTTCAACGATGGAACAAGAGGTCTGAAATTTGGCATGTAGGTACCAAAATTGTTACCATTTGGTACTTTTTTCATAGATGGAACTAGAGATCTGAAATTTGCCATGTAGGTGCAACTAAGAAATATGTGATTGGTGACTAAATGATTTATTCACCATTCGCACTTTTTGGTACCATTTGGTGATTTCTTCATTGATGGAGCTAGAGGTCTTAAATTTGACATATAGGTACAACTAAGAAATACGTGATTGGTGGTTTATGATTTGAATGGTTTGAATGATTTATTCACCATTCACACTTATTGGTATCAAAATTTGTACCATTTGGTACTTTATTCAAAGATAGAACAAGAGGGCTGAAATTGGATGGGATGTAGATACCAAATGACATTGGTAACATTTTGTACTTTCTTCATAGATAGAGCTGGGGTCTGAAATTTGGCATGTAGGTACAACTTAGAAATATATGATTAAACATTCATACATTTTGGTACCAAAATTGGTACCATTTCGATCTATTCACCATTCGCACATATTGGTTCTAAAATTGATACCATTTAGGTCTGAAATTGGATGGGATGTAGATACCAAATGACATTGGTAACATTTTGTACTTTCTTCATAGATAGAGCTAGGGGTCTGAAATGTGGCATATAGGTACAACTTAGAAATATATGGTTAAACATTCATATATTTTGGTACCAAAATTGATACCATTTGGATTAATTCACAATTCGCACATTTTGGTTCTAAAATTAGTACCATTTGGTACTTTCTTCAAAGATGGAACTAGAGATCTGAATTTAGGCATGTTGGTACAACTAAGAAATACATGATTGGTGACTAAATGATCTATTAATAAAAATTCATTAATTTTGGTACCATTTGGTACTTTCCTTAAAGATGGAGCTAGAGATTTGAAATTAGGCATGCAGCTACAAATAGGAAAAATAAAATTAAGCAATTTGACAAACATTATGGCAATTTTGACAAAAATACAACATGTGGAAGAAAATGTACTAATTGTGGTGAAAGTGGTACCTCGAAAGTATATATTGGGCGATAAGAAGATATTTTTTATTCATTCATTTAGGTACTCAAACATATAAAATTGTACGTTTTTTACAAAGTGATCTTAAGATCTTAAAATTGAGATACAGCTACACCTTGACCATAAATTTTGAGCCACCAGAAGGTTTGTTTTCAAAATTGTACATTTAGGTATTAAACATACAAAATGGTACTATCTCTATGAATGGAGCCTAAGCGCTCACAATTGGGATACATTTACACCTTGACAGTATATACATGGGGCGAGTTAATGATTTTTCTGATGTATTGTTATTCTTGATCCTACTTAGGAGCATAGTATTAAAGAAAGGAATATTCTACAAGGAGTTACTGAAGAGAAGAAGCTGACAACATAGCATATATCAATAAAATATCTATTGGTTTATAAATCGACATAATTATTTTTTTTTAAAGAAGATAATGTTGTACTTGTTTTTGTTCATGAACTTCATTTTAGACGAATCGTGTTAAAGGAAGAAACATTCTGCATTAAATTTCAGAGGATAATGTTGTGCTTGTTTTTGTCCATGAACTTAATTTTTGACGAATTGTGTCAAAGGAAGAAATATTCTGCATCAAATTTCATTATAAGTCTTGTAATACAGAATGTGGGTAGATATAGTACATCTGAAGAAAATTGGAATATAAATTTGTGCTCCCATGTGGAAATTATTTGTGGTCTCCCTAAGTGGTAATTTTCAAATTGAGATATAATCTCCCACAATACTTCTTTTTAGGAACGTGGTATCAAAGAGAGAAAAATTCTACATCAAATTTCACTATGGGTCATTGAAGAAAAGAAAGCTGGCAACATAACATATATCAACAAAATATTGCCACCAATTTGGAAAAATAAACCCCAGACTATCTAAAAATTTGTTGCTGAAATTTATTCCTTGTTTTCTTGAATAGATGACTAAAAGTACCATGAATCTTAAGTTTAGACGAATGTTGTCAATGAAAGAAATATTCTACATCCAATTTCACTATGAGTCTCAAAATAAACTTTATATGTACATATAAAAGTTTCTACGAAAATTAGTTAATTTTTATATTCTCTTTGGAAATTATGTGTTGCCATACTCATATGTCAATTTGGCATTATTTTCGAATTAAGCCAAAATTTCCTCCCATACTACATTTCAGAAGCCCAGTGTCAATGAAGAAAATAATCTACATGAAATTTCACTATGAGTCACCAAAGAGAAGAATTGTGTCAGCTTAATGTACATCAATAAAATATTACCATCAATATGGTATATATCTAAAAGGAGACAATATTGAAAACTTCCATATGATGATGAAGACTGTTAGCCTGCTACTGATTTACAACGGAAGTATTGCAACTTTTTTCTTTACTTTTTTTTTAAAGTCCATTAAACTTTTTCGTATTAAGTTTCAATATGATCATCAGATCACCAGAGCAAAACAACATTTACTTATTGCCTTACATTGTTGGCGCACATCTGACTTGAGCCAAGCATACGATGATCATGAAATTATGGCCATACTCTGGCGTACACCAGACTCGAGCTTAACTTGTGTTAACAGAAATGCCTGGTGCCTTTGGAAGAAGAAAATTGCTACGGAAAGTAGGCCATTAACTACAATAACTAATGGGATTTTTTTTTTTCATTAAAAGTCTTACAGGCGTTACTAAATAGAAGCATTATAGTAATGACCGCAGCATTCTTATTGAAAGACAAGTAGAAAAACGACAATAAATGTTCCCACGTGCCAGTATACTACAACAAATCCTTGGCAACAGTGCGTGGGAACATTTAGTTTTCCCAATGATATGTTCATATTCATTTCCTTTTGTTAAGGCATTTTCCTTCAACAATATTAGAAGATAACCTTTTTCTAATGCACATGCGCAGCACATCCTTAGAGATGCCAGCATGCACAACTGATCTCAGATTACTGTATGGTGAGTATTTCACAGTTGGTTCCCACGCTTGAAACCTAATTTTTAGGGTAAGACAGATGTAACGAAGGATGGATGTTTTAAAAGGAGAAGTGTTGTTGTTGTTGCTTTTGTTTACTAAAGACCTGTGAGTTCAGTGTGCCAAGTCTAAGGTTGAAGGAGTTTCGTAAAGGACAAAGGAAATCTAAAGAAAAAAGGTGATACATCTTTGGTTGTGTATTTTCTTATTAATTAGAAAATTTAACACCAAATGCTGATTAATTCTACTTTAAAGTTCAAAAGCATAAAATGACCTAATCTCCTAAACTAAGGATTGTAGAGCAAAATTAGATATTTCAAAATTTTGATAGAAGGCGGCAGAAATTTTATTTTTAATTCGAAATTCCGTATCTTCCATCGCAAAAAGGATATTTTGTGCCTATTCTCAAAAATTCAAAATTTTAGTGAACAATGCCAAAAAAAGAAGAGAAGGGCCACATATTCTAAACTAAGACTGTCTGCTCGAAAAACAGGTTAATACGGAGAAGTTTGGATTATAGTGGAAGTCTGAAATCAAACTCTAATGCAAATTTGCCTATGCACACTTCATGGAAGAATAGCGAGGATACATCTCTCATATCAATAAATGCTAGAGCTGGCAAACTATCGATATTCACAACATTCGATATTTCTAATAATAAATATCGATAGTATCGATACTAATGTTAATTCCCTATCTTACATACTTACTTTAATTGGCTAAAACAGAACATTGTTCCACTAGCCCAACGTCGAATAGCGTTCCAAGCGTCTCGATCTTCTGCACTCATTTTATAATCTCTGACACCAAGTTTCGAGGTGTCTCCCACCACTTGATCTTTCCATCGGGCTTTTGGTCTTCCCGGTTTGCGTCTACCACCGTGTTTGCCATCAAAAGATTTGGAGATCTGGAGGTTCTTCCTCAAATTCTGACAACATGACCTAGGCAACGGAGCTGTTGTATTTTGATACGTGTAACTATACTATCGTCGTCATACATTCTTCATTAACGCAAACTGGTCCATATGTTTTACGAAGAATCTTTCTCTCAAATACTCTAAGCACTGCCTCATCTGCTTTCACAAGTAGCCATGCTTCAGAACCATACAACAAAACGGGTAGTGTCAGTTTCTTGTATAGGGTAATCTTCGTCAGTCGAGAGGTGACCTTGTTTCTAAACTGCTCTAAACTTAGTCCAAAGTAGCATCTGTTTGCCAGCATTTTTCTTTGCTTTATCTCAAAACTGGTGCCATTCGTTTCGGTTACGGCAGTGCCGAGGTAGATAAAGTTACTGACTAACTCAAAGTTGTGGTTCTAAACTTTCTCCATATTCTTGATCTGCTCGGTTGTACAAAGTGTTTTGGAAGTTGAATCCATGCAGCTACTGCCAGATACATTTTTACTGACTCTCTTTCGATTCTTTCAAAGACTTCCGTTGACCGACCTATGATATCGATGTCGTCGGCATAGGCGAGTAGCATGTGTTCTCTTGTGATTAGTGTGCCATATCTATTCACATCTGCATCTCGTATAATCTTCTCCAACAGGATATTAAAGAGATGACACGACAGGCTGTCTCCTTGTCTGAAACCTCGTTTGGTATTGAATGGTTCGGAGAGATTCTTTCCTATTCTTACTGAGGAACGCGTATCGGAAAGTGTCATCCTGCAGAGTTTTATTAATTTTGCAGTGATACCAAACTCAGACATGGCTTGTAATACCTTTGAACGTAAAGGAGTATCGAAGGCGGCTTTGTAGTCAACAAAGAGATGGTAGGTGTTGATTTGTCCTTCTCGGGTCTTTTGCAGGATTTGTGCATTTACCATATCTAAAGCCGCATTGATAGGGCCTAATTATCTCATTGACTTTAGGTTTTAACCTTTCTCACAGTACACTCGAGAGTATTTCGTATGCGATGGGAAGGAGACTTCTTATTCCTCTGTAGTTGCCATATTCCGTCTTGTCTCCTTTTTTGAGTATGGGACATAGTATACCGAGGTTCCAATCATCGGGTATGCGTTCTTCTAGCCACATTGCGCAGATAAGCTGATGCATACGCCTTATCAGCGTGTCGCCTCCGGTCTTAAATAGTTGAAGGGGTAACCCGTCGGCTCCTGCTGCCTTGTTGTTCTTTAGTTAGGTCACTGCTACCTGGACCTCATTCCGACTAGGAGGTAAATTGATTGGTTTTGCGGTATCCTTTTCGCCGCCAACGTCGGACACTAGCAGTTGGGTAAAATGTTCTTTCCATATCCTCAGCATGTTATCTGTGTCAGTTACCAGATTTCCTTCTTTGTCTCTGCAGGAGAATGTGCCTGCACCAAAGCCATCGGTTTGATGTTTGATTCTTTGGTAAAATTTTCGGACTTCATTCTGACTCCTGTACATCTCAATTCGCTCACACTCACACTCATTTTTATACCTTCCACCATAGGATGGGGGTATACTAATTTCGTCATTATGTTTGTAACACCTCGAAATATGCGTCGGAGACCCCACAAAGTATATATATTCTTGATCGTCATGTCATTTTAAGTCGATCTAGCCATGTCCGTTCGTCCGTCTTTCTGTCGAAAGCACGCTAACTTTCGAAGGAGTTTGACCTAGCCGCTTGAAATTTTGCACAAATACTTCTTATTAGTGTAGGTCGGTTGGGATTGTAAATGGACCAAATCGGTCCATGTTTTAATATAGCTGCGATATAAACATATCTTGGGTCTTGACTTCTTGAGCCTCTAGAGGGCGCAATTCTCATCCGATTTGACTAAAATTTTGGACGTGGTGTTTGGTATCACAACTGCTCTAAGTATGGTTCAAATCGGTCCATGTTTTGATAAGCTGCCATATAAACTGATCGTGGGTCTTGACTTCTTGAGCCTCTAGAGGGCGTAATTCTCGTCTGATTTGACTGGAATTTTGCATGTAGTGTTTTGGTATCACTTCCATCAACTGTGTTAAGTATTATTCAAATCGGTTCATAATCTGGTATAGCTGTCATATAAACCGATCTTGGATCTTGACTTCTTGAGCCAATAGATCGCGCAATACTCAACCGATTTGGCTGAAAATTTTCATGAGGTGTTTTGTTATGACTTCCCATAACTGTGCTAAGTATGGCGAAAATCGGAACATAACCTTATATAGCTGCCATATAAACCGATCTGGGATCTTGACTTCTTGAGCCTCTAGAGGGCGTAATTCTCGTCTGATTTGACTGGAATTTTGCATGAGGTGTTTTGTTATGACCTCCCATAACTGTGCTAAGTATGGCGCAAATCGGTACATAACCTGATATAGCTGTCATATAAACCGATCTGGGATCTTGACACCTTGAGCCTCTAGAGGGCGCAATTATCATCCGATTTGGCTGAAATTTTGCATGAGGTGTTCTGTTATGACTTCCCATAACTGTGCTAAGTATGGCGAAAATCGGTTTATATCCTGATATAGCTGTCATATAAACCGATCTGGGATCTTGACACCTTGAGCCTCTAAAGGGCGCAATTATCATCCGATTTGGCTGAAATTTTTCATGAGGTGTTTTGTTATGACCTCCCATAACTGTGCTAAGTATGGCGAAAATCGGTACATAACCTTATATAGCTGTCATATAAACCAATCTAGGATCTTGACATCTTGAGCCTCTATAGGGCACAATTATCATCCGATTTGGCTGAAATTTTGCATGAGGTGTTTTGTTATGGCTTCCAATAACTGTGCTAAGTATGGCGAAAATCGGTGCATAATCTGATATAGCTGCCATATAAACCGATCTAGGATCTTGACTTCTTGAGCCAATAGAACACGCAATTCTCATCCGATTAGGCTGAAATTTTTCATGAGGTGTTTTGTTATGACCTCCCATAACTGTGCTAAGTATGGCGCAAATCGGTACATAACCTTATATAGCTGTCATATAAAACGATCTAGGATCTTGACTTCTTGAGCCAATAGATCGCGCAATACTCAACCGATTTGGCTGAAATTTTTCATGAGGTGTTTTGTTATGACTTCCCATAACTGTGCTAAGTATGGCGAAAATCGGTTTATATCCTGATATAGCTGCCATATAAACCGATCTGGGATCTTGACATCTTGAGCCTCTAGAGGGCGCAATTATCATCCGATTTCGCACAAATTTTGAACAACGGCTTCTCTCATGACCTTCAACATACGTATCCAATATGGTCTAAATCGATCAATAGCTTCATACAGCTCCCATGTAAACCGATCTTCCGATTTTGCTTCTTGAGCCCCTACAAGGCGCAATTCTTATCTGAATGAACTGAAATATTACACAATGACTTCTGCAATGTTCAGCATTCAATTCGTTTATGGTTCGAATTGGACTATAACTTGATATAGCTCCAATAGCATAACAGTTCTTATTCATTATTCTTGGTTTGCCTAAAAAGAGATACCGCGCAAAGAACTCGACAAATGCGATCCATGGTGGAGGGTATGATAAGATTCAGCCCGGTCGAACTTAGCACGCTCTTATTTGTTCTAATATAGAAAACCGGTTTATTGGAAAGCTCACACCCAAGAATTTTTAAAAATTTTGAATTTTTATAGGAAATTTTGGTGAAAATTAGCTTGCCAAAGTTAAAAAGTTTTTTTTCGTCAACTTTATGCCAATGAAAAATGCATTGAGATACTTCTTCCCAACTCAAGTTGGAGTTTTTCTAAGACAGCTCTATTTTAGAGCGTTAATGGATTAAGGTAAAAAAAAACAAGACAGTAGTTATTGCATTTCTAAGTATGTATATTTTTTATTTCTATATATGTTTAGTTGCCGTATCTACGTTGATTGAAAATTTAGCATGTAGTACTTAGCATGTTCCGTCTTGGAGCACCTTGAAGTTGTCTGGAAAGGAATATAAGAAAAAAAGTAAGATATAGATTACCAAATCTAGCCAATTAAATGGTGTATCTTAATCTAATAACGCTTGACTCCGGATTTCTTTGAATGATTAAAAAAAAAAACATTCCTGCCGCGGTTTGCCTCGCTACATCTTAAAATGGCCTTTCTGAAAACAAATATTTGTTTCTTAAATGTTGAAGACTTTTCGAATCCTCACTGTTTGTTTTGTTAAGAGTACTACATCGAATAAAATTTGTTTTCAGAAACGAAGGTCCCTTTCTAAATCAATTTTATACTCAACTAGCATACCTACGGTCCGCTTCGCTGCGCCCTTCAAAGATCCCGATTGGAAGGAATTAGCAAAATGTACTTTGAAAAATCTTATTGTGGCCCACTGCCTGCTGCCTACACTCATAAAAAGTTTGTTAAAAATATGGAACACTGGCTGCTGATATTGTAGCAGCAGTTCTGCTATTACAGCATTAGTTTGCAAATTTACAGCAGCAGGTGTACTGCTGAAAAGTCTGTTGTATGCTGATAATGACTGCTGTTTAATTATGAAGGGGATGTTAAAAAAAAATAGAACACATATGTAAATGTGTGTCTCAGTGGATGTTTATAATCACCACCGAATGAATACTCCCCATAATCTTTTTCCTTTAAATTTAGAAACAAATAGTCATGCCAGTCATGTTCCAGACACATTTCGAAATGTATACCAATGGATGGATCAGGTAGCTTCTTTACAGTAATATTCCACAAATTAATATCATCGCTTCCAACATAATTTCTAAAAAATGCCTAAAGTAATCAAAACAAGTAACAGGCAAACATAAAAAAACAAAACAATTTTTTTGCAGTAGATTTTTGTACAGCAGATTTTTATTTGCTGATTTAGCTGACCGAAATGTTTGCTTATACAGCTGAAACAGCAGTTATGTCAGCATTCCCATTTTCAGCAGACAAAAACTGCTGTTTTAGCAAACATTTTTGCTGTTTTGAATAACGAATTTAGTCGAGTATATGGCTGTAAGAAGTCATGGTAAAATACCACCTCCGGAATTCCGCCAAATCGTGTAAAAATTGCGCCCTCTAGTGGCTCAGAGTGCAAAATTTGGAGATCGGTTTATATGGCAGCTATATCAGGTTATGAACCGATTGAGACCATACTTTACACAGTTGTTGTCAGTCGTACCAAAACGACATATGCAAAATTTCATCCAAATTGGATAAGAATTGCGCCCTCTAGAAGCTTTAGAAGTTCAATACCAGCTCCCGAGTTTCCGCCAAATCGTGTAAAAATTGCGCCCTCTAGTGGCTTAGAGTGCAAAATTTGGAGATCGGTTTATATGGCGGCTATATCATGGTTATGGATTGATTTAGACCATACATGAAACAGTTGTTGGAAGTCATTCCTCAACGATATGTGCAATATTTCAGACAAATCGAATAGAAATTGCGCCCTCCAGAAGCTCAAGAAATCCAATCGGGAGATAGGTTTATAAGGCAGCTATATAAGGTTATGAACCGATTTGAACCACACTTCACACAGTGTTTGGAAGTGATACCAAAACACCTCGTGCAAAATTTCAGCCAAATCGGATAAGACTTGCGCCCTCTACATGCTCAAGAAGTCAAGACCCAAGAATGTTTTATATGGCAGATTTAACAAAACATGGACCGATATGAGCCATTTACAATCCCAACTGACTTACACTGATAGAAAGTTTGTTTCAAGCGCCTAGCTTTGCTTCTTCGAAAGTTAGCGTGCTTTCCACAGACAGACAGGCAGACAGACGGACAGAGGGACGGACATGGCTAGATCGACTTAAATTGTCATGGCGATCAGGACTTTATGGGGGTCTTAGACCAAAATTTCGATGTGTTACAAACTCAATGGCAATGTTAGTATATCCCCTACCTATGGTGGAGGGGAATTTTCCACAAATACTTCTTATTAGTGTAGGTCGGTTGGGATAGTAAATGGGCCATATCTGTCCATGTTTTGATATAGCTGCCAACCGCTCTTGGATCTTGACTTTTTGAGCCTCTAGAGGACGCAATTCTTATCCGATTTGGATGAAATTGGGCATGACGTGTTTCGCTATGACTCCAAACAACTGTGCTAAGTATCGTAGAAATCGGTATAAAACCTGATATAGCTGTCATATAACTTGATCTGGGGTCTTGACTTCTTGAGCCTCTAAAGGGAGCAATTCCTATCCGATTTGGTTGAAATTCGGCACAATGTGTTTTATTATGACTTTCCACAACTGTGCTAGCTATGGTTTAAATCGGTCCATAACCTGTGCTAACTATGGTTTAAATCGGTCCATAACCTGATATAGCTGTCGTATAAACCGATCTGGGATCTTGACTTCTTGAGCCTCTAGAGGGCGGAATTCTCGTCCGATTTGGCTGAAATTTTTTTACATAGGCTGAAATTTTTTTTATATGATCTGAATTGGTCTACAGCCTGATGCAGCTCCCATATAAACCGATATCCCTATTTTATTTCTTGAGCCCCTAAAGGGCGCAATTTTTATTCGAATTGGCTGAAATGAAACATTCAACGCATTTATGGTCCGAATCGAATCAAAACTTGTTATACCCACCACCGTAGGATAGGGGGTATATTCATTCGTCCGTCATCCGTTTGCAACACATCGAAATATCAATTTCCGACCCTACAAAGTATATATATTTCGGATCGTCGTAAAATTCTAAGACGATTTAACGATGTCCGTGTGTCTGTCGTTCCGTCTGTTGTAATCACTCTAGGGCCTTCAAAAATTGAGATATTAAGCTGAAATTTGGCATAGATACGTCTTTTTGATGCCCGCTGGTTAAGTTCTTGAACGGGCGAAATTGGACCATATTTAGATATAGCTGCTATATAGACCGATTTTCCGATAAAGGGTCTAATGTACATAAAAACTTTATTTTTCATCCGATTTTGCTGAAATTTGAAACAGTGTGTAGTTTAAGGCGTCCCGGCAATTGACCCAACTATGGTACAGATCGGACTATATTTAGATATAGCCGCCATATAGACCGATCTCCCGATAAAGGGTCTGAAGACCATAAAAGCTTTATTTTTTAACCGATTTCGATGAAATTTGGAATAGTGCGCAGTTTTAAGCCTCCCAACATCTGACCTAAATATGGTACAGATCGGACTATATTTAGATATAGCTGTTATATAGACCGATCTGCCGATAAAGGGTCTAATGCCCATAAATGCTTTATTTTTCATCATATTTTGCTGAAATTTGCAACAGTGAGTAGTTTAAGGCTTCCCGACAACTGACCCAACTATGGTTCAGATCGGACTATATTTAGATATAGCTGCCATATAGACCGATTTCCCGATAAAGGGTCTGAAGACCATAAAAGCTTTATTTTTTTATCCGATTTCGCTGAAATTTAAAACAGTTAGTTATTTTAAGCCTCCCGACATCTGACATAAATATGGATTAGATCGGCGTATATTTAGGTATAGCTACCATATAGACCGATCTCCCGATAAAGGGTCTGAAGCCCATTAAGGCTTTATTTATTACCCGATTTCGCTGAAATTTAAAACAATGGGTTATTTTAAGCCTCCCGACATCTGACCTAAATATGGTACATATCGGACTATATTGAGATATAGCTGCAATATAGACTGATCTGCCAATAAAGGATCTGAAGCCCATAAAAGCTGTATTTTTTAACCGATTTCGCTGAAATTTGCAACAGTGGGTTATTTTAAGCCTCCCGACAGCTGATCCAACTACGGTTCAGATCGGACTATATTTAGATATAGCTGCCATATAGACCGATCTGCCGACAAGGGGTCTGAAGCCAATAAAAGTTTTATTTATTAACCGATTTCGCTGAAATTTGAAACAGTGAGTTTTTCTGAGCCTCACGATATCCGGCCTTAATATGGCTCAGATCAGTTTATAATTAGATATGTCTGCCAAAAAGACCAATATTTTGTTATACAAAATTGAATGGTGACATATATATTGGACCACTCAATGTCCATGACGAATTTGGATGCTTAAGTTATCCAATTTTCACCGGATTGTGACGAAATGGGGTTTACATATATACCCGAGGTGGTGGGTATCCAAAGTACGGCCCGGCCGAACTTAATGCCTTTTTAATAGCTTTTGTTCAATTCTATCTCACTATTGAATGCTATACCTGTTTGAGAGTTTACTATACTGACCCAGTAATTTCACCCTAATTTGAAATGTCTCACTCTCCAGATCATAATCCTTTTATTGTCCCACAGTGGAATCGCCCTCATCTGGTCATTGTGTTTGTTACACCTCGTATTATCTTGACATTCTAAGTAGATTTAGCCATGTCCGTCCGTCCGTCTGTAGAATCAGGATAGCCGTCGAACCTGTAGAGCTAGCTGCACGAAATTTTCCACAGATACTTCTTATTGATGTAGGTCTTTGGGGATTGCATATGGGCCATATCGGTTAAAATTTGGATATATCTCCCATATGAAGTGGTCCTTCGACTTGACTTCTTGAGCTCCTAGAAGCTGCAATTATTAACCGATTAAGCTGTAATTTTGCTCATAGTGTTCTGTTACGACTTCCATCGGTCTATAACCTGATATAGGTTCCCATATAAACCTATCTCCCGATTTGACATCTTGAGCCCCTTAAAAGCCGCAGTTGATATCCGATTGAGCTTACATGCAAAATGTAGGGTTATGTTATGACTTTCAGGTATGGTTCAAATCGGTGTATCACCTGATATAGTCCTACATATACCGATCTCCTGATTTGACATCTCAAGCCACTGGAAGCCTCAATTTTTATCCGATAGGTCTGAAATTTTATACGTAGTGTTTTTTCTGATGGCCTCGCCAGGATTGGAACCGTTACGGTGGCCTCCCTAATACCTATATATGATAATATTTCTCCAAGTCTTCCCTTCGCTCCCTTTCCCTTTTTCAATTTCTTCCTTTTACTCATACTTACTCTCCTTGCCCAAGGCACAGTTGATATTCTCCATAAGACAAACATTGCTGGCCAAAGTGCGATATTTGCCATTAGAGATGCACACGGGTTGATAAATCATGGGGCAAGGCTTCAAGCATTGGGGAGTGGCTATATCCAAATTGTTCAATTTCACCAATAGTTCTTCCACATTTTCCACCAATTCAGTGCTGCACCAGTCCATCAGAGTGGCCACGTAAGCTGTGCGAAAAACAAAAAAAAAAAACGAACACAAAAAATAAAAATAACAAAGCCATACAGTTTTTGATATATGAAAACTAAAGCAATCTAATCTCTTAACAAACATCTTACGTTTCAATGAGGAGCGTTCCAAACGGCAATTGCTGCTCTTCAATTCACAGCTATTGCTGAACTCTTTGAAGATTTTGCCATCGGTAGCACAGACGGGAGCATACAAAGCAGGACAAATTTGTGGGCATTCAGTTTCGCCAGTGGCATTTAAAGTGCCAAACATGGCACACATTAAAGACAAAACGATAAATAGTTTGTTGGACATTTTGTTTATGTTTTTTAGAAAATATTTTGGGTCCTTTAAATTGTTTTTTTGTTGTTGTTTATATTCACAATTAGTTCGATGTGACAACTTGACTCGTTTAATTTGTGGCAACTACTGTTCTCCACTTTTATTTATACTCTTATAGGCAGCTAGCACCTATAAGAATTATGAATTTGTTGTTATCTTGTGCATGAGGTGTTATCAATTTGTTTTTCTATTGTATTATTTTTGTTCCTATTTTTTAATGATAAGCATGCTTATTGGGCCTCAGATAGTAGATACTCGGTCAAAACAATAACCACTGATTTACTTTGATTGCCTCTAAATTGGGTTGTCTCACTCACCACACAAACTGGAAAATAAAACTCTAACTATTACAACAATTTGTTTCTGGGAGATATACACCGTTATACTCAAACTTTACAGTAGTGGTCAAAATTTTGGGAATCATTGTTAAATATAACTGAAACTATCCTTACCCAAGGGAAAGTGTACTGAAACTACCCTTACCCAATGGGAAGGGTACTGAAAATATCCTTACTCAAGGGGACGGGTAGTGAAACTACCCTTACCCAAGGGGACGGGTGGTGAAACTACCCTTACCCAAGGGGAAGGGTACTGAAACTACCCTTACCCAAGGGAAAGGGCACTGAAACTACTCTTACCCAAGGAAAAGGGTACTGAAACTGCTCTTACCCAAGGAAAAGGGTTCTGAAACTACCCTTACCCAAGGGAAAGGGTACGGAAACTACTCTTACCCAAAGGAAAGGGTACGGAAACTGCCCTTACCCAAAGAAAAGGGTACAGAAAGTGCCCTTACGCAGGAGAAAGGCTACAGAAAGTACCCTTATCCAAGGGTACCTTTCCCAAGGTAAAGGGTACTGAAACTACACTTACCCAAACTACCCTTACCCAAGGAAAGGGTACTGAAACTGCCTTTACCCAAGGGAAAGGGTACTGAAACAGCCTTAACCCAAGGGATAGGGTAGTGAAACTACCCTTACCCAATGGAAAGGGTACTGAAACTGCCTTTACCCATGGGAAAGGGTATTGAACTACCCTTACCAAAGAAAAATGGTACTGAAACTACCCTTACCCAAGAAAAGGGTACTGAAACTGCCTTTACCCAAGGGAAAGGGTACTAAAACTGCCCTAACCCAAGGGAAAGGGTACTAAACTACCCTTACCCAAGGGAAAGGGTACTGAAACTACCCTTACCCAAGGGAAAGGGTACTGAAACTACCCTTACCCAAGGGAAAGGGTACTGAAACTACCCTTACCCAAGGGAAAGGGTACTGAAACTACCCTTACCCAAGGGAAAGGGTACTAAAACTACCCTTACCCAAGGGAAAGGGTACTAAAACTACCCTTACCCAAGGGAAAGGGTACTGAAACAACCCTTACCCAAGGGAAAGGTTACTGAAACTACCCTTACCCAAGATAAGGTTATTAAAACTTCCCGTATCCAAGGAAAAGGGAACAGAAACTACCCTGAAGCAAGGGAAAGTGTACTGAAACTATCCTAACTCAAGGGCAAGGGTACTGAAACTACCCTCATCCAAGGCAAAAGGCACCGAAACTACCCTTACCCAAGGAAAAGGGTATTGAAACTTCCCTTACCCAAGGGAAGGCTTACTGAAACAACCTTTACCCAAGGGAAAGGGTACTGAAACTATCCTGAACCAAGGGAAAGTGTACTAAAACTACCTTAAAGCAAGAGAAAGTGTACTGAAACTTCTCAAACCCAAGGGAAAGGGTACTGAAACTACCCTTACCCTAGGGAAAGGTTATTAAAACTACCCTTAACCCAAGGGAAAGGGTTTTGAAACTACCCTTACCCAAGGGAAAGATGCCTAACCCGTCCCCACCCAAGGGAAAGGGTACTGAAACTACCGTTATCCAAGGGAAATGGTACTGAAACTACCCTTACCCAAGGGAAAGGGTACTGAAACTACCCTTACCCAAGGGAAAGGGTACTGAAACTACACTTAACCATGGGAAAAGGTACTGAAACTATCCTTACCCAAGGGAAAGGGTATTGAAACTCCACTTACCCAAAGACAAGGGTATTGAAACTTCCCTTACCCTAGGGAAAATATACTGCAACTACCCTTACCCAAGGGAAAAGGTACCGTAACACCCTTACACAAGGGAAAGGGTACCGTAAGACCCTTACACAAGGGGAAGGGCACCGAAACTACCCTAATCCAAGGAGAAGGGTACTGAAACTACCCTAAGCCAAATGGAAGGGTACTGAAACTACCCTTTCCCAAGGTAAAGGGTACTGAAGCTACACTTACCCAAACAACCCTTACCCAAGAAAAGGGTACTGAAACTGCCTTTACCCAAGGGAAAGGGTACTAAAACTGCCCTAACCCAAGGGAAAGGGTACTGAAACTACCCTTACCCAAGGGAAAGGGTACTGAAACTACCCTTACCCAAGGGAAAGGGTACTGAAACTACCCTTACCCAAGGGAAAGGGTGCTAACACTACCCTTACCCAAGGGAAAGGGTACTAAAACTACACTTACTCATGGGAAAAGGTACTGAAACTATCCTTACCCAAGGAAAAGGGTATTGAAACTTACCTTATCCAAGGTAGGGCTTACTGAAACTACCCTTATCCAAAGGAAAGGGTATCGAAATTGCCCTGAGCCAAGGGGAAGGGGACTGAAACTACCCTTAGCCAAGGGAAATGGTACTGAGACTACCCTTATCTAAGGAAAAGGGTATTGAAACTACCCTTATCCAAGGGAAAGGGTACTGAATCTACCCTTACCTGACGGAAAGGGTTTGAAACTACTCTTACCCAAGGGAAAGGGTACTGAAACTACCCTTAACTATAGGAAAGGGTACTGAAACTTCTATAACCCAAGGGAAAGGGTACTGGCACACCCATTACCCAAGGGAAAGGCTACTGAAGCTACCCTTAACCAAGTGAAAGTGTACTAAAACTACCCTTAACCAAGAGAAAGTGTACTGAAACTACATTTACCCAAGGAAACGGGAACTAAAACTACCCTTACCCAAGGAAAAGGGTCTTAAAACTACTCTTTCCCAAGGTAAAGGGTACTGAAAATACCCTTCCCCAAGGAAAAGGGTACCAAAACTACGCTAACCCAAGGGAATGTGTACTGAAACTACCCTTACCCAAAGGAATAGGTACTGAAACTACCCTTACCCAAGGAAAGGGCACTGAAACTACCTTTTCCCAAGGTATAGGGTACTGAAACTGCACTTGCCCAAACTACCCTTATCCAAGGAAAGGGTACTGATACCGCCTTTACCCAAGGGAAAGGGTTTCCGAAACTACCCTGCCCAAGGTAAAGGGTTTCCGAAACTACCCTAATCCAAGGGAAAGGTTTCCGAAACTACCCTTACCCATGGGAAAGGGTATCAAAACTACCCTAACCCAAGTGAAAGGTTTCCGAAACTACCCTAGCCCAAGGGAAAGGGTACTGAAACTACCCTTACCCAAGCGAAAAGCTACTGAAACTACCCTTACCCAAGGGGAAAGGCTACTGAAACTACCCTTACCCAAAGAAAAGTGTACTGAAACTACCCTTTCCCAAGGTAAATGGTCCTAAAACTACTCTTTACCAAGGTAAAGGGTACTGAAAATACCCTTCCCCAAGCAAAAGGGTACCGAAACTGCGCTAACCCAAGGGAAAGGATTTTGAAACTACCCTTACCCAAAGGGAAGGGTACTGAAACCGCCCTTACCTAAGGGAAGGGTATTGAAACTGCCCTTACCTAAGGGAAAGGGTACTGAAACTACCCTTACCCAAGGGAAAGGGTACCGAAACTACCCTTACCCAAGGGAAAGGTTACTGAAACTGCCCTTACCCAAGATAAGGTTATTAAAACTTCCCGTATCCAAGGAAAAGGGGACAGAAACTACCCTGAAGCAAGGGAAAGTGTACTGAAACTATCCTAACTCAAGGGCAAGGGTACTGAAACTACCCTCACCCAAGGCAAAAGGCACCGAAACTACCCTTACCCAAGGAAAAGGGTATTGAAACTTCCCTTACCCAAGGGAAGGCTTACTGAAACAACCTTTACCCAAGGGAAAGGGTACTGAAACTATCCTGAACCAAGGGAAAGTGTACTAAAACTACCTTAAAGCAAGAGAAAGTGTACTGAAACTTCTCAAACCCAAGGGAAAGGGTACTGAAACTACCCTTACCCTAGGGAAAGGTTATTAAAACTACCCTTAACCCAAGGGAAAGGGTTTTGAAACTACCCTTACCCAAGGGAAAGATGCCTAACCCGTCCCCACCCAAGGGAAAGGGTACTGAAACTACCGTTATCCAAGGGAAATGGTACTGAAACTACCCTTACCCAAGGGAAAGGGTACTGAAATTGCCCTAACCCAAGGGAAAGGGTACTGAAACTACTCTTACCCAAGGGAAAGGGTACTGAAACTACCCTTGCCCAAGGGAAAGGGTACTGAAACTACCCTTGCCCAAGGGAAAGGGTACTGAAACTACCCTTACCCAAGGGAAAGGATACTGAAACTACCCTTACCCAAGGGAAAAGGTACTGAAACTACCCTTACCCAAGGGAAAGGGTACTGAAACTGCCCTAACCCATAGGAAAGGGTACTGAAACTACCCTTACCCAAAGAAAAGGGTACTGAAGTTACCCTTAACCAAGTGAAAATGTACTAAAACTACCCTAAACCAGGAGAAAGTGTATTGAAACTCCCCTTACTCAAGGGAAAGGGTACTGAAATTACCCTTACCCATAGGAAAGGGTAGTGAAATTACCCTTAACCAAGGGAAAGGGTTTTAAAATTCCCTTACCCAAGGGAAAGGGTATTGAAACTTACCTTACGCAAGGGAAAGGCTACTGAAACTGCCCTAACTAAAGGCAAAGGGTACTGAAACTACCCTTACCCAAGGGGAAATGTGCTGAAAACACCCTTATCCAGGGGAAATGGTACTAAAACCATCATTACTCAATGAAAAGGGTTATAAACTACCCTTACCCTAGAGAAAGGGTACTGAAACTACCCTCACACGGGGGAAAGGGTGCTCAAACCACCCCTAACCAGCGAAAAAGGTGCTAAAACCAGCCTAACCCAGGGGAAAGGGTGCTGAAACCACCCTTACCAAGGGGAAAGGGTACTAAAACCACCCTTAACCAAGGGGAAAGGTGCTGAAACCACCCTTACCAAGGGGAAAGGGTACTGAACCACCCTTAACTAAGGGAAAAAGGGTGCTTAACACCCTAACATGGGAAAGGGTGCTGAAACTGCTAAAAAACAAATGCCGCACAAACATCAAAGGTTCCCGATGCATGCCTATTTTTTTTGGACTTTACGGGTCCATCAAAGCAAGCTGTAACTGGATGCCCAATTCCTTTTTGACAACATTAGACCATTTATTGCTACATGAACGATAACAAACAGTGGCCTTGAAAATATGAAAAAGTTCATATCCCAGTTCTGGCATTCTGACTCATAATCATTTTAATTAGGTAATGGTGATGCGATGTAAGATCTTTGTTTACATTTGGTGCGTTGTGCCAGTTCCCTCATCAAATCACAAGATGATTGATTCGATAGTAGATTTGATAGATAAGGTCGGTCTGCAGGTGCCATAGTTTGTTGACAACACACTTCAGCTAGATATGATTGCTTTTCTATTCACAACAAAACGTTGCAACAAAGTTCCCAAAAAAAATTTTAATTTACTTAACACTTCACAAGGGATGAGGTTTATATTTTAACAAGATGGGCGGGCATGATGGAACCCATAACCAGCAATCCAAAAGGGGCCAAGTGAAATCAAAAATCCGTTAAAATCATCAAAAACAACAACAACAACAGCAGCAAGTAGGCAAGGCAAACAACATCATCCAAGAACCACTAAATGGCTAGAGAGTCACAGTTTCAGCATGTGTCGTCCCACCGAAAACCTTAAACCTGTACGCTTGCAGAATATTAAAGAGATCAAAGTATTTCAACTCCTCCACGCCAAGCATTATTGGGTGTGTCATCCCAATGGGGCTCTTTAGTGCAATAGCGTTCCAAAGACAACGACAACGACGACATACTTCGTAGAGTGTGGGAAAGTAAGAACCTGAAAAAATATAACCCATGGCAAGGCCATAAATTCCTTTGTGTGACACTAGCTATCGATCCATCGCTGATGTGGGACTTACTCTACTGCGTAGCCATGTGTAAACAGTGTATGTATGTTTATTGGCTTCTTGCTAGCAGTTAGTATGTCTACAATGTTTGTAGTTTTTGTTGTTTTTGTTGTTTTCTTTTGTTTTGAAGCATGAGAAGTAGTAAAAAGAAATGACTTCTTAAATTGCCACTTCAATCCTCAGGCCACAAACAACTTCTGCCAATCACTCAGTCAGCGAGTTAGCTACCCTAGCACAAGTCATGTGGCATTCATTGCATATGTATGTGTAGTTGGGCTGATTGCGCTTCTGCGCACTCACTTGATATGCCTGCCACATCGACGAAGGCCGTCGTCGTAACACCACTCATTCATGCATGTGCAAGTACTTCGCCTTCAAATAAGAATAACTAAATTTGTTTATTTTTGTAACCAATTGGAACGTGTGTTCTTTCTTTTAAGGCACATGGCAATGAGGGTGGTTTGGTAAGTGTGAGGAAATACATCAAAAATTGCTGGAGGTATTTAACTGGCATATTTTAACGTGGCCACCGTAGCGCCGTGGTTAGCATGTCCGCCTATGACGCCGAACGCCTAGTTTCGATGCCTGGCGAGACCATCAGAAAAAAATTTTCAGCGGTTGTTTTCCCCTCCTAATGCTGGTGACATTTCTGAGGTACTATGCCATTTCTCCCCAAAAGAGGTGTCGCATTGCGGCACGCCGTTCGGACTCGGCTATAAAAAGGTGGCCTCTTATCATTGAGCTTAAACTCGAATCGGACAGCACTAGGTGATATGTGAGAAGTTTACCCCTGTTTACCCTGTTCATGGGCAAAATTTGCATATTAACGTGATTTTTCGAACATATACCAGCTCGAGATCACATTCAATGCTTTTTATGCAAAGAAAGCATAGCGAAGAACTTTTCAAAGTTAGGCAAGCAAGTGTGCTGTTTTCAAAACACTTTGACTGGCATGGTGGATCGTGATTTCTGATATGCCATCTATCTTCATCATCACCTATGTCAAGTTTGTTAAAGTGCTCTACATACACAACGACTATAGAGTGCGCTGAAGAGCATGCTTTTGTTCTCAAAAAGGGGTCAATATGAAGTTGATAGATTTCTTCTCTCCAGTGACTTATAGTGAAATTAGATGTATAATCTTTTTTTTCTTTGATGCTACGCTCCTTAACTTAAGTACTGTGGTAGATTTTGGCTAAATTGGAAAACGTTGAAAATAAGCTCTAAACAAGTAAGAGCTTGCTAAGTTCGGCCGGGCCGAATCTTTTATACTCTCCACCATGGATGGCATTTTTCGAGTTCTTTGCGTGGTATCTCTTTTTAGGCAAACAAGGAATAATGAAGAAAAACTGTTATACTATTGGAGCTATATCAAGTTATAGACCGATTCGAACCATACATGCATTGAAATTTATATGGGTGTTGTATCAAGCTATTGATCGATTCAGACCATATTAGACACATATGTTCAAGGTCATGATAGAAGCCGTTGTACAAAATTTCTGCCAAATCGGATGAGAATTGCGCCCTCTAGAGGCTCAAGAACTCAAAACCCCATATCGGTTTATATGACCGCTATATCAGGTTATGTTCCGATTTGCGCCATACTTAGCATAGTTATTGGAAGTCATAACAAAACAGCTCATGCAAAATTTCAGCCAAATCGGATGAGAATTGCGCGCTCTAGAGGCTCAAGAAGTCAAGATGCAAGATCGGTTTATATGACAGCTATACCAGATTATGAACCGATTTGAATCATACTTAGCATAGTTATTGGAAGTCATAACAAAACAGCTCATGTAAAATTTCAGCCAAATCGGATGAGAATTGCGCCCTCCAGCGGCTCAAGAAGTCAAGATCCAAGATCGGTTTATATGACCGCTATATCAGGTTATGTTCCGATTTGCGCCATACTTAGCATAGTTATTGGAAGTCATAACAAAACAGCTCATGCAAAATTTCAGCCTAATCGGGTGAGAATTGTGCCCTCTAGAGGCTCAAGAAGTCAAGACCCAAGATCGGTTTATATGACAGCTATATCAAAATTTGAACCGATTTAAACCATACTTAGCGCAGTTGTTGGAAGTGATACGAAAATACCAGGTCCAAAATTTCAGTCCAATGGGACGAAAATTGTGCCTTCTAGAGGCTCAAAAAGTCAAGACCCAAGATCGGTTTATATGGCAGCTATATAAAAACATGGACCGATTTGAACCATACTAAGCGCAATTGTTGGAAGTGACACCAAAACACTACGTGCAAAATTTCAGTCAAATCGGACCAGAATTGTGGCCTCTAGAGGCTTAAGAAGTCAGGACCCCATATCGGTTTATATGACAGCTATATCAAAATTTGAACCGATTTGAACCATACTAAGTGCAGTTGTTGGAAGTGATACGAAAATACCAGGTCCAAAATTTCAGTCCAATCGGACGAGAATTGCGCACCGTAGAGGCTTAAGAAGTCAAGACCCAAGATCGGTTTATAAGACAGTTATATAAAAACATGGACCGATTTGGACCAATTACAATCCCAACCGATCTATACTAATAAAAAGTATTTGTGCAAAATTTCAAGCGGCTGGCTATACTCCTTCGAAAATTAGCATGCTTTCGACAGACAGACGGACGTACAGACGGACGTGGCTAGATCGACTTAAAATGACATGACGATCAGGAATATATATACTTTATGGGTTCTCAGACGCATATTTCGAGGTATTACAAACAGAATGACGAAGTTAGTACACTCCCATCCTATGGTGGAGGGTATAGCAATGGCAACAGAAAATTTTCATACGAAAGACAAAATTTTATAAGCAATTTTCATACCCACCATCATGGATGGGGGGTATACTAATCTAGTCATTCCGTTTGTAACACCTCGAAATATTTGTCTAAGACCCCATAAAGTATATATATTCTTGATCGTCTCGAGGTCCTGAGTCGATCTAGCCATGACCGTCCGTCTGTCGAAATCACGACAGCGGTCGAACGCGTAAAGCTAGCCGCTTGAAATTTTGCACAGATACTTTATATTGATGTAGGTCATTGGGGATTACAAATGGGCCATATCGGTTCAGATTTAGATATAGGTCCCATATAAACCGATCTCCAGATTTGACTTCTTCTTACCTTAGAAGCTGTAATTTTTGTCAGATTCGGCTTAAATTTTGCCTGCGGTGTTCCGTTATGACCTTCAACAACTGTGCCAAGTACGGTTCAAATCGGTCAATAACCTGATATAGCTCCCATATAAACCTATCTCCCGATTTGACTTCTTGAGCCCTTAAAAGCCCCAATTCTTGTCCGAATTGGCTGAAATTTTGTCTGGAATGTTCTGTTATGACTTCCAACAACTTTGTCAAGTACGGTCCGAATCGGTCTATAACCTGATATAGCTCCCATATAAAACGACCTCCAGATTTGACTTCTTACGCCCTTACAAGCCCCAATTCTTGTCCGATTTGGCTGAAATTTTGCGTGTGGTGTTCCGTTACGACTTTCAACAACTGTGGCAAGTACGGTCAAAATCGGTCTATAACCTGATATAGCTCCCATATAAACCGATCCTCCGATTTGACTTCTTAAGCCCTTACAAGCCCCAATTTTTGTCTGATTTGGCTGAAATTTTGCATGCGCTGTTTCGTTACTACTTCCAACAACTCTGTCTATTACGGTCCACATTGGTCTAAAACCGGATATAGCTCCCATATAAGCCGATCTCCCGATTTGATTTCTTGAGCCCTTACAAGCCCCAATTTTTGTCAGTTTTGTCTGAAATTTTGGATGTAGAGTTCCGTTACGACTTCCAACAACTGTGCCAAATACGGTCCAAATCGATCTAAAACCGGATATAGCTCCCATTTAAGCCGATCTCCCGATTTGACTTCTTGAGCCCTTACAAGCCCCAATTTTTGTCTGATTTGGCTGAAATTTTGCGCGTGGTATTCCGTTACGACTTCCAACAACTTTGCCAAGTACGGTCCAAATCGGTTTAAAACCTCATATAGCTCCCATATAAACCGATTTCCCGATTTGACTTCTTGAGCCCTTACAAGCCGCAATTTTTGTCCGATTTGGCTGAAATTTTGGATGTAGTGTTCTTCTATGACTTCCAACAACTGTGCCAAGTACGGTCCGAATCGGTCTATAACCTGATATAGCTCCTAGTTAAACCGAACACCCGATTTGATTACTTGAGCCCTAACAAGCCGCAATTTTTGTCCGATTTGGCTGAAATTTTGCATGCGGTGTTCCGTTATGACTTCCAACAACTGTGCCAAGTAAGGAGCAAATCGGTCTAAAATTGATATAGCTTCCATATAAACCGATCTCCAGATTTGACTTCTTGAATCCTTACAAGCTGCATTTTTTGTCCGATTTGGCAGAAATTTTGCGTGTGGTGTTCCGTTACGATTTCGAACAACTGTGCCAAGTACGGTCCAAATCGGTCTATAACCTGATATAGCTCCCTTATAAACCGATCTCCCGATTTGACTTCTTGACCCCTTACAAGCCGCAATTTTTCTCCAAATTGGCTGAAATTGAGTGTTTTCTTTTGACAATATTGCCAAAATTGCGCATAACGCTTTCCGCGATGCCTACCACAATATCTTAGAAGTTTGGTCAAAATCGGTTTAAATTTAGACATCTAAAGCTCCCATATATGTTCGTCAGATTTTGGGTAATTTCCAATAATGTCGTCATTTGTCAATCGTATTTATTAGAGTTTAAAATATATGCTCGAAATTTGATACGGATTGTGTAATAACTCATCTGAAAACATACACCGAGGTCCATCAAAATTGGTTCGGTATAAGATATAGTTGCCAATTTTTATCTAAAGAGTAGGTGTAGGATACTAGAAGGTCAACACAGTCCGACTTTTGCGAAGATGGGACAATATCATGATATAGACTAGGGTCTAAGAGGATTTGGGGTCTAAGGCCTGAGAAGACCTATTTATTACTCGATTTCGCTGAACTTTAACTCTATGAGTTATCTTAGGATCTTTATCGGGTCTATTGGGTCTATAGGATCTTTATCGGGTCTATTGGGTCTAAGGCCCATAGAAGCCGAATTTATTACCCGAATTCGCTGAAATTTGATTCAATGAGTTGTCTTAGGATCTTCAACACCTCTATTGACTATGGTTTAGATCGGACAATATCTTGATACAGGCCCCACATAGGGCAATCTCTCGGTTTAGGGTCTACGGCCCATAGAACCTCATGTATTATCCGATTTTGCTGACTCATTAGTATATTCCCTATAGAATATGGTCCTTAATTAGATAATGTATTGATAATATATAGGCCCCTTATAGACCTATATTCCGAGTTATGAACTAAGGCCCATAGAAGCCGCATTTATTGCCCGATTTCGCTGAAATTTGACTCAATGAGTTGTTTTAGGACCTTCAACATCCGTACTGAATGTGGTCCAGATCGGACAGTACCTTAATATAGGCTCCATGTAGACCAATCTCCCACTTTTGGGTCTAAGTCACATTAGAACCGCACTTTATAACCGATTTCGCTAAAATTTGACTCAATGTGTTATTTTAGTACTTTCAACATCCTAATTGAGTATGGTCCAGATCGGACAATATCTTAATTTAACCCCCATTTAGACCAATCTCCCTATAACTAATGGCCACCCTGTTCCCTCGGCGATCGGTCATTTCGACCGGAACGAGTTTGCTCACCTACAGTCGCCACCTCCACTTGAAAATGTGGTTACAACAACAACAACAGTTTTGCCTTACTTTTGAAAGTTCTTTTCTACATTTTCCATACCTCCCTCGTTTTTCGACAAGATGTCTATGTGTTTGTTGTCTCCTCATGCTTCTTCTTTCTGTTTCTAATTGGTATTTTGGCAGGTTCTATTCCACCAATCCAATCTGAAGCCTCACCAACCTTCGTATCAGAAATTCCCCACTGTCTCTGGGACACAGCAAAGACTTGATGAGTGACTATTTTTGGGTTGTAGGTAAGTAGGGAGTTAAGAAATTTGATGGCGCCTCCTGCATATTAATTTGTGCGTAATTTAACATGCGACATTCTCTCGAAATTGAAAGATCTCCACTGATGACAGTGCAATGCGGCAATTTAATAATAATGAAAGAAATAATTTATTTGTTTTTTTTTATGTTGTTGTTGTTATCAACTTTTCATTATTGCTGTTGTTGCTGTGTGACACTCTGTGGGACGAGTAGAAAATTATCTCTGCTCGTAAATCTTTTTTGTTGTGTTTCATGTACAGGAAGGCAGGAGGGCATGCGTCAATAGAAGTGCGAGTTGGAATGTTAGCTCAAGTGACCGCTAACTGTGTTTAATTCATATTTTCGTTTATGACCAACTCTCGTGTTCAAGTTTAATGCGGTGCCTTTGCGTGTGTGTCAAAAGGTGGAGGCGCAGGCGCAGGCGCATGCGTAGATGCCACTTTATTGAATTGCATTTTCCCCATTTAATAATCAATAATCACCACTTGTTTTGTGCCTTGTGTCAAGACTTTATCGTTTTTCATTTATGTGCTAAGAATAAATTTCCAAAAAAAATTTATGATTGATCATTTAATAACTTTGACCGGGGTTTAACAGACAATGATTATTGCATTAATGGCCGTCTTAACAGAAGCGTTAAGTTAATTTACATGTGTGAATATAAATATTGGCATATAAATTTGACATGTTATTGATTTTATTTGATTTATAACCTAGGTAGGTGTTAGGCGAAATCATTGACCCATAAAGAGTTGTATAGCAGTAAAACTGATGATTTTCTAGCTTTTAGGTGGGGTAGCGTGATTTTCAATACACATTCATCTCTCATCTTCAGGTCTATCACTTTTTCCAGTGTTTCTTTCTAGTATTGTGGTTTATATTGTGTTTCCCAAAAAGTAATTGCGGATTTTTTAAAAGAAAGTTTAATAAAACTTAGAATGAACTTTAATCAAATATACTTTTTTACACTTTTTTTCTAAAGCAAGCTAAAAGTAACAGCTGATAACTGACAGAAGAAAGAATGCAATTACAGAGTCACAAGCCGTTGAAAAAATTTGTCAACGCCGACTATATGAAAAATCCGCAATTACTTTTTGGGCAAACCAATATTTCCCGCCTTGGGAATAAGCCCCTACCATGTCGTTGATATGCAGAACAGGCTCGCCCTGAAAATTTGCTCCAGCCATGGCAGAGTGAACCCATAGTAACAACGCTGGGAAGATCCTTCCCGATCCGGCATAACAAAACTGCTGAAAAGTGCGATTTGCCCAGACTATCTTCTTTTCGTCAACGAAGTTAACGATAAAATCTTCAGACGCTGTGGCTATTACGATGTCCGATCATCAGCCTCTTCCCGACTGCTGGGCAGAGTGTCTCCATCAGTAGTTCTACTTGGTTGGTCTCGGTGTGAGTTCCATCTTCTCTCCTCAGAGAGCTGGGCGTGCTAGAATCCTTTGAGAGCACGTTGCGCAATCCAAGAGCCTCCCAGCTCCCCTAAATTCTCTGAAGAATTTCGCCCTCTCTTCTCATATTTTTCTGGAATTTGCCCCGGGCCTTACGATATTCGTCCCATCCCTCTTTTCCCTCTCTCTCTCTCTCTCTCTTTTCGCCTTGGTAAAGAGCCTCCTGCTTTCCATCTTGAATACCACACTATCTTCTGTTCGTCAACGAAGTCACCGACAAGATATGCAGCCGATCATCGTGCTCTTCCCGGCTGCTTGGAAAAAGTGTCTTTACCAGTAGTTCCGTCTGGTTACTCTTGGTGTGAGTTCCATCTTCTCTCCTCAGAGAGCTGGGCGTGCTAGAAGCCTTTGAGAGCACGTTGCGCAATCCAAGAGCCTCTCCAGCGCCCCCAAATTCTCTGAAGAATTTTGCCCTCTCTTCCCATATTTTTCTGGAATTTGCCCCGGGCTTTACGATATTCGTCCCATCCCTCTTCTCTCTCTTTCTCTCTCTCTCTTCGCCTTGCTAAGGAGCCTCCTGCTTTCCATCTTGAATACCTTCAGTTCCTGTATTCACTACGCTTGGTTCGTCTTAGGCGGCGGGACCCATGTCTGTTGAAAGGCCTCATATAGGCTTTCCGTAACAAAATTCACCGCAGACTCCAGTTCCCTGGAGGACCTAAATCGGATACCGTGGTGTTCCGTTGTAACTTCCAACAACTCTGTCAAGAACGGTCCGAATCGTTCTATAGCCTGATATAGCTCCCATATAAATCGATCTCCCGATTTGACTTTTTGAGCCTTTATAAGCCGCAATCGTTGTCCGATTTGGCTGAAATTTTGCATGCAGTGTTTCGTTACGGCTCCCAACAACTCTGCCAAGAACGGTCCGAATCGGTCTATAGCCTGATATCGCTCCCATACAAACTGATCTCCAGATTTGACTTCTTGAGCCTTTACAAGCCGCAGTTTTTGTCCAATTTGGCTGAAACTTTGCACAAAGTGTTCTCTTATGACTTCAAACAACTTTGGCAAATACGCCCTAAATCGGTCAAGAACATGATATAGCTCGCATATAAACCGATCTCCCGATTTGACTTCTTGAGCCCTTACAAGCCGCAATTTTTGTACGATTTGGCTAACATTTTTATACCCTCCACCATGGGGGGTATACTAATTTCGTCATTCTGTTTGTAACTACTCGAGATATTCGTCTGAGACCCCATAAAGTATATATATTCTGGATCGTCGCGAAATTTTATGTCGATCTAGCCATGTCCGTCCGTCCGTCTGTCTGTCGAAAGCACGCTAACTTCAGAAGGAGTAGAGCTAGCCGCTTGAAATTTTGCACAAATACTTCTTATTAGTGTAGGTCGGTTGGTATGGTAAATGGGCCATATCGGTCCATGTTTTGATATAGCTGCCATATAAACCGATCTTGGGTCTTGACTTCTTGAGCCTCTAAAAGGCGCAATTCCCATCCGATTGGAATGAAATTTTGCACGACGTCTTTTGTTATGATATCCAACAATTGTGCCAAGTATGTTTCAAATCGGTCCATAACCTGATATAGCTGTCATATAAACCGATAGTGGGTCTTGACTTCTTGAGCCCCTAGAGGGCGCAATTCTTATTCGATTTGAATGAAATTTTGCACAACGTGTTTTGTTATGAT
Organism: Stomoxys calcitrans; assembly: GCF_963082655.1. NCBI lineage: Eukaryota > Metazoa > Arthropoda > Insecta > Diptera > Muscidae > Stomoxys > Stomoxys calcitrans. Next base: position 226,305,071 of record NC_081553.1, on the reverse strand, counting down.
ATCCAAAAATTGTGCCAAGTATGGTTCAAATCGGTTTATAATCTGGTATAACTGTCATATAAACCGATCTTGGATCTTGACTTCTTGAGCCCCTAGAGGGCGCAATTCTTATTCGATTTGAATGAAATTTTGCACGACGTGTTTTGTTATGATATCCAACAACTGTGCCAAGTATGGTTCAAATCGGTTCATAACCTGATATAGATGTCATATAAACCGATCTTGGGTCTTGACTTCTTGAATCTCTAGAGTGCGCAATTCTCATCCGATTGGAATGAAATTTTGCACAACGTGTTTTGTTATGATATCCAACAATTGTGCCAAGTATGGTTCAAATCGGTTCATAACCTGATATAGCTGCCATATAAACCGATCTTGGGTCTTGACTTCTTGAGCCCCTTGAGGGCGCAATTCTCTTCCGTTTTAACTGAAATTTTGCACGTAGTGTTTTGGTATTACTTTCAACAACTGTGCTAAGTATGATTTATATGATGAAATCGGTTCATAATCTGGTATAGCTGTCATATAAACCGATCTTGGATTTTGACTTCTTGAGCCAATTGAGCGTGCAATTCTCATCCGATTTGACTGAAATTTTGCATGAGGTGTTTTGTTATGGCTTCCAATAACTGTGCTAAGTATGGCGTAAATCGATATAGAACCTGATATAGCTGCCATATTAACCGATCTGAGATCCTGACTTCTTGAACCTCTAGAGGGCGCAATTCTCATCCGATTTGGCTGAAATTTTGTACAAGGGCTTCTCTCATGACCTTCAACATATGTGTCTAGTATGGTCTGAATCGATCAATAGCTTGATGCAGTTCCCATATAAACCCTGGGGGAGTCGACATTCTTCTTCAATTTGGCCCCGAACGGTATGGATTTGGATAAAGCTGCCATATAGACCGATCTCTCGATTTAAGGTCTTGGGCCCATAAAAGGCGCATTTATTGTCCGATTTTGCCAAAATTTGGGGCAGTGAGTTGTGTTAGGCCCTTCGATATCCTTCTTCAATTTGGTCCAGATCGGCCCAGATTTGGATATAGCTGCCATATAGACCGATCTCCAGATTTAAGGTTTTGGGAGCATTTATTATCCGATTTTGCCAACATTTGGGACAGTGACTTATGTTAGGCTTTTCGACATCCCTGTCGCATATGGTTCAGATCGGTCCATGTTTGGATGTGGCTACTTAAAAGACCAATATTTTGTGCTACAAATTGAACTATGACTTGGCCAAGTTCGAAACGGACAGTGGTCTAATAACTGTCCGTTTCGAATTTGGGCCAAATCGGACCATATTTCGATAAAGGTGCTATGGGGGCATAAACTATGCATTTTTCACCGGATTATAACGAAAGTTGGTTTACATGTATTCCCGGGCTGGTGGATATTCAAAGTTCTGCCCGGCCGAGCTTAACGCCGTTTTACTTGTTTTCTATTGCGCTTGTGAATCCATTTGAATCTAAATAAGATTTCAAGACCAAAAAAGAAAGCGCAAACAGATAAATTTTAAAAATATTGGGTTGCCCAAAAAGTAATTGCGGATTTTTCATATAGTCGGCGTTGACAAATTTTTTCACAGCTTGTGACTCTGTAATTGCATTCTTTCTTCAGCTGTTACTTTTAGCTTGCTTTAGAAAAAAAGTGTAAAAAAGTATATTTGATTAAAGTTCATTCTAAGTTTTATTAAAAATGCATTTACTTTCTTTTAAAAAATACGCAATTACTTTTTGGGCAACCCAATATTTGTATTTTATTGAAAATTTTAGATTTGTTTTTTAATTTTATATGAAACAAAATAATGGCATAGTTGTGTTCTATCCATCTGATTTTCCTTAATTTTCCTTTCGGCAAAAAATTTCTTTAAATCCTTTTTCTACTCAATCGAATGATGCTAAATGTCACATATTTCTTAGTCCAATAAAATTTTGCCGCTCTCTTCTCCTATTTCCTTTTTTGTCTCCCTGAAACATGCAACAATTCATGGAAAAGGAAACACTTGAAAATACAAAAAAAAAAGTTGGCAGTTTGCACAGCAAGGTTTCTTGATTTCCAACACTTGTTACTCGTGCCGCCATGTTCCTGTCCACTGAAATCCTAATACATTTTCTTCCTGCATTTGATGCAGCATTCATTCCTCTTGAATCATATTTCCACATCCGCCATGAATTTCTGGGGAAATTGGTGATTTCACTTTACTCACAACTCAAGCATGTGGTCAAGAGGCCAATTTCAAGAGGTGGAGGAGGAGGAGGTGGAGGTGGAACCCAATTTATATGCAAAACACCGTGGCGGTGACTTAAACCCAAGGAATTCGATAATGGTGAGCTGGGCGAAGGGAGCAAGCGCATGCAGGAACGGCTCGTTAAAAAGTTGTTTGGTTATTAGTTTTATGGTTAAGTGTTCTTGTAACTTGTGGTGCTGATGTCGATGATGGCGGTGGTGATGGTGCTGGTGGCAATCATCATTTGTTTGTGTCGCTGCTGCATTCTTGCATGCGCGTAAGGCCGGGTTTGGCTTGTAAATGATTCCACGAAACCTGAAGGTGACGAGCTAGCACCCATTGGCAAATGACTGCCAGCCAGCACCTAATAAACATGTCTTCGATTATGAAGACAACGATGTTATTGACAGCCATGACGATGATGACAACGGCTTTCGGGAGGTCATGCAGACATCATGGTTATTTTGTAAAAGAAAAAAAAAAAACAAGAAATTTACTTGGCTAGGATTTGAGGTTCCTTTAGCCATGGGCTAGTTGTTGTTTGTTTATTTACCCACATACCTCTAACATATGCCTATGTCTGCAACACTTGTCACAATTTCTATACGGTTGTGATGTTTGTGTGCCAGATAACAAGAAATGTTTGTCTTATCAAGGATATGGTTAGATTTGTGTTTAGTCTTCCGAGATTTTGGTTTTTGAGAAATGATCCTGTTCTCATATTTTCTCTTTTTTGTTGAAGTCAATGGTTGTTATGATAACAATTTCTATTTGGGAAACATGACAAAGGATTTGTTTATGTTTCCAGGAATAGGACTCTTTGTGTAGTCACAGAAACATGGAATATAGAGAAGGCATTCATCTAGCGATCCGAGGAACAAGAGCGATTCAGATGATGATCCTGGTTTAGCGAAAAGGATTCAAACTGAATAGTTGACGATAATAAGCTGGACCGATCTGGGCCAAATTGAAGAAAAATGTCGAAGAGCCTAACACAACTCACTGTCCCAAATTTTGGCAAAATCGAACAATAAATGCGCCTCTTATGGGTCAAAAACCTTAAATCGACCCTAAATCGGCGGATCGGTCTATATGGCAGCTTTATCCAAATTTTGACTGATCTGGCCCAAATTGAAGAAGGATGTCGAAGGGCCTAACACAACTCACTGTCCCAAATTTCTGCAAAATCGGATAATAAATGCGCCTTTTATGGGTCCAAAACCTTAAATCGAGGGATCGGTCTATATGGCAGCTATATCCAAATCTAGACCGATCTGAGCCAAATTGAAGAAAGATGTCGAAGGGCCTAACACAACTCACTGTCCGAAATTTCAGCAAAATCGGATAATAAATGCGCCTCTTATGGGTCCAAAACCTTAAATCGAGGGATCGGTCTATATGGCAGCTATATCCAAATCTGGACCGATCTGAGCCAAATTGAAGAAGGATGTCGAAGGGCCTAACACAACTCACTGTCCCAAATTTTGACAAAATCGGACAATGAATGCGCCTCTAATGGGTCCAAAACCTTAAATCGAGAGATCGGTCTATATGGCAGCTATATCCAAATCCGAACCGATCTGGATGAAATTTAAGAAGAATGTCGAAGGGCCTAACACAACTCACTGTCCCAAATTTTAGCAAAATCGGATAATAAATGTGGCTTTTATGGCCCCGAAATCTTATTCGAGAGATCGGTCTATATGGCAGCTTTATCCAAATCTGGACCAATTTGGGCCAAGTTGCAGAAAAATGTCGAAGAGCCTAACACAACTCACTGTCCCAAATTTTGGCAAAATCGAACAATAAATGCGCCTCTTATGGGTCAAAAACCTTAAATCGACCCTAAATCGGCGGATCGGTCTATATGGCAGCTTTATCCAAATTTTGACTGATCTGGCCCAAATTGAAGAAGGATGTCGAAGGGCCTAACACAACTCACTGTCCCAAATTTCAGCAAAATCGGATAATAAATGCGCCTTTTATGGGTCCAAAACCTTAAATCGAGGGATCGGTCTATATGGCAGCTATATCCATATCTAGACCGATCTGAGCCAAATTGAAGAAAGATGTCGAAGGGCCTAACACAACTCACTGTCCGAAATTTCAGCAAAATCGGATAATAAATGCGCCTCTAATGGGTCCAAAACCTTAAATCGAGGGATCGGTCTATATGGCAGCTATATCCAAATCTGGACCGATCTGAGCCAAATTGAAGAAGGATGTCGAAGGGCCTAACACAACTCACTGTTCCAAAATTCAGCAAAATCGGATAACAAATGTGGCTTTTATGGGCCTAAGACCCTACATCGGCGGATCGGTCTATATGGGGCTATATCAAGATATAGTCCGTATAGCCCATCTCCGCTCTTTATGGACAAAAAAAGAATCTGTGCAAAGTTGCAGCTCATTATCTCTATTTTTTAAGGCTGTAGCGTGATTTCAACAGACAGACGGACAGAGGGACGTACATGGCTAGATCGTCTTAGATTTTTACGCTGATTATTTTCCATACTGCTGCCCTAGGTTGGTTCATGTCTGGTACCGTGTCCCCACCTAAGTGCCGGTGTCTGTTAGCCGTAAAAGCCGGGCAATGCCATAGGAAATTCCTTAACGTCTCATCATCTTCCCCACATACCATCACTTGCCACACTGATTTTGCATAAGTGAGCTCGTAGTCCTATGTGTCCCGTTATGACACCAAAAACTATACTGACCTTCTTCTTACTTTCTTTCAGTAATAGCCTCGTCCTCTCACCATCCGGATCATCACATAGGATTTTCGCCGCCCTACCGACTGTTTCGCTGTTCCATAGTGTTGCAAATTGCAAATTTTGCCCATGAACTTTCCCACTAAGGAACAGGGACAAACTTCTCACCTATCAATGAGTGCAGTCCGATTCAAATTTAAGCTCAGCGATAAGGGGCCTCCTTTTAATAGCCGAGTCCGAACGGCGTGCCGCAGTGCGACACCTCTTTGAAGAGAAGTTTTACATGGCATATTACCTCACAATTGTTGCCAGCATTAGAAGGGGAAAACCACCGCTGAAATTTATTTCTGATGGTCTCGCCAGGATTCGAACCCAGGCGTTCAGCGTCATAGGCGGACATGCTAACCTCTGCGCTACAGTGGCCTCCAGTGTATGTCGCCCACGCCCTTAAATCGGACTGTGTCGACCCGAAAGGCTGCGGGTTAAACAAGTTTATCGACGGCAGTTCTCTGGTCTTCACAGCCAAATCGTTTGCCATTTAATTCCCCTTTACTCCGTTATGGTCCGGCACCCAAACGCGGATTGTGCAAACAACTGTGTCAAGTATGATATAAATCGGTTTTTAACCTTATATAGCTCCCATATAAACCGATTTTGAATCTTGACTTCTGGATCCGCTAAAGGGCGCAATTATTATCCGATTTGTCTGAAATTTCGCACCAAGTGTTTTATTTTGACCAACAATTCTGCCAAGTATGGTCCAAATAGGTTCATAACAATATAAACCGATCTCGGATCTTGACTTCTCGAGCCGCTAGAGGTCGCAATTATTATCCAATTTGGCTGAAATTTAGTTTGAAGTATTTTTTTCTAATTTCACACAACTACGCCAAGTATGGTTCAAATCGGTTCATATAGCTCCCACATAAACGGATCTCGGATCTTGACTTCGTGAGTATCTAGAGGGCGCAATAAATAACCGATTTGGCTGATTCGATTTTTGCATGAAGTATTTTGGTTTGACCATCAGCAACTGCGCCAAGGATGATTTGTACGAATTATTGTACGATTTGTCTGCATTTTTGCATGAAGTGGTTTGTTTTCACTTGCAACAACTGCGTCAAGTATGGTCCAAATCGCTTCATTACCTGATATAGCTCCCATATAAACCGATCTCGGACCTTGATTTCTTGAGCTGCTAGGGCGCGCAATTATTACCCGATTTGGGAGCATTTTTGCATCAAATCTTTTGGTTATGACTTCCGACAACGTTGTCAAGTATGGTTTTAATCGTTTGATAACCTGATATACCTCCCATATAAACCGATATCGGATCTTGACCTTTTGGGCCTCTTGATGGTGCAATTCTTATCCGATTTGGCTGAAATTTTGCACCAAGTATTTTATTTTGACTTTCAACAATGCCAAGTTTGGTTCAAATCGGTTCATAACCATATAAACCGATCTCGGATTTTGACTACTTGAGCCGCTAGAGGGCGCAATTATTATCCGATTTGTCTGAAATTTTGCACGAATTGCTTTGTTTTGGCAATCAATAACCCTGCTTAATATGGTCTTAATCGGTTCATAACCTGTTATAACTCACATATGAACCGAATTCGGTTCATGGCTTTTTGAGCCGTTAGAGGTCGCAATTCTTATCCGATTTGGCTGAAATTTAGCATGATTTTTTTTTTATCTAATTGCTAACAACTACACCAAGCATGACTTAAATCGGTTCAAATTGGTTTATAAAATGATATAGCTCCCATATGGACCGATTTTGGGATCTTCATTTCTGGAGCCGCTAGATGGCGCAATTATTATTTATTTTATTTTATTTCAGTTGGATTTATTTTAAGTTTTTTCTTTTATTTTATTTAAGTTTTTTATTTTTTTAATTAGGTTTTATTTTTAATTTTTTTTCTTTTATTGTATATGTTTTTTTAAATTTTATTTTATTTTATTTTATTCCATATTATTTTATTTTATTTCATTTCATTTCATTTCATTTCATTTCATTTCATTTCATTTCATTTCATTTCATTTCATTTCATTTCATTTCATTTCATTTCATTTCATTTCATTGCATTTCATTTCATTTCATTTTATTTTATTTTATTTTATTTTATTTTATTTTATTTTATTTTATTTTATTTTATTTTATTTTATTTCGTTTCATTTTATTTCGTTTCATTTTATTTTATTTTATTTTATATTATTTTATTTTATTTTATTTTATTTTATTTTATTTTATTTTATTTTATTTTATTTCGTTTCATTTTATTTTATTTTATTTTATTTTACTTTTTTATTTTTTTTTTCATTTTATTTTATTTTATTTTATTTTTTTTTTTTCATTTTATTGTATGTTTTTTAATTTAATATTTTTAGTTAATTTTTTTGTTTTATTTTATTATATTTTATTTATAATATTTTATTTTTTATTTTTTTTTTTCATTAAAAAAATTATAAAGTAAAATTTTAAGCCTTGTTTGATTTTTTCCTGCTTGGTTATCCTAAATTTGTAGGTAAAAAAATGTCCACACCTTTTTCCCTTTGTTTAATGAACTTGAATAGAAAAGAGCAATTGTTTTGTTTTTGTTAAAATGTTTGTTGTATTTTAAAGCTTTTTTTCTGGGTTTTTATCACAAGGATTCTAAATACTAGTTAGTTGTTTTTTTTTTCCTTTAATATCATTTGTTTTAACTAAAGACTAAGGGAAGACATCGATTGGTTTTTTTTTGTATAAAACTAAATATTAACAATAATTTGAACAATCTTATCATTAAGTGCTGCTGCGGCTGCTGCTGCTAGTGCCTGCTACTGGATATCACATGCAAGTTGATTTAGTTAAAGCTTTCAAGTTCTACTACCAGGTAGGTGAGATTAGTTTGCCTCTTTGCTGTTTTAAGCCTGGGCCCAACGATCTTGAAACTGCATCAAAGGGTATTGATAGTTGCTGTAACAGTAGGCTGGCTGCACTAAATCCTCATCCACGGCGGGCGTTATGGTGCTGGTTACTGGCTGCAAATTGGTGGTCCAGAAGAAGGTGCCAGCTTCGGTGCGTGCAAAACGTACCGGCACATAGATATCCTCATCTTCATTTTCGCAGCACATATCAGCCAACTTCTCATTGGCAGCATTGTCATCGATTTCATTGAAATATTGTTGATGTTCTGCTTGCATATTACGATAGTTTTCCAAATCTTCATAAGATGTAGAAGAGTAGCTGGAATAGCCGGTGCTGGTGGAGCAGTTATCACTGTGGCACATGGGCGCTTGTTGTTCATGCTGCTGCTGCTTATGATGTTTTTTGAAGAAAGTCTTGAGCACTTTCTTAATGCTGTAGCTATTGGTCTTCATTTTGTTGTTGGCAACGACGTTGTTGTTTTCCATTTGTTGGCACATTATTTTTGTCGAAATATTTTTCTTTCCTGTTGATGTTACTTGTGTTGAACACGAATTGAGAATGATTTTGAAATGGAAATGCAAGCGGCTTTTATACTCGTGACGACTGCATTTCCTTGAACTACAAACACGCACTCGCACACCATTAGCTAGCTCTCTGTTCTGCAACGGAAAGGGAGAAAAATTGAAATTGGAAGTACAGCCAGCTAGCAGCAGTAGTACGCTGTTCATACTCATATTTCAAGGGAAATAAACAGTAAGAGAAACAGAACCAGAAAAACCCTGAAGCAAAAACAACAAAACTCATAGCCCACCACAATAAGGCAGCGGCAGCACACGCAAGTGTGTCGACCTCACCCTAAAAAAAAAACAAACAACATAAGAACCCTGTGCACTCATCTGCTGGTGTTGTTGTTGTCTTTTTTCTTATATGAAAATCAAAAGGGAGAATGGGAAGAGCCTTAACTCACTGTGAGTTGAAGTTGAGAGAGTAAGTAACACCAAGAGAAAGAGAGCACGTTTGGCAGGTCCCTTGAGGTTAGAGCTCAGTGAGGAGGAGGTTGTTGATAATGCAGATACAATTTCATTCAAAAAAGGGATCTGTTTTGTTATTGTTGCATGGCAGGAACCCCTGTTTATTCCTGCTCTTTAGTCACCATAAAGAACAAATTCAAAAGTGTGGGAAAATGTTTTGGAAGTGTTTTGTTTTTTTTCCATCTAGATTTAGTTCAGAATGGTGCCTTATTGATAAATGCACATTAATTCCGTCTGTCTTCGGGCTTGAACGAAATTAAATGTTTACTTTTACTGGCAAAGGGGAAGGCAGTCAGTCAGCGAGCCTGCTAGCCAGTCATAAAACAAGGGGATGGCAGGCAAAGCAAAAAAAATCGGCAGGTGTTGCTGAAGAAATTTTCTCATGATTTCGAAAGATCGGGCAAAAACATTAAAAAAGAAGGGGAGATTGTTGCTTGTTGCCCTTGCTGTGGTTGTGGCTCAATAAATGTCTGTCTGCATGTCTGTCTCTTTAAGGATTACGGAAGATGTTATGTGTGGTTGTTGCTGCTGTTGTGTTGTTTCTTGGGTAAGGTTGTTAAATATTAATTTGAGATCCCTTGAGAGGATATGCAGTTTTAAGTATATATCAGAGGACACAAGGATTTCGTGGGAAACACACTTTTCTCAACATTCCCACGCATTTGCACGTTGCATGCATTGGCATGGCATGTCCTTCCTTGAGCCAAATTATCCTGTTGCTTGATTGGGCTCTGTCCTGTTTTGCTACTGGTTATCAATGGATGGCAAAACATGAATGAATGAATAAATGAATGGTTTGTTGTTACAACTCCTGGGCGAAGGATAGTAATACTAAGGGGACATAGCAGAGAGCAGCAGGCGTATGAGGAGGTATAGTCAACTTAAATTTTATCACATTCAAATTGAGCAGACAGACGACTGGCAATGAGTCAAGCATGTATGTGGAGTGCTGCTGCTGCTGCTGATAGTTGCTGTGCTAAAAGCACTGACATTAAAGCAAGAGCAACAACAACATCAACATCAATTAATTCCATTTTATTACTTTGTTGTACAACAAGATGAGAGACATTTGTAGCTGTACCTATGGCGGGGGGTAATAATTGACGGGTCGTTAGTGTTAATGATGATGTGGTGGGCTTCTTGTTTGTAGTAGTGTTAATATTGACTGTAAATTGTCTCACTTAGTACAACAGAGAGTGAGTATTGCACTTGTTGTTTAAAATCATTTAAGTGTGCGGCCCATCAGCATTCTCTTGGTGGGGTAGGGTAGGGTGTGGTGTGTGTGTTTGGTGGTTTGTGTGTTTGCCTAAGGCTGCTTTGAAAACAACAACAAATGTAAAGATCTGCCAACGGTTGCTGACCTATGTAAAGGCATAGAAGTTTTCTATGCTCTTTGTTTGAAGTTTTTTTTTTTGAGATTTTTTTCTCTAAAGTGTTGTTCATTCTCATGAGACAAATTAACGTACTGTAGATTATTGTCAACCAAAGACACTAGGGGACAAATTTCTTTAGCACATTAACTTCGTGGGGTAAAGATGGATTAGATTAAATATAGGAGAAGGTTTTGTTATCGATGTTGGGGATGCTGAAGATGGAAACGCATGTAATAGGTTTGTTTACACTTATGAGTAGAATAAAGGGTACAAAAAGTTTTTGTGTTAATGCGATTCACATTTACACGAAATACACCACTTAACCCACAAAGTTAATCATACCGGGGGAACACAAACATCATGAAAATTAATCTCGTTGTATTATTCTCTTCTACTGTTCTCAGACTATGGCTAATTGAGATTATAGGGCGATCTTCTCACGTGAAATCGGGCAATAAATGGGTCTAATATAGGTACTTATTTTACTTTAATTGGGTATGACAGAATATCGTTCCAAGCGCCTCGATCTTCTGCGCTCATTATAAAATCTCTCGGCAGTCAGCGATTTTCGAGAGTTGAGTCTCAGTGAGGAGTCTGGTAGTACTGGCTCTTAATTAAATACTTAGTGCCAATGATACTCGAGATAAGGCGAGTTATTGGCGCCTTCAAATAACTAATGGCCATCTACGTTGTTCGAACGTCGAAGGACGTAACACGTTTCAGCGAAATCAAAAACTTTATCGTCAAATATAGACCAATTTAGACTATATTCGACCTGTTAGGCCCCTCGAGATTCGACATTTCAAGGAAATTATGGGTCCTGGATCTTAAATTGGAAAATCGGAATGCAAAGCATATATATCCAAATGTGGATGGATCCGGACCATATACAGAAAAAATCTCGAAGGGCAAACACATCCCACTATTCTGAATTTCAGCATCGGGCAAAAAAAAAAATTGGGGAAAATTTGACTTGTTGCAGGTGCGATTTTATGTCAAAAATCATTGGTCGCCCACCAAAGGTGAGTTCACTCGGAGGCCAGTTTGGCCCATTGTGGTACCCTAGAGAGAGAAAGGGGAAGAAAAAGGAAAAAAGTGAGACCTCATACTAGAGGTAAAACACGAATGAAAGGAAAAAAAGAAAAAAACGGGAGGAGTAGAGAAAACCGAGCGGGAAGTGAATAACCGCCAATCCCAACGCAAGCACGGATCTACCTACGTCGGAGCCTGTTTCACCCACAGTGTTTAGGATCATAGGAGACGTTGTGCAAAATTTCGGTCAAATCAAGAATCAATAGGAATATCGGTTTATGTGGGAGCTGTATCAGGTTTTAGACCGCTTCAGGCCTTGTTTTGCATGTGGAGGTAGCGATCCTCGTCATGCTCCTGTAGATAAGCAAGCTCGTTTAGGTCCGAAGGACTGATCGCAGCGGGAAGAGGGTGGCCATTGGTTATTTAGAGGCGCCAATAACCCGCCATGTCATATCGAGCTTCATAGGCACTCAGTATTTGTGCAAGAGCAGGTGCCGCCCGGCCTCTCGCTGAGACTCTTCGCTCGATACCGCTGAGTGTCCGCGACTGCTGTTGCAGCTACTCCACTAACCGCAACCTGTGGACGAGCCCGGTTGCTTGCAGCTAAGCTTCTCGTAACAGCAATGAACACCACACAGATCGGACCTCAATGTTTCAGCTTGTGTGGTGCTCACAGCTACCACGTGCTGGGCCATACTTGGCGCTTGTGTTGGAGGTTGTAAGAGATGTTATTTTACAAAGTTTCAGCTAAATCGGATAAGATCTACGCTCTCTAGAGGCTCAAAAAGTGTAATCGGGAGATCATTTTATATGGAAGCTATATCAAAACATAGACCGATATAACCCATATACAAACTCATCTGACCTTCACTAATAGGAATAGGAAGAATGGGGTTCTTAACGGCGACTATGGATCCAATATCCCACTTCAATCCTACAAACAATTTAGTGCATGTTTATCAAACTCAGTGTTGTCGAGGACGACTTTATAGCTCACAAAGACAAAGCAATCCTTTGGCACCTACGGCCAAATCGTCTGCCCTCCCATATCCTTTTACTCCGCTATGGTCCGGCATCCAAATAATGAGGATCGTGCCATTCTCTAAGAAAGCGTTAATCTCCTCCTTAAACTCCAAACCGTTCGTGAACTTTCCATCCTGGTTGTTATAACCCTGATGGCACATACTGTCTTGTCCCCTTTCTTGTGTACGGGGCATAGTATGCTGAGGTTCCATTCATTTGCTATGGGTTTTTCTAGCCAGATTGCCAGATTTCTAACCAGATTGCATACGCCACCCTAGCGCAGAGGTTAGCAAACCCGCCTATGGCGTTAAACGCCTGGGTTCGAATCCTAGTGAGAACATGAGAAAAAAATTTCAACGGTGGTTACCCCTTTCCAATGCAGTCGACTTTTGTGAGGTACTATGCCATGTAAACACTTCTCGTCAAACACTGCGGCACGTCGTTTGCATTCGGTTATAAAAAGGTGGCCCCTTTTCACTGAGCTTAAATTTGAATTCTTGAGCCTCTAGAGGGCGCAATCCTCATCCGATTTGACTGAAATTTTGCATGACGTGTTTCGTTGTGACTTTCAACAACTGTGCTAAGCATTGTTCAAATCGGTCCGCAACCTGATATAGCTGTCATATAAACGATCTTGAATCTTGACTTCTTGAGCCTCTAGAGGGCGCAATTCTCATCCGATTTGGCTGAAATTTTGCATGACGTGTTTCGTTGTGACTTTCAACAACTGCGCTAAGTATAGTTGAAATCGTTCCATAATTTGATATAGCTGCCATATAAACCGATCTGGGGTCTTGACTTCAGGAGCCTCTAGAGGGCACAATTCCTATCAGATTTGGCTGAAATTTGGCATGATGTGTTTCGTTATGACTTTCAATAACTGTGCTAAGTATGGTTCCAATCGGTCCATAACCTGATATAGCTGCCATATAAACCGATCTGGGGTCTTGACTTCTGTAGCCTCTAGAGGGCGCAATTCTTATCTGATTGAACTCAAATTTTGCATGACGTGTTTTGTTATGACTTTCAACAACTGCACTAAGTATAGATGAAATCGGTCCATAATCTTATATAGCTGCCATATAATCGATCTTGAATCTTGACTTCTTGAGCCTCTAGAGGGCGCAATTTTTATCTGATTAAGCTGAAATTTTGCATGATGTGTTTCGTTATGACTTTCAATAACCATGCTAAGTATGGTAAATCGGTCCATAACCTGATGACTTCATCTTAGAGCCATGCATAAAGTCCTAGGACCACTACCCCATTTCCGGAAAAGTGAATTCCGAATATTCCATCTCAAATCGGTATTGATCCCAGGTGGTTTGTGACTTTTCTCTAACCATCGCATCCAAAGCTAACCTGTCGCTATACCCGCAGTCCTTGTCAAGTTGCCCCAGACTAATCGCAACCTTGGTGGCAGAATAGGGTTCAAATCCAGCATCGCTTCTAAACATGCCCAAGTTCAGTATTTGCGGCTTCCGAAATTCCTTGAAATTCCTCATCTTAGAGCCATGCATAAAGTTCGAGGACCACTCCTCCTTCCCAGAAAAGTGAATTCCGAATATTCCATCTCTAATCGGTATCGATGCCAGGTAGTCTGTGACCTTCCTCTAACCATCGCATCCAAAGCTTATCTGTCGCTATACCCGCAGTCCTTGACAAGTTGCCCCAGACTAATCGCAACCTTTGTGGCAGAATAGAGTTCACATCCAGCATCACTTCTAAACATGCCTAAGTTCAGTTTTTGCAGCTTCTGAAATTCTTTGCCGCGAGTGCTCTTCTCCACAGCCTATCGCCATGCCGGCAAACCCAGAGAAAAATTGAGCGAGTGCTCTTTTCAGTACCACATGGTATTGATAGTTAAGCAACACCGTTTGGTACAAAAACAATACCGAATTGTATGAGTGAAACATAAAAAGATTAGTACCGCATGATTGAAATGTTTTCTCATCTATTGAGGAGCTAAAACATGTAAATGCTGCGCGGTAAGAAAAATCATTGTCCCATTTTTGCCGCGGGCCAGTCTACATTTAAGCCTCAATCCATTATTAGACGTTCCCTCGTGGACGTTAAATTTACCAGCTGTTGAATCAAAGATGTTATCCGTTTTTTTTCTCAAATCAAAAGCTCCTAGCTCGATCTCATTAACGCCCCCCACCCCACCCCTCATTAACCCCCCTTCCTCATTAACCCCCCCTTCCTCATTAACGCCCCTTCCTCATTAACCCCCCTTCCTCATAAACCCCCCTTCCTCATTAACACCCCTTCCTCATTAACCCCCCTTCCTCATTAACCCCCCTTCCTCATTAACCCCCCCCCCACCCCCTGTTTTCAAATAATAACAAAATTAACCTTTGGAGAAATCATGTTAACCTCATATTTATTTCTCTGCCCCTCTTCAGCTTTAGCATTTCCTAAGTGCTATTGGGATCAAATTAAGTAAATCTTCAAACTTCAATTCCAAACATTCAATGACAAACATCAAGGAGCTCTTAATCGAATATTAACTTATCCCCACCAATTGGTTTGTTTACTCGAACTGCTATTGAAGCATCATTCATCTTTTGCTTATGCGGATATCATTTCACATTCGATATTTCATAGCTTCAAATGATCCAAAGATTAATGTTTCACTTAATTTAAATAAACGCCTGAATTGATATGAAATGTCTGTCTGTAACCGTCCCTGCTGTGTCAGTCATTCACTGAAACCATACCACAAACACCTGATCATTTTTCACTTTTTTTTTTGTCTCTGTGGTACTTTGTTGTTGTTGTTGTTTGCGAGGGGAGTTGTATATTTAATTAAATTAAGCATTTGTTTAATTGATATCCAATCTAAAAAAATTTCAATGACAAAATAAAACATTAATAATAATAGCATAATGCCATTATCCAGCCAGCCAACCGGCCTGCCAGCCAGTCAAACAAGCAACTATTGCTTTACACCTCCATTCAAGCTCTTTGCGGCTGCAAACTTTCTGTGTGGAGTTGTTTTTGCTTGGCTGGTCTCTGTTGTTCATATTTTCAGTCTGTCTCTTAATCTCAGCCATTCGATGGCACGTGCCAATAATAAATTTTTCTCTGTTTTGGTTTTTTTTTTTGTTCAAAGCCTTTGTTTTTGTTGGCTTACTCCAACAAGAATCCGGTTTAGTGTTGTTGTGTTTTGTATTTTTGTTGTTGTTGTTCGTTCATCAGACCTCGTCATGTATTCTCATACACGAGGAGCTCACAATTATAATGAAAGACCAAAAAAAAAAAATCACACAAGCCACTGCTCAGAGTTATACCCACCATGGTGTATGGTGAGACTATTACCCCGGCCATTCAATGTTAGGCACAACTCTAGCAATTTTTGCTTGGTTTTTTTTTTTTTTTGGATTCATGCCAGCAATTTGAGTCTAAGCCATACACCGATCGATCCAACACAAAGAGGGCAATGGACAGTTGCCTTTTTAAACACAAATCCCAAATCAAGCTTCACTGTTAATAGTTCATATTTTGTTTCAGACACGAGTACACGTATGGCAAAAAAAAAATTGCAAGACATACACTTCAGCAATGGTCATAATACAATGTTCACCATTGCGACTTAATTGAGCCTGAGGAAGGAGGGGTTTCTTATAAAGCCAACCGATTTGGGTATAACAAATTACTGTAGGGGGTTATTTAAGAAACTTTAATGCAAATTATTATGACTGCAATAAATGGAAAGATTTCAAAATCTCATAAACAAAGCCAAACTGTTGGGGTTTTGTGTATTGTGGACTCAAAAAAAAACGGGTGATCCTATTTTCTTGATTTAAACCCCGGCTGCCTCATTGTTTGATATCTAAGGGAGGCGGTAAAACTAAAACCCGAATTTATTAAAATAACATTTTGGGGTCAAGCAATGGGAGAAACACCCCATCTCAAAACACTACCAAAAAGAGCATAATGACCGATTGACGCCAAATGGGTACCAAATTATTAGAATTAGGCATCTGAAATGCCACACCACCCCCAAAATAATCCCCCAAACTGACACGTAGACAGATTGGGGAACAAGCAAGAGGTCTTTGATAGAAGAGTAAATGGAAATTTGCCCATCAACATTCCTGGCGAGAATTTCAGAAAAAAAATGTCAGCTTTGGTTATCCTAATGCTGCCGACATTAGTGAGGTATAATGCCATGTAAAACAGTTTGCCATTAGGGAATAGGGGAAAACTTCTCGCATGTCAATGAGTCTTATCCGATTCAAGTGTAAACTTAATGGTAAGGAACCTCCTTTTTACAGCCGAATCCGAGCGGCTTGCCGCAGTGCGACGCCTCTATGGGGAAGTGTTTTTACATGGCATAATACCTCACTAATGGCGGCAGCATTAGGACGGCATAATCAAAGCTGAAAACTTTTTTTTGTGATATTTTCGCCAGGATTCAAACCCAGGCGTTCAGCGTCAAAAACAGACATGCCAACCTCTGTGCTAAGGGGGCCTCCTGTTGGAAGGTTAGGTTGATTAGGAAACTGATATATGAATTGGTGGCCAAGTACCTGTGGGGCCACTCCTTTCCCAAAAAAAAAACTTCCACCACGACTTGTACGCCGACGGGGACCTCAACCTGTTTGCGGCTGCCTTCCAATAGAAAAGTTATGTCACATAGTTCAAAACATCCATATTTTGGCAATTTAATTTACAAATACTTGTTTAGCCAAGTATTTAGATATGGACCTTTAGTGGCCAGTGTGGCGTATGATGCACGGCTATATGGGAATGACTATCGAAAAGTATTCATACGCACCCATGGTCATTTATAATTGAAGGAAGAAATCATTGTCAGAGATGGGCGATGGGTACATACCCAAATGGTATTTACCCGATAAATTGGGTAAATCGGGTAAATACAAGGGTATTTACCCATTTATACCCAAAAGCTGGGTATTAATAATTTTCCAGATATCTTGGTTATAAAAACATTTTTTTAAAAAATTTTTGATGCTTTTGTATTTTTTGTACATAAACCTGATCTTCTGGTCTCATAAAATCGGATTTTTGTTATATTGGGTTGCCCAAAAAGTAATTGCGAATTTTTTAAAAGAAAGTAAATGCATTTTTAATAAAACTTAGAATGAACTTTAATCAAATACACTTTTTTACACTTTTTTTCTAAAGCAAGCTAAAAGTAACAGCTGATAACTGACAGAAGAAAGAATGCAATTACAGAGTCACAAGCTGTGAAAAAATTTGTCAACGCCGACTATATGAAAAATCCGCAATTACTTGTTGGGCAACCCAATATATAGCCGCCATATAGACCGATCTCCAGACTTAAAGTCTTGAAGCAATAAATTGGTAATTTTTCATCCGATTTCGATGAAATTTGACATAGCTGCCCTTAGACCGACCACCCGATATAGGGTATTGAGGCCATAAAAGATCTATTTATTACCCGAATTCGATAAAATTTGGCACAGTGTGTTCTGGTAGATGATTTCATATTCTTTGTATATAAACCTGATCTTCTGATCTCATAAAATCGGATTTTAGTTATATATAGCCGCTATATAGACGGATCTCCAGACTTAAAATCTGAAGGCAATAAATTGGTCATTTTTCATTCGATTTCGATGACATTTGGCGTAGTGAGTTCTGGTAGACCCCTTTCCATTACTGTGAAGTGCGGTTCTGATCGGGATATATTTGGATATAGCTACCCTATGAACTGACCACCCGATCTAGGGTATTGAGGCCATAAAAGATCCATTTATTACCCGAATTCGATGAAATTTGGCACAGTGTGTTTTGGTAGACGCCTACCCACTCCTGTCAATTGTGGTACAATATCGGATCATATTTGGATATAGCTGCCATATATACCTATCTCCCGATATTGTGTAATGAGGTTATAGAAGGAGCATTTTTCATCCTATTTGCATGAAATTTGGCACAGCGAGTTCCGGTACCCTTCTAAACCTTTTTGTTGAATATCGTCCAGATCGGACCATATTTGGATATAGTTGCCATGTAGACCGATCTGCCGATATGAAGTATTGAGTCCATAAAGGTATAATTTTTCATCCGATTTGGATGAAATTTAAAACAGTTAGTTTTGATAGACCTCTACACCTGTATGTTGAATATAATGCCATGTAATACAGTTTGCCATTAGGGAACAGGAACAAATCTCTCGCATGTCAATGAGTCCTGTCCGATTCAAGTTTAAACTTAATGGTAAGGGACCTCCTTTTCAAAGCAGGTTCCAAACGGTGTGCCACAGTGCATCACCTTTATGGGTTACAACAACCAATCCCATGGCAGCCGGTTGTTCGTACCGGATTGACCCGATGGACTTCTTCATCGGCAAGAGCTGCCGCCTCAGTGTATAACTCATTGCTACAACAACAACAACCTTTATGGGGGATGTTTTTACATGTCATACCACACTAATGGCGGCAGCATTACGAGCGCATAACCAAAGCTGTTTGATATTCTCGGCAGTATTCAAACCCAGACGTTCAGCGTCTTAGGCAGACATGCTAAACTCTGCGCTAAGGTGGCTTCCTGATAGAAGGTTAGGTTGATTAAGAAACTGATATTTAAATTGGTGACCAAGTAACATTTTGACCACCCCTTCCCCAAAAAAACTTCCACCACGACTTGTACGCCGACGGGGACCTCAATCTGTATGCGTCTGCATTTCATTGGAAAAGTTATGTCACATAGTTCATAACAACTATAATTTGGCTATTTAATTTACAAATACTTGTTTAGCCAAGTATTTTAATATGGACCTTCTATGGCCAGTGTGGCGTATGATGTACCGATATGTGGACATTATTAAGGAATAATATTCATACGCACCCAGGGTCATTCAACTTAATAAAGAAATCGTTGTAAATCGTTTATGCTGTGTCTTCTTGAGCCTCTAGAGGGCGCCATTGTCATCCGATTTGTTTAAAATTTTGTACAACGATTTCTCTCATGACCTTCAACATACGTGTCTAATATGGTCTAAATCGATCAATAGCTTGATACAGCTCCCATATCTCCCGATTTTGCTTCTTGAGCCCCTACAAGGCGCAATTCTTATCCGAATGAATTGAAATATAACACAATGACTCCTACAATGTTCAGCATTCATATATGGTCCGAATCGGACTATAACTTGATATAGCTCCAATAGCATAACAGTTTTTATTTAATATTCTTTGTTTGCCAAAAAACAGATACCTCGCATAGAACTCGACAAATACGATCCATGGTGGAGGGTATATAAGATTCGGCCCGGCCGAACTTAGCACGCTCTTATTTGTTTAGTTACTAAAACGTAAAAAATGGCACATTCTTTAAGAAGGGGACAGATTTCCTGAAAACTTCATAGTCTTATAAACTGAGTGACTACCTAGGTTTTTGGAAGTCCTACACTAAAAAGGGTTATTTAAAACGAAAGTATCAAAAACGAGGGTAGCAGAGCGGTCCACCGGGATGCTAGTTTACTTATATATTAATTTCAAATAAATTTCTAAGTATTTTTTTTTAAAGATCAAATTTTGACGAAGTTTTTAAGAAAATAAAATTTTATCAAAAATTTCTTTGAAATGAAATTTATTTTTCAA